>NC_080168.1:84192938-84492938 GCF_950295315.1 Erinaceus europaeus | reverse complement strand
TGAGCTATCCTCGGAGCTGTGGCTGCTCTTCTACTTGCTTTGTCTTTAGACAAAGATGATTGTTTCCTTGAGTTTCAGAGTAGGCAACTTGGATCTTCCCAAGATGCTCTACTGTTAAATCGTGCCATTCATTTTCTAGGTGGGATCATATGCCATTACTTCTGACATGAGTGGTCTAGACAACTTTGCTTTTCTCTCTGTTCTTAAATGGTCAGTATCTACTAGCTGGTGCTTCATCTGAACAGGCCTAGAATGATGCAAAATAAGAGACTGGGATGGGCTTCTAGAAGGAAGCAAACTGCTTCAGAGACCCTGTTCCTCCACCATGGTTAGTTCTGTTGACTATAGACTTTATCACATTGTTCGTTAGTGATTTAACCAACTATATTCAACAAAAAGAGTCTGAGGCAAGTAAAGAGAGAGAGGAAGTAAGGAATAAAAACTCAAGTCAGGAGAAATTTTCATTCTTTTTTTTTTTTTTTTTCCCCAAGCACTACTCAGCTTGGCTTAGGATGGTTACAGGGGATTGAAACTGGAACTTGAAAATCTCAGGCACGAGAGTCTCTTTGCATAACCTTCATGCTATCTCCTCCACCCCTCATTCTTTTTGCCTTATCCATGGTTCAGCATTTGGATACAGCTTGTACCATTTTCAGACATGGACTTCAGAAAAAAATACATAGTAACTGGAAAATAGTGTGTTTAAAGAAGGTGTGGTGTTCTCTGAGTATTATTTACTTAATCTCTACATCTAAAATGAGCTGTTTTGTTTAAGTAGTTTATGTTCATGCTAAGAACCAATTGTCAGGAATGTCTTAAGAGTTCTAGTGGTTCTGTTGCAATTAATACTGTTTTTATTTTTGCCAATAAGATTCCAGATAGAGAACTTCACTGCAGGTAAACTTGATATTGGTACTTTGGCGACAGATGTAACATATTTTCAAGAGGTGTAAAATTATACTTTTAACACATTTATATTCTTGTAAACCAAGACCATCTAAAACAAATAAAACAAATAAATTATAAAGAAGTAAATCTTCATTGACATTTTACCTACTATATTTTCAGTACATTTTAAAGAGAGTATTTTGAGGATAAGTTTAACCATAAGGGAATATGGATTTGAAGGTACAAAATATAAGACTTAGAAGGCAGCAGAAGAAATAGGGTTAGCAGGTATAAGGTAGCAAGGAGTGGGAAGTAGGTGATTCTTAGAAGGGGAACTACAGTAAGTCATCATTAACTTCATCAAAATGCAACTCGACAGCAAATTTTTCACGGTAGATTTTCCATGTCTTTGGCCTGTGTGGGTTATCCAGCTGATTCCTTGGGAGGTAAAGCCTAGAACAGAAAAAGAAAATCATTACATTTTATTTTAGGGAGAACAGAAAATCATGTGTTAGGGCACCCTTTCGTTAGAGCTCTGTCAGAAAGGCTGTTAAACCTTCATTGACTTTTGCAGCCCCTTTTCTGTCAGCTAAGAGCTAACTCCCCCTTTTTCAGTTAGTCCCGCTATCTATTAAGGGATAAAAGACCCTTAATCTTAGTAGCAAAAACAAAAAACAAAAAACAGAAAAGAAAAATCAGCAACCATATGTTCTTTTAACATCTCTTTTTTAAAAAAAATATTTATTTTATTTATTTATTCCCTTTGTTGCCTTTGTTGTTTTATTGTTGTAGTTATTATTGTTGTTGTTATTGATGTCATCATGGAGAGAGGAGGGGAAGACAGAGAGGGGGAGAGAAAGATAGACACCTGCAGACCTGCTTCACCGCCTGTGAAGCGACTCCCCTGCAGGTGGGGAGCCGGGGCTCGAACCGGGATCCTTATGCCGGTCCTTGTGCCACCTGCGCTTAACCCGCTGTGCTACAGCCCGACTCCCTTAACATCTCTTTTTATAGAATCAATGACATCTGGGTTTAATTACATTTTTAAAGATTTTCATACAACTTTAATATGGCAGATGACACTGTAGTCAGTGTTAGAAACTGACCAGAGATTCAAGTTTTCAGATTTGCAACATAAAGAAACCAAGATTTAACATACAGAACATAAAGATATACTTATCCATAAAGAGATTGTCAATGTAAGAGAAAAACAGGTGAAAGACATAAATAAGCAATTCATATGAAATTTAGGGGCAAGTAGGAGAGAGAACACAGCAGTTTACACAACAGACTTTCATGCCTGAGACTTGAAGGTCTCAGGTTCAATCCCCGGCACAACCATGAACCAGAGTTGAGCAATACAATACTAAGGTAGAAAAAAGTTTGTTTTTTTTAAGGTGGCAACACTTAAACTAAAATATCCTGGATTGAACATGAGGAAGTCATGTTAAATAAGATAAGACAAAAGGAAGATGAATACCAGATGACTTCACTCATAGGTAGAACATAGAGAGAAAAGGGAAAATACAGGGTGACACAGACTAGCTGTGATGTACTGCGGCAGAACCAAGGACTCTAAAGGAGGATGGGAAATGGGAGTTAAACTCCTGGGTGTCGGGAACCCAGTGCACAGTGGTGGAGGAAGACTTCAGTTGGTGGTAGGTGTGGTACAGACACCTATCATGGAGAGATAAGAAATTGTATTCATGGGGCGTCGGGTGGTAGCGCAGTGGGTTAAGAGCACTGGCGCGAAATGCAAGGACCGGCATAAGGATCCCAGTTCAAGCCCCCAGCTCCCCACCTGATGGGGAGTCACTTCACAGGCAGTGGAGCAGGTCTGCAGGTGTCTATCTTTCTCTCCCCCTCTCTGTCTTCCCCTTTTCTCTCCATTTCTCTCTGTCCTATCCAACAATGACATCAATAACAACAATAAGAATTACAACAACAATAAAAAAACAAGAACAAAAGGGAAGATAAATAAATATTTAAAAAAAATTGTATTCATGTGAGAACAATTGCCACATGAATAATTATGTCCCCTCCCCCATTAAAGTGATTTGGAAAAAGAACTGTAAAATAACTGCATATATTACTACAGGTAACAAAATCAGAGAAAGTATATTGTTGAAACTAAATAAAAATAATTTTAAATGAAATTTGATAGCAGTTAATGTCATAACTAATAAAACCATCTTTACCCAGTATGGATATTTTAATGTTATTTTCAAAAACATGAAAATGAGAAAAGTGATCTCATTCCTTTCTCCAATGTGAATGCAGTTCCTTAAAAGCACAAGTCATTTGAAGGGACATATGCACCTCTATGTTCATGGCTACATTATTCACAATAACCAAAGAGTGGGAACAGTCTAAATGTCCATCAAGAGATGACTGGATAAAGAAGTTATGAGGGGCAGGGGTAGATAGCATAATAGTTATACAAAAAGACACTCATGCCTAAGGTTCCTAAGTCCCAGGTTCAATCCCCTGCACCACCATAAGCCAGAGCTGAGCAGTGGTCTGGTAAAAATAAAATTAAAATAAGAAGTTATGAGACAGGGGTCAGGTCCCAGCACACCTGGTTTGAACACACGTTACCACACGCAAAGATCCACGTTCAAGCCCCCAGCTGACTCCTGCAGGGGGGAAGCTTCCTGAGTGATGAAGCAGGGCTACAGGTATTTCCCTTTCTTATTTATTTCAGAGAGAGACAAATTGAGAGAGAAGAGGAAGATAGAGAGGGAAAGAGAGAAATACATCTGCAAGACTTGTGAAGCTTTTCTCCAGCAAGTGGGGGCCAAGGACTTGAACGTGGGTCCTTGAGCAATGTAATGTATGTGCCACTATCCAGCCCCAGCCCCATCCCCTTCCCTCTCGTTTTCTATCTCTAGTCAATAAATAAAATATTTTTTAAAAGAAGTTACAAGATATATACTTCATGGAATACCACTCTGTAATAAAAAAAATATGATAGCGTATCCTTTGGGGCAATCTGGATGGAACTGGAGGTGATTATGCTTAGCAAAATAATTACAGAGATGAAAGAAAACTGGATGATTTCAGTCATATGTGGGATCTAGAAAACTGAAACATGAACTTGCAAAAAAAAAAAAACTGTCTCTAAGACTAGAAGAACTGTGATGGTTGCCATTGGGAGGATGGGGACACAGAACTTTGGTGGTGGGTACAGTGTGGAACTAGACTGTTACCTTACAACCTCGTAATGACTGTTCGTCATAAATTCAAAGAAAATGGCTTGACAAACATAAATTTTCATAAGAGGAATTTATTACCCCACTCAAGATCTGAATCTGTTTTAATTTATAATGCATGGATCTTGTGAATGATACAACAGTAGTGCTTATATCTATTTGGTTTTTTTTGTTGTTGTTGTTTAACATTTTACTTATTTATTCATAGGAGAGAGAGAGAGAACCAGGGCATCACTCTGGCACATGTCATACCAACGAACAAACTGGGGACCTCATGCCTTTAAATTCAATACTTTAGTCAAGGTCATGGTGCCACCTCCTAGCCAACAAGGGTAGCCATTTTTAAACAAGCAGATAAAGATGTGTAAGGGGGAGTCGGGCGGTAGTGCAGCAGGTTAGGTGCACATGGTGCAAAGTGCAAGGACCAGCATAAGGATCCCGGTTCGAGTCCCCGGCTCCCCACCTGCAGGGGAATTGTTTCACAAGCAGTGAAGCAGGTCTGTAGGTGTCTCTCTTTCTCTCCCCTCTCTGTCTTCCCCTCTTCTCCCCATTTCTCTCTGTCCTATCCAACTACGACGACATCAATAACTACAACAGTAAAACAGCAAGGGCAACAAAAGGGAATAAATAAATATTTAAAAAGTTTTTTAAAAAATATGTGTAAGGGAATGAAGAACAATGAATGACACAAAGATTTTCTCTTCTTTCTATGAGTTTCTGGCAATCAGTAGACATACTTGCCATCATCCCTTCCACAAACATTGGAAATTCAGCTGTTTCTACTGCATGATATAGCCATACCTGCTGTTACGTACAAACGACGTATGAAACCAGAAGAAAAATGGACAATTGTTGTAGAATTTAGGCAGATCCTAAAAAGACATAGTTTTAAAAGGTTATCTTTCCTATTAAAACTCATACCAAGAAATAATCCTAGAGGAATTAAAATTTATTTTTATGTCTTTTTTTGATAGAGACAGCCAGAAATTGAGAGGGAAGGGGGAGATTGAAAGAGAGACAGAGACACTTGAAACACTGCTTCACCACCTTTAAAGCTTTCCCCCTGTAGTTGGGGACTGGGGGCTTGAACCCAGGTCCTTGCACACTAACATGTGCACTTAACCAGGTGTGCCACCATCTGGCTCCCTATTTAACTTTATTTTAATGAGAGGCAGACGACAGACACCAAGGCACTGCTTAGCTCTGGCTTTTGATGGTACTGGGGACTGAACCTGGGACCTTAGAGCCTCAGGCATGAGATCTTTTGCATAACCATTATGGTATCTCCCCAGCCCCAGACCAATGTGTTTTAAAGATAAAAAATAAAGATGTAAGTATTGTTATACAGAAAGCCAACCTTTGTCATTTTAACATCTTGGTTTTTATATTTTTTTCTTACATGAAATTAGTACATGAAAACTGGGTTAGAACATAGAAATAATGAATGAATGATTTTTTTAAAAAACACTACAGTTCAGCTCAGATTTATGGTGATGCTGGGGACTGATCTTGAACTTGGGAGCTCAAAAGCCTTTGGCATGAAAATCAATTTGTATAAACATTATGTTGTCTCCTCAACACTGAACAATTTTTTAATTACATGCTTTAAAAACTGTTTAGATATGATCAGCCTAAACCTCTAATAGATCCCTCTCTCCACCATCACTGGTCATTTCCATTAGAAACATCATCATAAGCCCTCTTGTGGGCCTCTCCAGGACCTTGCCCTCTCCACAAAGCTGCAATGTTAGGGACTGCCCCACTCTCAGGAGGGAGGTTGGGTTAGCCTACTTTGCCACTCAAGGAAGACTGGTGTTGAAATGAGTGCAGCCTAGAATATTTCTAGCTATGACCATGGACTGCAAGCTCAGACTGACAGGCACTCAGAGGTCAGATAGGTTCCTGTGCTAAATAGGAATATATATGGGCCCTAGATCAGATAGACAGTTTAAATAGTCAATGGTATTTATATACTTTTCTCATGTTTGGGAGCTACTCTCTGCCCTGACCCAGCTTTCTAGCCCTATTCTCTCTTCTGACACCATCTACCCAACAACATTTTTAGTCCACCTGCTTGTTACCTATCAGGCTCAGGCAAAAATGACTAAATTCACGGGTCTCTTGGAACCTACCTAAAACAGACTTCCTAGCTTCTTCCCACACAAAGATCCCTAATTTCATCTGCTCTATTCCTACCTTGGGTTCCTGTTTATTAAACAATTTTTACTGCTTTATATCTTACCACCTTTCAGCCAACAAGTTGCAGATGCTACTATGACGCCATCCTGACTTCTCTGGGCAGATGACCTCACCAATGTGTCCCGAAGTCTCATCTCTCAAGAATCCTACCCCCCACTAGGGAAAGATAGAAACAGGCTGGGGGGTATGAATCAACCTTCCAATGTCCATGTCCAGTGGAGAAGCAATTACAGAAGCCAGACCTTCTATCTTCTGCACCCCATAAAGAAATTTGGTCCATACTCCCAGAGTGATATAGAATAGGGAGTTTCCAAAAGAGGGAATGGGATGCAGAACTCTGGTGGTGGGAACTATATGGAATTGTACCCCCATTATCTTACAATCTTGTTAATCATTATTAAATCACCAATTAAAAATGTATTGGGTGGTGGTGCATGTGATTGAGAACATATGCTACAATTCTCAAGAACCTAGGTTCGAGCCTCCGGTCCCCACCTATAGGGGGAATGATTTGCAAGTGGTGAAGCAGGGCTGCAGGTGTCTCTCTGTCTCTCTCCCTCTCTCACCCCCTTACCTCTCGATTTCTGGCTGTCTCTATCCAATAAATAAATAAGGATAACAAAGAAAAAGATTTATAAAAAATGTGTTTAGGCAGACTGACAGGTACTTGGAAGTTATACAGGCTCCTGTACTAAATATGAATGAATATATATGGGCCTTGGGTCAGATCAGTGGGGTAAACAGTTCATTGAATTTATATAATTTCCTCAAGTTTGGGAGCTACTCTCTGCCCAGATCTAGCTTTCCAGTCCTATTCTCGACTCTGACACCATCTTCTCAGACAATATTTTTAGTCCAACTCGATGTTAGTTATTAATATTAGGCAAAAATTATCAAAGTCATGAAGCCCTAGAAGCATACTTAAAGTAGACTTCCTAGCTTCTTTTCACCCTAAAACCCCTATTCTGCAACCCACAATGACCCTGGGTCCATGCTCCCAGAGAGATAGAGAATGGGAAAGCTATCAGGGGAGGGGGTGGGATATGGAGATTGGGTGGTGGGAATTGTGTGGAGTTGTACCCCTCCTACCCTATGGTTTTGTTAATTAATCCTTTCTTAAATAAATTTAAAAAAACCCTATTCTCCATGCTCTATTTCTACTTTCTGGTTCCTATTTATTAAACATTTTGTCCTGCTTTATAGTTTGCTGCCTTTTAGTCAACAAGTTGTGGATGCTACCATAATTCCATCCTGAACTCCCTGGGCAGATGACCTCACCAATGTGTACAAGAATCTCACCTCTCCAGAGCCCTACCACACTAGGGAAGGATAGAGACAGGCTAGACAGGCTAGAGTTATGTATCGACCTGCCAACATCCATATCCAACAGAGAAGTAATTACTGAAGCCAGACCTTCCACTTTCTGCACCTCATAAAGCATTTTGGTCCATACTTCCCAGAGGGGTAAGTGAGGGAAATACCAAAAGGCTCTGAACTCCAATTCCACTGGGACCCAGAGAGAGAAGGAGCGGGGGGGGGGGGGGGGGGGGAGGAAAGATACTTGGAAGTAGTAGGTGTGACTTAGAAAGAAAGAGAAAGCAGGACCATAGGAAAAAAGGGGGGAGGGGCCGAAAAAATATATAAATATAGTTATAGAAATAACAGTCAACTCATATCTGTGATCTTGGGAGAACTAATGCAGTTTCCATGGAGAAAATGGGGACACAGAATCTTGTGGTGCGAAAGGTGGGAAATATATCTCTGTTGTTTTATAATTTTGTAAATCAGTATTAAATCACTAATGAAAGATAAAATAAAGTAGCTCCTGAGGGAAAAAAATTGTGTTTAAGGCTGGGGAGATAACATAATGGTTATGCAAGAAGACTTTCAGCCATGAAACACCAAAGGTCACAAGCTCAGTCCCTAGCACCATGATAAATTAAAGTTGAGTAGTGCTCTAGAGTAGAAAAAAAAGTTATTATTATTATTTATATATTAAATATTTTTATATATTAAATATAAACAATATTTATATATTTATTTTATTTATTTATTCCCTTTTGTTGCCCTTGTTGTTTTATTGTTGTAGTTATTATTGTTGTTGTCGTTGTTGGATAGGACAGAGAGAAATGGAGAGAGGAGGGGAAGACAGAGAGGAGGAGAGAAAGATAGACACCTGCAGACCTGCTTCACCGCCTGTGAAGCGACTCCCCTGCAGGTGGGGAGCCGGGGTTCGAACCGGGATCCTTATGCCAGTCCTTGTGCTTTGCACCACCTGCGCTTAGCCCGCTGCACTACAGCCCGACTCCCAAAAGTTATTATTTTTTAAAATCTCTGACTTGTCTTTCTCCATAGCTAGAGATTGACATCTCCTACCATCTTCCTTGTTGGGAACTGCTGCAAAGAGAATCCCAGGGTGGGGGGGCAAATAGCATAATGGTTATGCAAACAAACTCTCATGCCTGAGGCTCCAAAGTCTCAGGTTCAGTTTCCCACACCTCCATAAGCCAATGCTGAGCAGTGCTCTGGCTAAAAAAAAAAAAAGAAAGAAAGAAAAATCACAAACTAGAGTCATTTCAAAGACCAGAGAGGGACAGTAAGTTTAAGCTGCTTCTGGGTTACTCACCGAAGTCGAATAGAATTGTACCTTTACGTCGTCATAGAGTAGTGGGCAGTTGACTGGTTTAATTACTATTTGGTCTGCTTCCACATCATGAAATAACTGTGAATGAACCAAACAGACTTCAGAACTGCACTCCTAGTTAGTAATGAAATAGTCATAGCAGTATAGCCCATGTTAACTGATCAGGGCCCCCTATACTTTTTAAAAATATTTATTTATTTATTCCCTTTTGTTGCCCTTGTTTTATTGTTGTAGTTATTGTTGTCATTGTTGTTGGATAGGACAGAGAGAAATGGAGAGAGGAGGGGAAGACAGGGAGAGAAAGATAGATACCTGCAGACCTGCTTCACCGCCTATGAAGCAACTCCCCCGCAGGTGGGGAGCCGGGGGTTCGAACCTGGATCCTTACTCGGGTCCTTGTGCTTTGTGCCACCTCCGCTTAACCCGCTGCGCTACCGCCCAACTCCCGTGGCCTCCTATACTTATAAGTACACTTGCTCTCACTTACTTATACTAAATGTATAAGTAAGTGCTGATCACTATTTCTAGAAAGTTGCAATACGTTTGAACTACTTTTAAATATATAGTTTAAATGTTTTACTTATTGGATAGAGATGCAGAGAAATTGAGAGCAAAGGGGAGACACCTAGAGCCCTGCTTCATTGCTCAGTAAGTTTACCCACTGCAGGTTGGGACTGAGAGCTTGAACCTGGGTCCTTGTACATTGTCATATGTGCATTCAGTGGGGGTGTGCCACCATCCTGCCCCTATTTAAACTTTTTAAAAGCCAACATGTTTGAGTGTGAGGTACTGCTGAAAAGCAAAACACTGAATTTTCTATTACAGTTTTTTGTTGTTGTTGTTCCTCCAGGGTTATTGCTGGGCTCGGTGCCTGCACCATGAATCCACCGCTCCTGGAGGCCATCCCTTTCCCCCTTTTGTTGCCCTTGTTGTTGTAGCCTGGTTGTGGTTATTATTATTGCCATCATTGATGTCGTTTGCTGTTGGATAGGACAGAGAGAAATGGAGAGAGGAAGGGAAGACAGAGAGGGAGAGAGAAAGACAGACACCTGCAGACCTGCTCCACTGCCTGTGAAGCGACTCCCCTGCAAGTGGGGAGCAGGGGGCTTGAACCAGGATCCTTACATCGGTCCCTGTGCTTTGCACTTAACCCACTGCGCCACCACCCGACCCCCCCATTACAGTTATATATATATATGGAGAGAGAGAGAGAGAGAGAGAGAGAGAGAGGGTGAGAGAGAGAGAGAGAGAGAGAGAGAGAGACGGAGAAGTTGAGAGGCAAGGAGACACAGATATCTGCAGTACTGCCTCACTGCTCATGAAGCTTCCTTCCCCACTGTAAGTAGAGATGGGGCTTTGAAGCTGGGTCCTGGAGGTGCAGCCACGGAGTAACACTTGTACTGTACTGGGTATACCACTGCCCAACCCCTCTATGAGTTTAAATAAAATAACTATAGGGGAATAACAGTAAGCAAGGATCCAGGTTCAAGTCCCTGGTCTCCACCTGCAGGGGGGAAGATTCACAAGTGGTGAAGCAAGCACTACAGGTGTCTCTCTGTCTCTCTACCTCCCCCACCCCTCTCAATTTCTCTCTGTCCTATCAAATAAGAGAGAGAGAAAAAAAGAAAGAGACATGTGCGCTCAATCAGGTGTGCCACCATTCAGCCCCGAAAAAATTTTTATAATTGAGAAGAACATTGACAAGATAATCCATTCCAGATAGGGACCAGTGAAGAGAAAGAGGGGTGGGGATCAACAAAAAACATGAGGTAGAAATTAAGAGAATTGTGTTCCAAGGGTCAGAGGTTCATGGGGACTGGGAGGTTTCCAGTCCTCTTGAAATGGAGTTTGCTGGCAAATTTACTGTTGGATATAAACTGAGATATGACAAAGCTATGGATTAAGAGTTCAAGCTCAAGGGCCGGGTGGTGGCGCACTTGGTTGAGTACATGTTACCATGTGCAAGTTCCTGGTTCAAGCCTCCAGGCCCTGGTTCAAGCTCCTAGTCCCTACTTGCAGGGGGAAAGCTTCATGAGCAGTGAAGTAGGTCTGCAGGTGTCTCTGTCTCTTTCTCTTTTATCCCTTTCTTCCCTTTGCCTCTCAATTTCTCTCCCACTATTCAAAAAATGAACAAATAAAATAAGTTCAGGTTCTCTTGAGGCCAGGTGGTAGCACACCACTTGAGCACACACATTACCATGTACAAGGACCCCAGTTCAAGCCCCCAGTCCCCACCTGTCATGGAAAACTTCACAAGCAGTGACACAGTGCTACAGGTATCTCTCTGTTTCTGTCTCCCTCCCTAACACCTTCCTTCTTAATACTTTTCTGCCCTATCATATAAAGTAATAATAATAATAGTAATAATAATTAGAGTTCAAGCTCTCATACATAAATAAACAAGATGTTTTTAATAAGTTCTCAGCCATTTCTCTTCATGGCCCTCATGTAATCTGTCACACGAGTTATCCTGCAACTTCATTCTGTTTCTGCATGATTTATGCTTCACTTCTTTGAAATAGAAAGTTTGCATCTTGCATACCTGAGGGGGGAAAAGTTCTCATAAAAAGGGGAAAAAATGTAATATGATGCATATATGATGACAGACCTGTGCAATTTCAAAATGTCTGTATACACACAAATACTAAACATTGGGGGCCAGTGGTGGTTCACCCAGCAGAGCACACATATTACCATGTGTAAGGATCAGGATTCAAGTCCCTGGTCCCTACCTACAGGGAGTGGTTGGCATGGGGGAGCTTCATGAGTGGTGGAGCAGTGCTGTAGGTGTCTCTCCTCTCTCTCTCTCTCTCTCTCACTCTCTCTCTCTCTCCCCCCAGCTCTATTTCTCACCCTCTATTCTATCACAGAAAAGGGGAAAATCGAATATTATGTTGCACACCTAAAACTAATATAATGCTATGTCAACTGTTTTTTATTTTCTTATTTTTTAACTATTATTTTTTAATTTTTATCTATAAAATGGAAACACTGATAAGACCATAGGATAAGAGAGATACAATTCCACACAATTCCCACCACCAGAACTCCATATCCCATGCCCTCCCCAGATAGCTTTCCTATTCTTTACCCCTCTGGGAATATGGACCCAGGGTCACTATGAGGTGCAGAAGGTGGCAGGTGCAGAAGGTCTGGCTTCTGTAATTGCTTCCCTGCTAAACTGAGTATTGGCAGGTTGGTCCATAATCCTAGCCTGTCTCTCTCTTTCCCTAGTGGGGCAGAGCTCTGGGGAAGCGGGGCTCCAGGACATCTTGGTGGGGTTGTCTGCCCAGGAAAGTCCAGTTGGCATCATGGTAGCATCTGGAACCTTGTGGCTGAAAAATATTGACTGCCCCATCCTATAGTTTTCAGTGAAGAGAATCCTCTCCAATCATACACTCCTGTGTTATTTCTTCTTGTACAGTTAGGATATCTGAGTTAGAATGACTTGAGACATTGCTAGGTAGAGATTCTTGGGCTCTATTCTGTATTTCCTAAATTATACTTTTGGAATATGACATTAAAAGCTGTATCTTTACAAGTTCCTAGGTGATTTTTATACACACTAACATTTCAGAATGTGTCTTACAATAAAATAACTAAGAGGAGAGACCAGGCAGTGGAGCACCCAACTAAGTGTACACATTACCATGTGCAAGGACCTGGGTTCAAGCCCCCAGACCCCACCTGCAGGGAGGAAGTTTCCCAAGAGGTGAGCAGGTATGCAGGTGTCTCTCTTTTTTCTCTCCCTCTCTATTTCCATTTCCCCTCAATTTCTTTCTGTCCTACCCAAAATAAATAAATATTTTTTTCAAAATGGGAAGGCTAAAATGCCCTCACTACCTTAAAAAAAATAAGAGGTAAATATAGTTAAAAATCACTTAGATACAGGACTTCCCAACTTGATTCCTGAGAATATTTGTGGAAAATATTCCTGGTGGCATTGGTGGAAAAGTGAGAGACAAAGCAGTGCTGAACTGAAAATGTGTTCTAAAGAACCGCTTTTAAATAGCAAGTTTAAATTAGCACTAAGTTGTAGCTCTACCCAGTGACACCAAATTGAATGGTAACCAGAAAGTCCCTCTTTGTAGTGTGGAGGCCAGCTTGCTAAACTAGCACAGATTTAAGACAAACATCAGAGTATTCAGTTTATAGGCTCTCTTACCCGGAAGTTTTTTAAACTTGAGTATAGATAGAAGGTCTTTTGCTGCATTGCTATTTGTAAATTCAGATCAGTACCGTTTCCATTTCCAACACCTGAATACAATGAATGAGATGGGTTGGTTAAAGTAAAGGTCAATGAGTCTCACTAATTAACACCACGGATTAAGAAAAAAGAAAACAATATTCTGCCTAACCAGGTATCAAGATAGAATAATCTAATAGGACTGAGAAAATGAAAACACAAAGTTCAATTTTTTTTTCCTCCAGGGTTATTGCTGGGCTCGGTGCCTGCACCATGAATCCACTGCTCCTGGAGGCCATTTTTCCCCTTTTGGTTGCCCTAGTTGTTGCAGCCTCGTTGCGGTTATTATTGCCATTGTTGACGTTGCTTTGTTGTTGGATAGGACAGAGAGAAATGGAGAGAGGAGGGGAAGACAGAGAGAGAGGGGAGAGAAAGATAGACACCTGCAGACCTGCTTCACCGCCCGTGAAGCGACTCCCCTGCAGGTGGGGAGCCGGGGGCTCGAACTGGGATCCTTACGCCGGTCCCTGCGCTTTGCGCCACATGCGCTTAACCCAAAAGTTCAACTTCTAAGACTTAGAATCCCATTGCTTCTCTTTCAGAGAACACAACTCACAAGTTCTTGTACTAATATGCTGCTGCTTCAGACTTCTTCATAATGGACTAAATTCCTCTTGCGCAAGTTTAAAATTAGTTCTTAGTACAGTCATTATGAAAGCATATAACAGCTATATCAAAATTTTTCTGTGGTGTTTAGCATATATTCACAGACAAAAGTTTTCTTGCTCTCTGCCTTTTTTTTTTTTTTTCCTTTCACAGGCCTACTTCCCTTAGCTGTTCCTCAAGGGTTGATTTTTCTCAAGCCAGCCCTCTATGACTTTTTATTGCTTTTCCTTATTTATTTTTGCCCTTTATTTGAATGAGAGGGAAGGATACACAGAGATCACCAGATCATCACTCAGCTCTCGTTTATAGTGGTGTGGGGATTGAATCTGAGATTGAGGCCCCACTGAGATATCCCTCTGTCCTACCTCCCCTGAGGGAGGGTGAGCTATGCAGGGAAGACAGAAGGCTGACAGGGCATGGGATTGTGAGACTGATCCCTCAACCCATGCTCCTTATTTTTCTTTCTTTGACCTCAGTGATAGTTAATGTAACCACCTTTCCTGATGATGTTGGATCTCTCTCTCTCCACTCATGGAAACTTTTCTTTTTTATTCATAGCTCTAGTTTATGGTGGTATGGAAGATTGAACCTGGAACTTCAAAGCTTCAGGCACGAAAGTCTTTTGTATAACCATTATGCTATCTCTCCCACCCCAATTTTTTTTTTCTTAAGGTTCAGAGGATTTTTATTCCTGGAAGTACTGGTAGCAGCTGTCTTTTTTTTTTTTCCAACATATTTATTTATCCCCTTTTGTTGCCCTTGTTGTTTCATTGTTGTAGTTATTGATGTTATTGTTGTTGGATAGGACAGAGAGAAATGGAGAGAGGAGGGGAAGACAGAGAGGAGGAGAGAAAGATAGATACCTGCAGACCTGCTTCACCGCCTATGAAGCGACTCCCTGTAGGTGGGGGTCCGGGGGCTCGAACCTGCATCCTTACCTTGGTCCTTGCGCTTTGCGCCATGTGCACTTAACCTGCTGCACTACCTCCTGACTCCCCGCAGTTGTCTTTTAATGTACCCTCACACAGGGGATGCAAGACTCACCCTGGAAAAGAAGCCAGCTTCCTCCTAGCCCACTCTGCTCTCCCGTAGGGAAGGTTTGAGTATGCAATCCCTCTAGGAATATTTCCTGGACCCTCAGGAAATCTAGGTAGATCTACAGTGTACTGCCCTCCCTACACACACACACACACACACACACAGGCCAACTCTTTGGCTATGTACTCATTCTACTGACTACTCAGAGACTCTTTGAGGAAAGGAAAATGTCAGCACAGAAATGAGCCCAAAACAGGAACTCGGTAGTTACTCATAAAAACAATTTGTGGGGGAGTGGGGCAGTAATGCAGTGGGTTAAGCGCAGGTGGCGCAAAGCACAAGGACCAGCATAAGGATCTTGGTTCGAGCCCCTGGCTCCCTACCTGCAGGGGAGTCGCTTCACAGGCGGTGAAGCAGGTCTGCAGGTGTCTCTCTTTCTCTCCCCGTCTTCCCCTCCTCTCTCCATTTCCCTCTGTCCTATCTAACAACATCAGTAACAACAACAATAATAACTGCAACAAGGACAACAAATGGGAATAAATAAATAAATAAAATAAAAATAAAAAAAGAATTTGTGGGGTGTCAGGCAGTAGTGCAGCAGGTTAAGTGCACGTGGCGTGAAGCACAAGCACCAGCTTAAGGATCCTGGTTCTCCACCTGTGTGTGGGGGGGTCACCTCACAAGCAGTGAAGCAGTTCTGCAGGTGTCTCTCTTTCCTCCTCTCTGTCTTCCCCTCCTCTCTCCATTTCTCTTTGTCCTATCTAACAATAGCAATAACAACAATAACTATAACAACAATAAAAAACAAGGGCAACAAAAGGGAAAATAAATATAAAAAATTTAAAAAAACAAACAAAAAAAGAATTTGTGATGGTGACATTTCTTTGCTGGTAGGATCCTTCACACACCTTGACGGAGCTCACAGGTGTAGAAAGCTATTTGGTGGAGGGGAGGAGGAAGAAGGCAGAGACCTGAGGTAGTGAGGAAAAAATTTCTCTCTCAGCAGAGGAGGGAAGGGAATGAGATAGTGGTGCCTTTGTCAGGAGGAAGCCTGATAGCTAAACAAATCAGAAATTAAAGAAATGAGTATGAAATTCCTTCTCGTGGCTCACAGACATTCCTTTCTTCATCCTTAAAGGCTCGACTCTGAAAAGTACCTTAGAGGCTGAGACCAGAAGCATTGAGGACAGGAGAAAAGCAGGAGGGCATATGAACTCCTAAGGCATCACTGAACTGATGCACAATTTCAGGGGCCCACGTTCATAGGTGAGCGTACAAAACAAACAAATACAGTGTAGCTGTTATTGGCTGGGGTTGTCTTACACAGATATAAGCAAACCCCACAGTTACCCTGACCCCCTCATACACATAACTCACATTACCTGCTTGAGTTTTCAGATACAAAGAACTTACCGTGAATTGAATATATGACGATTTTTCTGAGAAAGAGTAGTTTCCTTGGAGGTAGATTCAAACTGTACATGTTTTTCAGATCAGCAAAATACCCGACATACCTATGCTGCAGACAACATAAAGCTCAATTTAAATGAAGGGGGAGAGTCTAAAGTTGGCATTCCTGATTGAAAAAAAAAATCAGAACTTAAAGAGAGTAACTTAAAGAGATACGCATATGTGTATAGACTGGCACTTTGTTACTTACAAAGCAATTTTATTAACCCTTGGTTAACAAAAAATACTTTAAAATAAGGGGCCGGGTGGTGGCGCACCTGGTTGAGCACACTTGTTACAATGTGCTGGTCCCCACCTGCAGGGGGAAAGCTTTGCAAATGATGAAGCAGAGCTGCAGGTGTCTCTCTGTCCCTCTCCTTCTCTATCACCCCTTTCCCTCTTGATTTCTGGCTGTCTCTATTCGATAAATAAATAAAGATAAAAAATTTTTTAAAAATACTTTAATTTGGGGAGTGGAGTTTTCACACCTCTGTATGCGCATAAGACACTGTACCCACCACCAAAGTGCCAGTAAAAATAGTTATTTTTAGAATTTTATTTTATTCATTCATTTATTTGGGGTAGAAACAGAACGAAGTTGAATGGTCTAGGAGGTGGTACAGTAGATAAAGCACTGACTCTCAAGCATGACATTCTGAGTTCAATCCCCAGCAGCACATGTACCAGAGTGATTTCTGGTTCTTTCTCTCTCTTACTCTCTCTTTCTCTGCCTATCTTTTTCATGAATAAATAAATAAAATATTAAAAAACAGAAAGAAGTTGAGAGAGGGGAAGACAGATGGGGGTGGGGACAGAGACACCCACAGCACTGATTCACCACTTGTGAAGCTTCCCCTAAGCAGACACGGACCAGGAGCTTGAACTCAGGTCCTGGCACATACTAATGTAATGGCACATACTAAACTCAGCTCCTTGTCTCTTCCTTCTCTCCCCTCTTTTTTCTTCCCTCTCCCTTTTCCTCCCCCCCTTTTTGTTTAGGTATAGTAGAAAGGTAATAATAAAGTTGAGTTCTTTATTCCAAACTCAGTGCCTAGGGCCAGCAGACACTATGTATACTCACCTTCACTCTACCCCTAAACCTGGATATTTTAGAGGAAATGCCTGACACCTAATCACTTGGTCCCTGATATCATATGAACAGCACCAAGGGAGCTCCATGGATGAAGGAACAGTGTTTTGGTGTCTCTCCTCCACTCTCCTCCTCTCTAAGACTATAGAAAATAATGGGAGGTTAGGTAGTGGTGAACCTAGTTAAGCATACACATTATGATGTGAAAGGACTTGGTTCAAGTCCCTGGTCCCCACCTGCAAGGGGGAATCTTCACGAGTGATGAACAGGGCTGCAGGTATCTCTCTGTCTCTTTCCCTCTCTACCCCTACCATCTCAATTTCTCTCTGTCTCTATCCAATAATAAATAAATTAAATAAATTAAAAGATTAAAAAGCAAGAAGTAAAGGGGACCGGGCAGTAGTGCACCAGGTTAAGTGCACATAATACAAAGCACAAAGACCAGCACAAGGATCCTGGTTCTGGTTCCAGCCTCCAACTCGCCACACAAGCGGTGAAGTAGGTCTGCAGGAATCTGTCTTTCTCTCCCCCTCTCTGTCTTCCCTTCTTCTCTCAATTTCTCTCTGTCCCTATCCAACAACAGCAGCAACAACAATGGGAAAAAGATGGCTAACAGGAGCAGTGGACTCATAGTGCAGGTATCAAGTCCCAATGATAAACTTGGAAGCAAGAGAGAGAAAGAAAGGAAGAAAGAAAGAAAGAAAGAGAAGAAGAAAAAGAAAGAAAAGAAAGGAAAGAAAGAAGGAAAGAAAGAAAGAAAGAAAGAAAGAAAGAAAGAAAGAAAGAAATGGGATGGCCATTCCACACACTATGCATGTGCAAGGCCCTTGGTTCATTCCTGGTGTCCCATAAAAAATAATAATTACATTTCAAATCGAGGTGCCTGGGGAGAATTCAGCTTGCAAAGCCCAGGCAGTGCCTGAGTGTCGTTCCTGGTTTCTGGGAGGGATCAGTGCTGCCTAATGAGTTTCAGAGAAGAATCTAAATAGAAAAGATATTGTGTGTGTGTGTGTGTGTGTGTGTGTGTGTGTGTGTGTGTCTGTGTGTGTGTGTGTGTGTGTTTTGGCATTGCCAGGTGGTGGCGCACCAGTTTCAGTGCACATAGTACAAAGCGCAAGGGCCCATGTAAGGATTCAGGTTTGAACCCCCAGCTCCCTACCTGCAAGGGGGTCACCTAACAAGTGGCGAAGCAAGTCTGCAGGTGTCTATCTTTATCCTTATGCCCCACTCCTTTCTCAATTTCCCTCTGTTCTATACAACAACAACAACAACAAAAGTGGCAAAAATGGCTGTTAGGAGTAGTGGATTCGTAGTGCTGGCACTGAGCCCCAGTATCAGACAGAAAATACAGTTCTCCCACAGAACCCACACACACATAGAAAGACAGAGAGGAAGGAAGGTTGGCAGGACGAAGAACAAATTTACCTGGGATGGCGTTTCCACTCCTTGATATTTAGAGCTGGTGGTTTTATCTGTGCGGCGCTCTCCAAAATAATAAAGACTATCCTACAGAAAAAGGGACAGATTAATCATGGTTCATCTATACTTTCTTTTCCTATATAAGGCATCCTTAGAATTAAAAAAATATATTTATTTATTTATTCCCTTTTGTTGTCCTTGCTGTTTTATTGTTGTAGTTATTATTGATGTTGTCATTGTTGGATAGGACAGAGAGAAATGGAGAGAGGAGGGGAAGACAGAGAGGAGGAGAGAAAGACAAGACACCTGAAGGCCTGCTTCACCACCTGTGAAGCGATTCCCCTCCAGGTGGGGAGTGGGGGGAGGAGGCTGGAACCGGGATCCTTAGGCGGGTCCTTGCACCATGTGCGCTTAACCTGCTGCGCTACCACCCGACTCCCAGAATTAAAAAAAAATTATATTTATTTTTCCTTTTGTTGCCTTTGTTTTTTTATTGTTGTTGTAGTTATTATTGTTGTTATTGATATTGTCGTTGTTAGAACAGAGAGTGCCGGGAGCCAAAACCTTAGCTAAGTTTCTCACATAACCGGTGAGCGGACATTCTGATCATTGGAACTGAGATTACCATCTAGCTGTTTGGAAAGTTGCTCACCCACCTCCCTCCCCCCACTACCTTAGCAGAACTTCCTCATGGTGTGTGCTTAAAATGCGGCTGCAAAATAAAATTTTCAGAGCTTGATCAGACCTCATGACTTGCTCTCATTCTTCGTGTCTCTTGTCCCCTCCATTCTCTCGCCCCCTACCCTAGGTTTCGGTCGATAACCCCGCAGGCCGGGGCAAGAGAGAAATGGAGAGAGGAAGGGAAGACAGAGAGGAGGAGAGAAAGACACTGCTTCCCCACTTGTGAAGTGACTCCCCTGCAGGTGGACTCTAACCGGGATCCTTACACCGGTCCTTGCGCTTTGCGCCACATGCGCTTAACCCGCTGTGCTACTGCCCGACTCCCCATCCTTAGAATTTTTAGGGACATGTGATTTTCTCAAGTCCTAACAACCTCCTCTCCAATGATTTCATTAGGTATCATGACTCTGAAAATCATTATCAAATCCTACCAATGAAGTCTTAGAACTAGCCAATCAACATAAGACCATTTGTAGCAACATTTTTTCCATACCTCTGCAGTAAAAAATATTTCACTGGCAATAAGGTAGGCACAAATCATCGTTCCAGTTCTTCCTAGAAAAGAAGGGAAATTTGTTTATGCACAACCTACCACAGTCCATTGTAGTACTTGATATAAGACTACTCTCAGAACTGTTCAGAGACTTTATCCTTGGATTTATTTTTATAAAAATACTTTATTTATCCCCTTTGGTTGCCCTTGTTGTTTTATTGTTGTAGTTATTGTTGTTGTCGTTATTGATGTCATCGTTGTTAGATAGGAAAGAGAGAAAATGGAGAGAGGAGGGGAAGACAGAGAAGAGGAGAGAAAGATAGACACCTGCAGACCTGCTTCACTGCCTGTGAAGTGACTCCCCTGCAGGTGGGGAACCGGGGGCTGGAAGCGGGATCCTTATGCTGGTCCTTTGTGCTTTGTGCCACCTGCACTTAACCCACTGAGCTACTGCCGACTCCCAAAAATACTTTATTTACTTTATTGTAATGAGAGAGAGCTACAGGGAGAAAGATACACAGAGAGAGAGATACCAGAGTTTCTGCTCAGTTCTGGCTTATGGTGGTGCTAGGGATTGAACCTGTGATCTCAGAGCCTCAGGTTTGAAAAGTCTTTTGTATGACCGTTATGCTATCTCCCCTACCCTGGGTTGATTTTATTTCACTGTGGATGTGTTTGTTCAAAATATTTCAATTCAGAATCCAAAGCTCTTTCTTGCTCCTGAGGTTCTACCTGGCATGTTGCATTTAACTGTGTGAGTGAATGCATGAATGCACATTCACCCTGCTCTTGAAACACTGCTGCTGAGGAAGAAAGTAAAGTCCTTTCATAAATGACTTTCTTTTTTATTTTTTTAAATATTTATTCATTTATTCCATTTTGTTGCCCTTGTTGTTTTATTATTGTAGTTATTATTGTTGTTGATGTCATCGTTGGATAGGACAGAGAGAAATGGAGAGAGGAGGGGAAGACAGAGAGGGGGAGAGAAAGATAGACACCTGCAGACCTGCTTCACCGATTGTGAAGTGACTCCTCTGCAGGTGGGGAGCCGGGGCTCAAACCCGGATCCTTCAGCTGGGCCCTTGCGCTTTGCGCCATGTGCACTTAACCCGCTACGCTACCGCCCGACTCCCATAAGTGACTTTCTGTTGTCATTTTACTCACTCCCAACTAAAATCAACTTCTTTGCATCATCACACTAGAAAAACTCCAGTATAAATTTTAGGTTTCTTGGGTGGTGGCACACCTGGTTGAGCACACATGTTACAATGCACACGGATTTGGGCTTGAGCCCCCCAGTCCTCACCTGCAGGAAAAAAGCTCTGCAAGTGCTAAAGCAGTATTGCAGGTGTCTCTCTTTCTTGTTCCTTCTCTATCTTACCCTTCCCTCTCAGTTTCTGGCTGTCTCTATCCAATAAATAGATAAAGATTTTTTTAAATTTAAGTTTTTGAATTAGCACTGTTGCTGATTCCCTTAATCTAAAAATAAATAAATAAATAAATAAGGAAAAGGTTCTTACAAAGTTTAAGAGAAAAAAGCTTTCTTGTTGTCACTTCATTGCTCTGGGCCAACTTCTTCAGGTAGAAAGAGATAGGCACAGAAAGTAGAAAAGATACCACAACACCGATGTGATGTGGGCTGAACTTGAACCTGAGTTGTGTGCATGGCTACATTGCCAGCTCATATGAGCTATCTTGCCAGCCCAGGCACAAGGCTAAATAAAACTGCTCTAACAGATTCTAAAGTTAAGCAGAAGCAGCATGCACACACACACACACACACACACACACATTTTTTTCAGTCATCAGTAGAGCTTCACTGCTTGAGCCTGATTTTTAAAATTTCATTTTATTATTATTATTTTTTATCAGAGCACTGCTGAACTCTGGCTTATGGTGGTGTGGGGGATAGAACCTGGAAACTCAGAGCCTCAGCCATTAAAGTTTGCTTGTATAACCATTATACTATCACCCCCACCGTGAGGCTGACTTTTTCAGATTCAGAGATAGATAGATAGAGAAAAAGACATCATAGCACAGACCCAAGTTTCCCTCCGTGCAGTAGAAGCCAGGATCAAACCCGGGCTGTATCCATGACAAGCAGACGTATTATCCAAGTAAACAGTCTTGCTCGTACATTTGATAGATGTATTGGTAAATGAAAATGAAGAAGCACAAATATGTTGATAGACATGGAAAATGTTTAAGCTTCCTTAGTTCTGTTATTTCTATTTTGTCCCCCCTCCCTCTTTACTTCCTTCTCATTCACTCTTGAGAGCTTGTTTGGATGTTCTAGCAGGGGAGTGTAGCTACTCGTATACCCTCAACCGGTCCTCTCTATTTGGGGAAGGCCATCCTCTTCCTTCAACCGAGTGCACAGCTTCAGGAGGGATGCAAATAGAGCAGTGAGGGAGGAAGTGGACACCCGCCTAGCCAACCAGATCAGCTGAATCAACCCTGGCGATCAGTGGGGTGACAGATGTCGCAGGCAGATCACCCTCAGATCCCCTTCTCATTCACTCTTGATGCTAATATTTTTAAATTATTTATTTATTTATTTATTCTTTTTTGAAATTTTCTTTATTGGGGGATTAATGGTTTACAGTCGGCAGTAAAATACAATAGTTTGTACATGTGTAACATTTCTCAGTTTTCCACATAACAGTTCAGCCTCCACTAGCTCCTCCTCTGCCATCACGTTCCAGGACCTGAGCCCTTCCCCTCACTCCAGAGTCTTACTTTGGTGCAATACACCAACTCCAGTCCAAGTTCTGCTTTGTGTTTTCCTTAATTTATATTTATTTATTTTGATAGGACAGAGAGAAATTTTAAGAGGAAAGGGGGGGGATACAGAGGGAGAGAAAAAGAGAGACATCTGAAGCACTTTGCTTCATTCACATTTTGTGCAGCTTTCCTCCTGCAGGTGGAACTGAAGTTTGAACTCGGGTCCTTGCACATGGCAATATGTGTGCTCTACCTGGTACACCACCACTTGGCTAATATTTTTAATGTTTATAACTGTCAATACAGATTCACATCAGTGTGGTGTCTTGTTCTCTGACACATCTTTCTAGTCTCTTTAGCAAAAGAGAAGAAAAGCATGCTTACCTTTGCCTCCTTTACAATGAACCACTACGATGTTTTCCTCATCTTGAGTCAGCCATCTGTCTACTTCTTTACAGAAGTCTATCATCTCACTGATTGTAAATGTAAGATTTTTAGTGAATTCAAATACTTCCAAAACATTACAGCCCTATATACAGCCCTCTCTTGACAACCAAGCTGTGTAAAACTTACCTTAGTGTAGGGACATTGTGATCTTCAATTTTGATGCGATGGACTCTAAAATGGAAGTACTTAGGATCATAAGCTCTCTCACCTAAAATAAATAATATATAGATCATATCTCTATAACTGACAGAGAAAATGATCAAACTAGAAGTAAGTTATAGTTTCCTGTTAGAAATTTCTTACACATCTTTAAAAGGCCCACTCATGCTTGGGGAAAAAAATTAAGGGTCTCAAAAATAGAAGGCTAACAGAGGTTTGTCCATCTTGAGTTATCTAAGTTTAATTTATTTTGACTTTACCCCCCCAAAAAAACCTTACATTTTCTAACAGGTTACTTAGGTACTAGACACTAAAGACCAGAAATAAGTACAGCCAGCCGAAAAACCTGACGCCTGAACACATCCATTTAATATACACTATAGGAAGGAGAAAATCAAGAAAGACAGGGCACTAAGCTGGAGTCAGATCTGTTTTCTACTGTTTTCCCTCATGTAGGGCCAAGCTTGCTTCATATTCTACTTCTAGTGGGTTGTGTGCTTGCTTGATTGTCTTCAAGAACAGGAAGTGGCAGCAAAATGAGAGGGGAGAAAATCCTCCTAAATGTAATACCACTAGAACAGACTCTTCCTTAAATGATTACACTGTATATAGATAAGGCTAGTACAAAAAAGAAATTTATTTATTTATTTTTTTGCCTTTGAACAAATTTTTCAAGGGCAGGGGGGGAGGATAAGAGATAGAAAAAGGGGGAACACTACAGCAATGACGCTTCCTCAGGTGCCATAGTGGTTTCATGTGGTATACTAGCAACTTGAACCATGACTGAGTGAATGGCAAAGCAAACACCTTCCCAGGTGAGCTGAGCTGTTTTTTTTTTTTTAACCTTCTCAACTGTGTACTAAGAAAATTAAAAATGAGCACCTGTGCCCAGGGCTCCTACCCTATAGAGGGCGGCACAAGCCTTTATAGGCTCCTGGCAGGCAGGTTGGTCCATGTCCACCTTAACAGTAGCCCTCTTGCTCAGAGCCTCCCTGTAGCTGTAAGCCAGCCTTGCCACTCTGTTGTCATACACGTTTCCTATCCCTTCAGGCAGCTGTAGCCACAGTTAAACTGCTTGCCAGCTCCTGTCCAAGTCATCTCCCTAGGTATTAGTTACTTTTTGTTTAATGCTCTGGTTACATGGGTTTCAAGTAGTTTACCCTGACTGGTCTTTTTCTACCATGAACTCTGTTATTTTTAGGGTGTGATTTTGCAAGATATGAGATTTTCTTTCCAGGAATGCATGCATCACTTTATAGCAGAAATACTCACATGAATTCTGCCCTGCTCCTTTGTTGGGACTATGTGTAAGCCTGATAGGGCTTAGGGAGAACTGCCCCCATCCTTGGATAGAGGTCTGAGGAGATAACCTCTTGGTGAGTCTCTCTCAACCGAGGTGAGCATAAGGAGGGAAACTCAGACTTAGTTCTTTCCTTCTTTACTCTCAGGCCCACAGAAACCCCAATACTTCCCTCCATTAACTGCAGGCCACATGGCCACAGATTCACTTATTCAAAGTCACCTTCTGATCACAGAAGAGCACACCTTATCACACACTTCATCACACACCTCAGACCCCAGACAAGAGAAATTCCAAACTATATGGCCTTTTGATATCCATCTTCTCTCTGTCTCACCCTATGGGTTTAACCCCTATGCTTCTCTCAAATACCTTTGGATAATTAAGTTGCTTGCATCATGGAGAATAATTGTCTTGTATCTCATCAATTCCTCATACCAGCCCCCTACCTTAGGGGCATGCCAACCGTTAAGAAACCTGTAATTTCTGACATATTTTAGTAATAATTCCCTTCGTTTGTTTTTCTATTTAACCCATGTCCACCTTGCTAATAAAGGAGTTCTGAGTTCTGAGAACGCTGGAGAGCTCCCTGGTGTCTTTTACTTCGTGTCACCCCTGTCATGAGCGAGAAAGAACCGGTCCATTACCTTTCCCCTGGAGTGTGCCGCCCCGTCACAAATGTCAGGGAGCCTGACATGGTCATCTCCTCTGGACCTGCATTCAGACTTCAAGGAAGCTGGGCAGGAGGACGAGAATGGGTCGACGCATTCTCCCCCCATTATTGTTACAAATAATTATACTGTCACAATTGATTAATAGTGCTTTGGCAGTGCCTGGTGGGAATGGAGAGTCAGAAGCACCCCCTCTCCCTTACACAGGGGCATATTTGAAAGTTACATTATGAAAGCGGAGAAGGTGGGTCAACATAGACGGACAAAAGAAGTCATGTTATGACTTGCCCCTCAAAGAAAGAATGTAGAGATTGAGGCCTCCCAGGTACAAGTTGACGTATTGAAACAAAGAAAGATTAATAGTTAAACTGTACCAGACCTAGATGAGCAGTGGTCCACGACTAGGCAAAGATCTGTATGCCCCCCATAGAAGATTAATGATAGAAATAGCCCTCTGCAAAAGTCAAAAACAATTCTGGGCATGACCTCACCTGAGAATAGGGCGATACTAAGTATCGTGCCATTCTTTACAGTAAAAGGGGAGTAACATGTAGCTTGCCAAAGCCACAAGACTATAATGCTTATTGCTACTTCTTTACGAGCTAGTTGCTTAGGCAACCTGAATGTAACCTGAAAAAAGTATAAAAGCTAATACAGTTTCACTATTAAAATGAGTCCAGATTCACCCTCCAATAGAGTGTGGTGTCTATCTGTTCTCCCTCGTGCTGATTCCTGACCCACCGGGGAGGTTGCCTTTGAGACCCCTGACCCTCCTGCTGCTCATACACTGTGGTGGTCCGCGGCACTAGAGATCAACCCGCCAGAGACCTCGACACTCCTTCATTAGACAAGTCTCGGGATGCCAGGGTGACAGTCACTGTCACACTGGGGAATAGTGTGCCTGGCATTTTATAGTATAGTATACTCAGTTGTTATGTATATGATGGTTGGATATAACTGGATGAGTACTGCTACTCTTGTCTCTCTCTCTTTTTTTTTTGCCTCCAGGGTTATTGCTGGGACTTGGTGCCTGTACTATGAATTCTCTGCTCCTGGAGGCTATTTTTCCCATTTTATTGGCCTTGTTGTTGCACTTGTTGTAGTTGTTCTTGTTGTCACAGCTGTTGTTGTTGTTGGATAGGACAGAGAGAAATGGAGAGAGGAGGGGAAGACAGAGAAGAGGAGAGAAAAATAGACACCAGCAAACCTGCTTCACGGCCTGCAAAGTGACTCTTCTGTAGGTGGGGAGCCGGGGGCTCAAACCAGGATCCTTATTCTGGTCCTTGTGCTTTGTGCCATGTGCACTTAACACACTGCACTACCACCTGACCCCCTGCTACTCTTTTTTTAAAAAATTTATTAGTGATTTAATAATGATCAAGCAAACACCTTCCCAGGTGAGCTATCTTCACGGCACCAATAATGAAATACTTTGTGGTCATCTTCAGGGCTTTAAGCTCCATGCTGACTTTTTTTTTTTTTTCAAATAGAGATAAAGAGACAGAGAGAGAAGTAAAGAAACCACATCACCAGGGTTTTCCTTCACCGTAGTGAGGCCTAAACTTGAACCTGGGTCACATACATGGCAAAGAAGAGAGAAAATTTTAACTCATTTATCACCCCCAACAAATGCTTATGATTAAATGAAATGTAAAGACTAAATAGTCATCTTACAAGCAGTAATCTGTTTTCTATCTATAGTAGCAAAATATCTAGATATGTACATACTGCATAGATTGTACACCAAGTAATGGTCCTGATGCTTGATATCCAGAAATCGGACAACTTCCTGGAAAAAAAAGATGGACATATATCTTACATATATCCACATGTAGATACAGAAAGAGACAGAGGAAGGAACTTTGGCTGATTCCCCAGGCATAGCCTAAAATGATTATTACCTTTATTCATTGCCCCTTCCTTAGCACCTTTTTTTGGGGGGGGATGGGGAGTGTAGGAGATATGAGGATATTTACATATAAGTACTGGGTTTTCAGACATTATAGTTATGTTTGACTACTCTTATTAGCTTCTAGCTTAAATACATATTACTTAAAGGCACCAGAGAAGGAAACGATATGTTCACTAGCTTGTATAAATTCATTGCAAATCACTGATTTCTAGTGGTAAGTAGAGCAGAGATCTCTGGTTAGAAAAGCACCCAAACCACACTTGAAGGCAACTCACTTACTAATCCTTCAGCAAATAAGAGGAAGAGAGCTTTAGAAATGAGCTCCATATCAGAAAGAAAGGCAGGCCCCATCTTAGCAAGCTCTTACAGCCTTGCTGTAACACAAGTACTGACAGGGGCCATTTTGGTATCCTTAGGCCAGCCAACTACAGCAACTGAGTGAAGCCCTGCTGAGATCACCACCCAAGCCCAGTGTTGACAGTCACAGTTATGCAGGAAAGCAAGCACAGTGGAATTTCAGATACAAGTTGTAGGACTTCACTCTTAAAATTACTGACCTCCTACGGAAGAAGGGCAAACGCTAGAAGAAGAACTGACCTCCAAAAGTAAACCTATTTTCTTTCTTTCTTTCTTTCTTTCTTTCTTTCTTTCTTTCTTTCTCTCCCTTCCTTCCTTCCTTCCTTTTTTTTTTTTTTTTTTTTTTAACCAGAGCACAGCTCAGCTCTGGCTTATTATGGTGGTATGGGGGACTGAACCTGGGACTCTGGAGTCTGAGGCATGACAGCCACTTTGCATAACCATTATGCTATCTATCCCCACCCATAAACTTATTTCTTCAGCTATACTTTTTGATATTTGGAATCTTAAAATTTTTGTCAATTTTGTGGACTGTTTTACTGCCTTTGCAAAGGGTGTACAATCACATATTCTCTCTCTTTTACATAGTCTTTTTCTTTATTTTCTAGTTTACTAATGTAATCACATAATTTCTGTATGTACACTGAAAGTCTGGGCTTTCAACAGTTTCAGTATTTATTAGAAACTAATAAATATTAATGCTTCATAGGCTAGACCATCTACATTTGCACAACAATGAAACTGACTAAGAACAGATTTCTCAGAATGTAGCCCACTGTTAAGTGACATGTAACCATATATATATATTTTTGTGTGTGTCTACCAGAATACATATATATGTATATATAAAATCTCATAGAATTTATTTTGAACATAAAAATCCAGTGACAAAAGATGCCTTATAATTGCTTATAGTTTGTAATAACTTATGATTGACTTATATAAAGTTAAAAAGGGGGGGCGGGTGGTGGCGCATATGTTACAGTGCTCAAGGACCCTGGTTCGAGCTCCTGGTCCCCACCTGCAGGGGGAAAGCTTTGAAAGTGGTGAAGCAGTGCTGCAGATGTCTCCCTTTCTCTCTCCCTCTCTATCTTCCCTAACTTCTGGATTTCTGGCTGTCTCTATCCAATACATAAAGATAAAAAAAAAAAAAAGTAGGGCAGAGGTAAATAGCATAATTGTCATGCAAAGAGACTTTCATTCCTGAGGCTCCAAAGTCCCAGGTTCAATCTAACATAAATTAGACTAGTAATTACATTTGGTACATTGGGATACTGACTGAAAAGAGAAAAAAATGTTCTATACCTTGATAAAGATGTTGGTCTAATATGTATATACTATATTTAATTTCATTAAGATACTGTATTAG
Organism: Erinaceus europaeus; assembly: GCF_950295315.1. Taxonomy (NCBI): domain Eukaryota; kingdom Metazoa; phylum Chordata; class Mammalia; order Eulipotyphla; family Erinaceidae; genus Erinaceus; species Erinaceus europaeus. The sequence goes on along the minus strand of NC_080168.1, from coordinate 84,464,034 downwards.
GACATTTTGGTTTTTGACCAGAGCACTACTCAGCTCTGGTTTGTGGTGTTCCCAGGGACTGAACCTGGTACCTACAAACCTCTATTGTGTAGACTACTATACTATCTCCCCAGTCATATCAGCACAGCTTACAGTATTTCTTATGTTTCAATAAAAGAATGAATTATATGTTTGCTGCTATTAGAAGTGTAAATAGCTCTAATGTGAATGTTTACATATATACACATTTCTAAAGCAGTGATTTTCAACTGGAATTTCACAGCAAACAGAATTTTATGTTTAAAGTTCAGAACCTAAAGCAGTATGTTTCCAATGCAATGGAGGATTTTGACCTAAGAGCAAAAATTTTAGTTACAGATTCCTATTCCTATTCTCCCCTATGGTAAACAACAATAGATGGCCACAACTCATTGCAATTTTTTCCATCAAGAAATGTGTACCTGTCAACAACTGCACGTAAACCATTAACCCTTCAATAAAACGATTAAAATTTAAAAAGGTGGATTGGACTGCAAAGGATGAAGGGGGACCAGGGAATTTTGGTGGAGAGATACTGTGTGCTTTGCTTGGGAATGGGGTGTGATAACACATCTGAAGAGGTGAGGAATTAGACTTCGGTGGTGCACCCAGCTGAGCACCCATATCACTATGTGCACAGAGCCAGGTTCAAACCCCCAGTCCCTACCTGCAGAGGGAAGCTTTATGAGCAGTGAAGCAGTGCTATAGATATCTCTGTCTCTCCCTTTCTATCTCCCTTTCCTCCTGATTTCTCTGTTTCTACCCAATAAATAAATAAATATTTTTAAAAGATTTATAAAAAGGCAGAGGAGATAGCATAGTGATTATGCAAAGAGACTGTCATGATTGAGGCTCCAAAGTCTCAGGTATAGTCCCCCAAAGCACCACAAATCAGAGCTCAGTAAAATAAATGAAGCAGTAAAATAAATAAATATGGGAGTCGGGCAGTAGCTCAACAGGTTAAGCGCAAGTGGCGCAAAGTGCAAAGACTGGTTTAAGGATCCCGGTTCGAGCCCCTGGCTCCCCACCTGCAGGGGAGTTGCTTCACAAGCGGTGAAGCAGGTCTGCGGGTGTCTATCTTTCTCTCCCCCTCTCTGTCTGCCCCTCCTCTCTCCATTTCTCTCTGTCCTACCCAACAACAATGACATCAATAACAATAGCTACAACAATAAAACAAGGGCAACAAAAGAGAGTAAATAAATATTTTAAAAATCTAAAAATAAATAAAATAAACAAATAAATAAACAAGATAATAAGAATAAAGAAAGTGGAATCAGTTTTTTACTCATTCATTCCAAACAGGATTTGTAATCTGCTTTGTCCAGCAGAGTGATATAAAAGTCACATCATACTAGTTTCGAGTCTGTTCTTTCCAACATGCGAACAAACCTAAACCACCCAGTCCTGAGATTTCAGACTACCCAATCCTGAGATGCCTAGTTGCTGTCTGTTGGTCCATAGGTTAACCAAGTCAAGACGAATGGATCAGTAAAACCACTCAGAGACGCCTGACCCCACATCACAAAACACTTTGTCATGAGTTAAGTAAATGATTGCTATTGTAAGTCACTAAATTTGGGGGTGATTCATAAGACACCAAAAAAAATTGATATAACCTTGACAATAATTAGATGAGATCCAGTATATTCAGGGTGGTATGGTCATAGACTAAAAACAAGTTGCTAGAATGAAGCCATCTCTAGACCAATATTAGACTTATTACTCCAGCCTGTTTATTGAGAAATACAAATATATCTTAGATCAACATGCTTACCGTCATAGGATTCCTATAGAAGGACTCTTTTCCTGAAGATGGAAAGGACATGGCAATGATTCGTTCTGGAAGTAAATGCAGTCACTATTACACACACTATTGTTAATGTGAGATCATATATAAGTACTTAAATTTTAACCAAACTCCATTTTCATAGAAAAGAACTTTCAGGATTGAGACTCACAGGAAAAGCTACCTCTCAGGAGAACCAAAAATATGTTAAACTAACCAATATCACCAGAATGGCCTCATAGCATTCCCAGAGATTCACCTGGTTCCAGCTACATGGGCCAGAATTATATGGAGCTCTTCCTGAGCACATTTGAGGGCTGGGTTGGAGCATTTAAGGTTAAGAGATATTGGGAACTGGTTGGGTTCTTACCCATGCTCTTGACCCAGAAACCTAAACCCTCCAAAGCAAAGACTGCATCCACTGGAATTCTAGGAGAAGATTGGGTCTTTCTCAATCTATAAAAGCCAGGATAGTTACTACATCTCAAACATTAAATCAAGCTAAAGGAATCTGCTGAAAAACCTATTCTACTGTCTGTACTGTAACCAAGTAGCAATTAATAGAGATGACACTTGAGATTTGCCATTTTCAGGGCTAAACCACAAATAGGCTATACTATCATCATGACATATGTCTCCATGAGTAAAGGATGTGCTTTGAAAGAGCATGACTTGTAGCCCAGGAGGTGGCATGAAGACCTCTCAAGCATGAATCATGAGTTTGAATCACAGCATGTCATGTGTCAGAGTTAGGTTCTCTTTCTCTCCAATAAATAAATATATGATTTTTGTAAAGGAAAGAGCATTTCAAAGAAACAAGCACAAAACACATTATTCACACATAAGGAAAATGTGGACTTAATTAAGTATAAGTAAATGAACAATAAATATCACAAACCAGTAACATAAGTAAGGTCTAAGTCAAATCCATCCTTTCTGTATCTTCGTTTATTTCCTGAAACCTGAGTTAAAAAACAAACAAACAAAAGAACCCCAGCATTAATTTAGAAGACATAAATAGTCATTTAAAAAAGAAATATTATTATATCCACCCCTACTGCCAATATTCACAAGCATTCTCTCTGAGTCATCAACGTGGCTTTTCCCCACTTACTATCCTTCTGGTCACCATTTCAAGTTGCCTTTTTTGATAAGCCAGATGGAAAATTCTTATCAGCATAATAAGTCGTAGAGGCCGAAATAACACTGCCAGTCTAAAAATAAAAAGATCAAATTTTGTCTGATCTTGAATCAGATGTTTGTTTATCAATATAAATTAACTCTAGTAGTTTTTAACTCCAGGTAATTTTGTAGACTCCTCCCACTCCCACACCAACCTCCTACTTACCTTTTATGGATTATTCCTCAATACCTGGAGACATTTTTATTAATACAACTTTGTGTAAGGGGTTGCTACTTGGATCAAGTGGGTAGAGTCCAGGAATATCACTATTAACAAACAGGACACCCTCATAGTATAGAACTGTCTGGTCCAAAATATTAATAGTGCTCAAACTGGAAAACTTTGCTCTGGAGAAATAGTTACGACTATAGAATCTAAGAATCAGTGGATTTAGCTTGTGTAACGATGCCAGAGCCTATCCACTACAAGTTTCGTAGCTGAAATCAAGAGCAGATGGAACACAGATCAGTGAATGAAACTAGGAAGGCACCTAACTTCATCCCAGTACTTCTCTCATTGCCCTCTCTGCTTACGAAGAGTAAAGAAAAAAAAAAAAAAAGCCAGAAGTATCATGTACATATTTTAGTTTCCTGTCTGTTACATATTTCACTCCCCTGATATCTGACTTTGCCTCTGACCTGGTCATTTCAACTGTAGTGTCAAACTCTAACTTTGGATTGCTATTTCACTTGGGTTTCTGCTCCATTAGCTTCGTTTTAACAGGATCATCACTAAACATGTCAGCTCAACTCAATGCTCTCTTGACATTAAAAAAAAATTGGAATTTCATGTGTATAAAATTTGTGATCAAACTCGAAGGGAAATATAGTGGAAATTTTAAAACATACAGAAGTTAGTTTACCACAAGAAGCAAAGCTTTCTAGCTTCTTTTTGAATGTTCCACCTTCATTTAATTCAAGGTACTTTCTATGTAACCCCCCCTTTCTAGTTTCCTTACACCACCATCCCTTGATTTCCAAGTGTGTCAGAAACAATTAACTTTCAAAAAGTTTATCTGTCACAGAATCAGTACATTTAGCGGTTAAAATTTGGGGGAAGGGGGACAGGTAGTGGCACATTCTATAGAGCAGATGTGTTATCAGGTGCCAGGATCCAGGTTCAAGCCCCTTGTTCTCAGCTCTGGGGGATAGCTTTATCAGTGGTAAAACAACGTTGCAGAGGTCTCTCTCCATCTCTGTTCCCCCCTTTCCTTCTAGGTTTCTTTCTGTCTCTAGCCAATAAGTAAATAAATATTTTTAAAAGACTAGGAGGGAAGATAAATGAATCTGTTATATTTTAAAAGGTTATATACAATGAAAATCACAGAACATGCAAAAAGTGTATGAAGTGAATCATAAACTATCTTACCTGGGGAGATCTTTAAGAAACTTAAAGTCATAAAAAAGATAAACAGTGTCAACACCTAGGGCCACTATGACAATGATAGCATCTAAGGAGTTGAGGGCATCAGAAAAATAGTGCATTATCCTGTAATATAAAACAAAATGTTACAAGTGTGTGTGGTGTTGTCTGAGTCCCACACATAGTTTCACAGCTCTGGACGAATTTTTTTCTAGACATAGACAGACAGAGAGGCACTATGGCACCAAAACTTCTCCTAGTGCAATAGTGCTCCCATGTGGTATGTCAGGGGTTCAAACCTGGGCCGTACAGTATATATGGGTAAGGTTGGTGCCCTGAGAGGTGAGCTTTTTTGCTAGTCATTGACATAGAGCTATTTTATTATTATTTTTTCCAAATTCAAGGTATATATACTACAAAACAAGACTGAAAGCCAATTTAGTATATTTCAAATGCTGGGCAAGTTAGAACAATTTTTACTGTAACTGACCAGGGTCAACATCTTGAAGAATATATTACAAGGTAATCTTCATCAAATACATATATGTATATATGTACATGCAAGTATATCTAGAAATTGTAATTTTTTAAAAGATTTTATTTATTCATTAATGAAAAAGATAGGAGAGAGAGAGAACCAGACATCACTCTGGTACATGCGCTGCCGGGGATTGAACTCAGGACCTGCTGCTTGAGAGTCCAATGCCCTATCCACTGTGCCACTTACCAGACCACAGAGATTGTAATTTTGATGTGTGCCAAAATACCCACTTCATCAGTATGAAGATAAAGATGTATTTTAAGAGCATGTGTTATTTGGCTATTCCCTAGGAAGAATCAAACTTTTTAAAATTTCTGTTTTTAAAGAGCTGGAGACCCAAAGGGGCACAATTTCACTACAAAACACACATACACAGAGAGAGAGAGAGAGAGAGAAAGAGAGAGAGAGAGAGAGAGAGAGATATCCAGAGCTTCTCTGATACAATAGCACCTCCCATGCGTCAGGGTTTGACCCTGAGTTGTGAGCATGGGAAGGCATAGACCCTAATTGGTGAGCTCTGTTTCTCTCTCATTAGTGAATTACACTTTAATGATTGTCAATGGGTTTACTAAAATTGGCTATAGAGGAAATATTAATATTTCATAAGCTTATACATGCATGTGACAAAAGCATTACTATAGTAATCTGCAAAAACAAAGTAATCTGTAATAACAAAGGAGGATATAGAAGCAAAATACTGAAAGAGAAGTGAGGTTACCTCCACACAGGTGGATCTAAAAGGCGCAATGTTGGGCAGCATGACTATGGAATGGAAGCCAAACAGGTCACAGTCTTAGAGCGATTGAAGCTATGAGGAGTGTTCAAAAGGATTTGATGAGGGGGTTGAGTGATATCACACCCAGTAGAGCACACATATTATCATGCTCAAGGACCTGGGTTCAAGCCCCTAGTCCCCATCTGCAAGGGGAATCTTTATAAGCAGTAAAGCAGTGCTGCAGGTATCTCTCATTCTCTCTCTTTTTCTATCTCTCCCTTTCCTCTCAATTTGTCTCTACAGAAAGAAAGAAAAGAAATACAAAAAGAAAGAAGGAAAGAAAGAAGGAAGGAAGGGAGGAAGGAAGGAAAAAAGGAAGGGAGCAAGGAAAGGAGGGAGTAAGGGAGGGAGGAAGGGAGAGAGGGGGAGGAAAGGGAAGATTTGACCACCAAGAATGGTGGATTTGTGTGAGCACCAAGACCCTGATGGCAAAAAAGTAATGATAAAATAATAAAAATAAAAATTAATGGGGCCAGGTGGTGGTGCACCTGGTTGAGCTCACGTTACAGTGCTCAGGGTCCTGGGTTCAAGTCCCCAGTCCTCACCTGCAGAGGGAAAGCTTTACAAGTGGTGAAGCAGTGCTGCAGGTGTCTTTCTTTTTCTCTCCCTATCTACCCTACCCTCTCAATTTCTGGCTATCTCTATCCAATAAATAAAGATAATAAAAAAAACTTAAAAAAATTAAAAGGATCCAATAGAGGGAGTGGGATCTACTACTTTCACTCACAAACTCATGCTCTGGCTTTGCACCTACACAGAGATTCTAGCAGGCTACAGTGGCAAAGTGCTGCAACTTCTGCCCCAACACTGGTTCCTTCAGTGTGGGCACAGATGCTCCAGGGTAAGCTTCTTCCAGCTTTGGGGAATTCCCGTTCAGGCTGAGTTACTCAGGAGTGAGTAACTGCCCTAGTTCAAAAGCACGAGGCCAGATGCTGAGCAGGAGAGGGCTCAAGATGACTTTCTAGAGGAAGTGAGGCTGGGGAGTTTAGAGCCCAGTGCTCAGAGCAATCCAGCTCCAAGGCTTGGTTCATACTATCCATCATCTCAGAATGCCAGTAGGTAGAGGAAATCAGATGCTTCCTCAAAAGTTTGTGTTTAATCGAGGAAGGAAGTTGTTATTTACTATACTCTCAGCTTTTATTTAGACACAACTCTTAATGAAAAAATATATACATGTAATATACACACATATATACATAAATGCACACACATACATACACTGTAAATTTATTTATTTATTTTACTAAAGCACTGCTCAGTTCTAGTTTATGATAATACTAGAGATTGAAGCTGGGGCCTCTGAGCTTCAGGCATGAAAGTCTATTGTGTGACCACTATGCTATCTCTCTGACCAGAATTTACTAATATTTATATTTCACATAAATGTTTCTTTTAATAATGTTCATGCCAATATAATGGCTTCCTGGTGTCATTTTGCAAGTCCTTTAAGCTTTACATGTTAAAGGAGACTAGAGTGCCAGTTGTAACAATATTTAAGCCTGGACTAGGGAGATAACATAATGGTTATGTAAAAAAATATTCTGATGCCTGAGACTCTGAGGTCCCAGGTTCAATCCCCAGCACCACCATAAGCCAGAGGTGAGCAGTACTCTGATCTCTCTCTTTCTTCCTCTCTATAAAATAAAAATAAAGAAAAATTAAAAGACAATATTTAAAACTAATCTAGTAAAGAGAGAGAGAGACAGAGAGAGAGAGAGAGAGAGAGGTGTTGTTTCTCTTATAAAATATACTTCCAGGGAAAATTAGTTTGACAAAAAGGAAAACATTTGGTTGGGTTGACCTGATCATTATCTTGAGATGCTTCTTAAGGCAGCATAGAATAGCTTTGTGTGTGTGTCTGTGTGTGTATTTTCAATCAGTCATACTTACCCATCTACATATACTCGAAGAATAAGATCCAGTAAAAAAAATAAAGCAATGGAAAAACAAACTGAACGATATTCCACAGGAATGTACCGCGAAGGATCAGTGATAAACATATCTACAATCACGAGGGTCACATCCAAAAAGATCAGCAATATTCCAAATATTCTACAATAAATAATAAGAAAGATTCACTGGTTTTCACCCATGTAGTTAAGGTTCTTTAATTTAGATCAGTGATCTGATACAAAAATGTTATTATTTAGCAGTAAGCTGTCCAGGGGTAGGGAGAATTGCCTTGCCTTAGGACCTCCAAAAAATTACTCAGTCTTCATCCAGTAGTAGTAGTAGCTGTTGTTAAGGAACTAAATTCCCACCAAATCCCTGCCCTTCCATTCCTGAGGCTCTGAGATTCGATCCTCAGCATCACCATAAGCTAGAGCTGAGCAGGGCTCTGGTAAAAAAAAATATAAAGTGGGAGTCCGGCGGTAGCACAGCGGGTTAAGGGCACGTGGTGCAAAGTCCAAGGACCAGCATAAATACCCCGGTTCCAGCTCCTGGCTCCCCACCTGCAGGGGAATCGCTTCACAGGCGGTGAAGCAGGTGTCTATCTCTCTCTCTCCCTCTCTGTCTTCCCCTCCTCTCTCCCTTTCTCTCTGTCCTATCTAACAATGACGACATCAATAACAACAACAATAACCACAACAATAAAAAGCAACAAGAGCAACAAAAGGGAATAAATAAATAAATAATAAATATTAAAAATAAATAAATAAATATTTAAAAAAACCACAAAGCCACAAATTCAATCCCCCCTGAGCAGTGCTCTGGTAAAAATAAGAAAGAATATATATATATATATATATATATATATATATATATATATATATAGTGTGTGTGTGTATGCCTCTTCCCGTATCTGTTTTATTAAAATAAATAAATAAAAATTTTAAAATAGGGGCCAGGAGGTGAGTACCCATGTTATAATGTGCAAGGATCCTCTGGGTTCAAGTCCCTTCTCCCACCTGCTGAGGTGGGGGAAAAACTTCAGGAGTAGTGAGGCAATGCTTCAGGTCTCTCTCTCTCTCTCTCTCTCTCTATCTCTATCTCTATCTCTATCTATCTCTCCCTTCCCTTGGATTTCTGTCTCTATACAATAAATAATAAGCAAACTATATATCTTTAAAAAGTGAGAGAGAGAAGGCTTCCAAAACTGAGAAATAGTTCTAACTGTATTTACTAAAATACTTTGCTTAGAATTATATAATTTGAAAATGCATGCTCATTAGTTTTATACTTTAGATGGAAAAAAAACTATACAGACTTATTATTATTATTTATTATTACCTCCAGGCTATTGCTGGGGCTCAGTGCCTGCACTACAAATCCAGTGTTTCTGGAGGCCATTTTTCCCATTATTGTTACCCTTGTTGTTTTTTATTGCTGTAGTTATCATTACTGTTGTCACTGCTGTCATTGTTGTTGGATAGGACAAAGAGAAATTGACAGAGGAGGGGAAGACAGAGAAGGGGAGAGAAGGATAGACACCTGCAGACCTGCTTCACTACTTGTGAAGCGACTCCCCTGCAGGTGGGGAGCTGGGGGCTCGAACAGGAATCCTTACACCAGTCCTTTTGCTTTGCACCACCTGCATTTAACCCGCTGCGCTACCTCCCGGCCCCCTATATTATTTTTTAAAAGATTTATTTATTTATTAATGACAGAAAAAGGAAAAGAGAAAAACTAAAGCATTACTGGCACAGGGGGTGCCAGAGATTGAACTCAAAATCTTATGTTTGAGAATCCAGTGCTTTCTCCATTTTGCCACATCTTGGGCCAAAACATGGAAATATTAGACTGAGTAAAATGCTCTTTCTTTGCAAATTTCAATGTTTAACACTAAATTCCAACATTAATTATATCATGTTAAAGATGACATAGAGGTTATTTAGTAACACACTGACAATAGGAATGTTTTTTTTAAACTTCCCAGATCTTCTTAAAATAAATACTGATAATCAAATGCTATGCTTATTTAATTACCTTCTTTTCTAGGGGTTCACATACCTGAATACTAAGGATGATATAAGTAAGTTTACATACTTCTTAATTTTGTTTCTGCAAAAGAAAGTAAAAATAAGATCCCAGAATTTTCAAATTTATTATATATTTATTCTAACATATAAACTTAACTAACCATCTATGGTCATTACATATATGATCTTTGTATTCAAATCATTTTATCAGGGAAATAATATTTATAGGACAGTTGATGTCATGTGGACATGATTTCTTATCTCCTCTTGATATTTATCTGCACACCACTCCACTCCCACCACCAGCTCAAGGTCCTCTTCCACCGTTTATGCTGAGTCCCCAACACCATCTCTACCCCATCCTCATGGTAATTTTTTAAATAAATATAATATTTCCAGAAAATTCTTTACAGGTTGCATAACCCATTTTACCAGGAATTAATAACTTTTTTTTACTAGCAACTTTTCTTTTTACTTTCATATGAGAAATATATGTGCATCAAATACATTTTCAATGTTTAGTATCACAGAACTTACCTGTTAAAACCCCAACTCCAACTTCATATATATATATATATATATATATATATATATATAATATTTATGATTTTTAATGAGAGAGAGCCAGAGCAGTACTCTTACTGCAACACCAGAAATGGAACTCAGAACTTCATGCTTTTGAGTCTCAAGTTTTATCTACTGTGCCACTCCCTAAGCCACTCTAGTAATATCCAGCTGAGGATGATCAACTAAGACACCATAGCATGGAAACAGAAGGAAGTGGAAGAAGAGACCCGTGTCCCAGTTTTCTCACTAAAAACAAGGGATTTCCAGGTGGGTAAGGGTGAGTGAATGACCCTCTGGTCCTCTAATACTTGTTTCTTGAAACTAGACACCTTGTATTCAGATATGAACCTTAAAGATAGTTAAACACTCTTTCATAGGTACTTGCATTTTGAGTTGCAGATACACTTTGGAGATGAGGAATTTTAGTAAAGAAAAAATAATTCAAAGGAGGGGGAGGGAAGGGGGAAGAAGAAGGAGGAGGAGAAGAAGAGGGATGGAATGAGGAGGAGTAGGAGGAGGGGGACAAGGAGAAAGAGAAGAGGAAGAAGTCAGGCTGATGGCATAGTGGTTCTGCAAGACTTTCATGCTTGAGAGAGGTCCCAGGTCCCCAGTCCCCAGCACCACCAAAATCCAGAGCTGACCAGTTCTCCGAACTCTCTCTATAAATATACCTCTCATGTGTGGGGGTATAGCATAATGGTTCTGCAAAGAGACCTTCATGTCTGAGGCTCTCAAGTTCCAGGTTCAATCCCCCAGTACCACCATAAGCCAGAGCTGGGCAGTGCTGTGGTAAAAATTAAATAAATAAATAAATAAATAAATATACCTCTCACTAAAATAAAATAAAACAAAATATTTTTTTAAAAAAGAAAGGCTTACCCCACCTGCAGGGGAGTCACTTCACAAGCGGTAAAGCAGGTCTGCAGGTGTCTTTCTCTCCCCCTCTCTGTCTCCCCCTCCTCTCCCCATTTCTCTTTGTCCTATCCAACAATGACGACATTAATAACAACAATAATAATAACTACAATAATAAAACAACAAGAACAACAAAATGGAATAAATAAATATTTTTCTAAAAAAGAAAGGCTTGTTTTATCCAATCCATCAAAAAATAATAATCATAATTCCCCAGTCCTGAGAGGCCTTATTGCAGACACATAACCTAAGTGACAGAGCAAATGCCTCAGTGATGACCATGATAAAAGAAATGTTACGGAAAATGGACATTTATGACAAGTTGAAGAATTATTTGAACAGATCAGTTACTCCTCTATTTTCCAGGTAAATTTTTTCTAAACAAAACAAAGAAAAAGCAACAAGTGAGCAATAAATTTCCTCTTTAGCATCATTCACTTTCCAATATTGAGGGGGCAGGTGGTGGCACACCTGGCTAAGCACACGTGTTACAATGCGCAAAGACTCAGGTTTGAGCCCCATCCCTCCCCAGTCCCCACGTGCAGGGGGAAAGCTTTGTGAGTCGTGAAACATTGCTGCATGCTTTCTTTTTTCTCTGCCTCTCTCCCTCTATCATCCCCACCCTCTCGATTTCTGGCTGTCTCTATCCAATAAATAAATATAATTTTAAAAAGTCTGAAAAACTTTAAGAAAGAAAGAAAGAAGGAAAACAAGGAAGGAAGGGGAGGGGAGGGGAGGGGAGAGGAGAGGAGAGGAGAGGAGAGGAGAGGAGAGGAGAGGAGAGGAGAGGAGAGGAGAGGAGAGGAGAGGAGAGGAGAGGAGAGGAGAGGGAAGGAACGATGGTAGGAAGGACAGAAGCCGGTGAATGTCAATGATGGCCATTTTGGCCAGTGCCAGGCTACCTTATCACCTAGGTTCCTAGTTATGTGTTGTTTTTTTTAATTCACCCATTAATACGAAGGCACAGACTTGTAAGGAATCCCTCTATTTTCCATCGCTGGTTACTTCCATCAGGGATGTCCTCATCAGCCCTTTTGTGGACCTTTGAGGACCTCGTCCTTGCAACCAAGTAACACTGGTAAAGACTCCAAAGGGAGTCTGGGTCATTCTACTCTGCCACTCAAGGAAGACTAGTCCTGCAATGTGTGCAGCCTGAGAAGGCCCTATAGACTGCTCAGACTGACAGGGACCCCATGTCATATAGGCTCCTTACTAAATATTAGTAAATATGGGCCTAATCTCATTGGCTTTAATCCTACTCTTTGAATCCTATTTATTAAACATTTTGTCCTACTTTATATCTCACCAGTTTTCAGTCACCAAGTTCCAGATGCTACTACTGTCTCATCCTGGCCTCTAGGGATAGATAACCATGCAAAGATGTCCTGGAACTTCACCTCTCTAGAGCCCTGCCCTACTAGGGAAAGATAGGGACAGGTCTGGGTGTATGAACTGATCAGGAAACATGTCCATCTCAGCAGAGAGCAATTAAAATAGCCCAGAACTACTTCCTACAGCAAGACAAAAAAGAATTTTGGTCCATACCCCCAGAGAGGGAAATATTAAGGGCAGATGACTAGAGGATCCTGAACCCAATTCCACTTTGATTAAGTACATTTGTTTTGCACCTTCATTGGGAAGAGAGGGAAAACCTCAGGGAACACCTCAAGTAACACCTGAGGAAAGAAATTAGACTTTGCTTCTTTTATCAGAAAGGGAAGGGGAAAAAAATGAAAGACACTTGGAAGTTATAATAGGTATGGTATAGCTTAAAAGAAGTTCAGGCAGTTATGCATGTACAAACTATTGTATTTACTGTTGAATGTAAAACATTAATTCCCCAATAAAGAAATAAATTTAAAAAAAAAGAAAAAATAAGTTCAGGCAGGCCTTAGAAGTTTATACATGTTATTGTTAATGTACCTTTTCCCCAAATATTTTGATGCCTTTCCACAGTTCTCCCTCTTTTTTTTTCTTTTGACTCATCACAAGTCCTATATTCACAAAGATAAGATGTCCATTTCTCCCTCCAAACTTCAAACTGACTTACCTATGTAGTTTTGGGGAATACTCTTCTTTCTCAAACTTGGATAGCCGTTGTGTTATACTGAAAATATCACCAAACACAAATTATTTCATTATATTTTCTACACAGAATGAAGATATAAAAATTCATTTGAACATAGGCAATTCCTCATATATGTAAAGGATATTATAGGGGCTTGGTGGTGGCATACCCAGTAGAGTACACACATTTAAATGAACCAGGACCCAGGTTGTAAGTTGTCTCTCTCTTTCCTTCTCTGTCTTCCCCTTCCCTCTCAATTTCTTTCTATTAAAAAGAAAAAAAAAAAGGAAAAATGGTTGTTGGGAGCAGTGGATATATCATGCAGGCACTGAGTCTCAGAGATAAACCTAGTGGAACGAACAAAAAAATAAACAAAAAGGACATATAACTTTAGAGCTCAGACACTGTGAGTCATAAATCCATTTTAAATAAATAAATAAATATTATAGCAAACATGACTAATTACTGGAAAATCGACATTTTAGAAATGAACATTCGGGTCATTGTCCAGAAAACTGTTCCCAAGGACCCTTCCAAGTTTGAATTTTACATCATTCACTCTTTTTTCTACCTGTGTCTATCTTGGTCCTGGAGGTAATGACTTTATAACTAATTGGATTCTGGGATCTCAATATCCCTTCCTTTCTCTCTCTATATGGCTACATATTTATGTCTCACCTTTCCTTTGGAATGCCATGGTAAGTTACATGTCTTGATTCAAAGCTAAAGGATTAAAAGTGAACATGGTAAATGCACTTTCTAGACTTATATTTAAACATAATCAGTTAATAACAACCATACAATTTATAATGTAGTTGACCTTAAAAATAACTTGGGGGCTGGGGGAGGGGGTGGGAAAATCATGTAATGTTTATGCAAACAACTTTCATGCCTGAAGCACTAGAAGTTGCAGTTTCCATCCCCTGCACCACTATAAGCCAGAGCTGATCAGTGCTTTGATAACAATAAATAAATAAATAAGATATAAAACAAAAACGATCAGCTATTTGAATTTTTTATTGTTGTTGTAGTTATTATTGTTATTGATGTCATCGTTGTTAGGACAGAGAGGAGAGGAAGACAGAAAGGAGAGAGAGAAAGATAGACACCTGCAGACCTGCTTCACTGCCTGTGAAGCGACTGCCCTGCAGGTGGGGAGCCGGAGGCTCGAACCAAGGTCCTTAGGCTCATCCTTGCTCTTTCTGCCACCTACGCTTAACCTGCTTCGCTACCGCCTGACTCCCAGCTATCTGAATTCTTATACATTTGGAAAGAAAATCTTAGTCCTGTGAGAAAAAAATTTTTTTCTTTAAGTATTTTATTTATTTTATTTTTGAAAAGGACACAGAGAGAAATACCAGAACATTGCTCAGTTTTGGTTTATGGTGGTGTGGGCGATTCAATCTGGGGCTTTGGAGCCTCAGGTATGAGAGTCTTTTGGCATAACCATTAGGCTATCTACCCCCGCCCCCCAAACTGTTTTAATGGATCAAGTTCATGCATATTTCTTTACATGTGAACCATTTCTATTATACTCACTCCAAATAAGATTCTTTCCTGTCTTGGTTCACTTTAATGAAGGATGCACCACAGATACTTTGACAGTATCCTAAGAGTTTTGGCTGTTGATAACTGAAAGTGATGAACAAATGAGAAATAAGAAGCATCCTTCTTGGGGTAAGGGTGTGACACGCCCAGTAGAGCACACATGTTGCAGTTCACAAAGACCCAGGTACAAGTTGCCAGTCACCATCTGTAGGGTGGGAAGCTTCACAAGTAGTTGAAGCAGTGCTGTAGATATCATTCTTTTTCTCCCTCTTTCTCCCCCTTCCCTCTCAATTTCTGTCTCTATCCAAATAAATATTTGTCCTCTTTTAAACAATTTGTTTAAAAGAGGCATATGTAACCCTGCTTCACCTCTCACAAAGCTTTTCCCCTGGCCCCATTTCAGTGTAGTTTTAATATGCACTTCGCTAACGATAAGTGAAGTGAAGCATTTCTCCATATATCTGTAGGCCACATGTATCTCTTCTTTAGAAAATTGTTTAGTTCTTTGGCCCACATTTTATTTTATTTTTGCATTTATTTATTTATTTATTGCCTCCAGGATTATTGCTGGGGCTCAGTGCCTGCACTACAAATCCACTGCTCCTGGTGGCCTTCTCCCTCACCACCATTTTATTGGATATGACAGAGAAATTGAGAGGGGAGGGGAAGATAGAGAGGGGAAAAGGAAGATAGACAACAACAAACATGCTTCACTGAATGTGAAGTGACCCCCACCCCCAGCAGGTAGGGAGCCAGGGGCTTGAGCTGGAATCTTTGCAAGGGTCCTTGAACTTCATTCTATGTGCGCTTAACTGCTTGACCCCCTTTTGGCTTCTTTTGCAGATTTGTACCAACTCAGTATAGACGTTTGATATAATTAGTTTGTCCAATGTGATATTTGCGGCGATGTGCAAATATCTTCTCCTGTATACTTGATTATCAGGTTATTCTTGTGTAGTTTGCTTTTGGTGTGTAGAAGCTTTTGAGTTTCATGTAATCCCAGTTATTTACTCTTGATTTCATTTCTCATGCCCAGGAGGTTGCATCTGCAAATACATCTTTGACGTGAAGGTCCTGGTAAGTTTCACCAACATTTTCTCTTACAAATTTTGGAATTTCTGTTCTAACATCTAGACCTTTAACCCATTTTGATTTGGCCTTGGTGTATGGTATGAGGTGGTGGTCTAGTTCCACTTTTTTACATGTGCTGTCCAATTTTCCCAGCAACATCTGTTGAAGAGACCTTCTTTACCCCATCAAAAGGTTTTGGTCCCTAGTGTATGGCTGTATATGTGTGGGTTCATAGATAAATATTTTTAAAACTTTTTTATTGTCTTTATTTTATTTATTTTTAAAATATTTATTCCATTTTGTTGCCCTTGTTTTATTGTTGTAGTTATTATTGTTGATGTTATTGATGTCGTTGTTGCTGAATAGGACAGAGAGAAACAGAGAGAGGAGGGGAAGACAGAGAGGGGAGAGAAAGATAGATACCAGAAGACTTGCTTCACTGTTTGTGAAGTGGCTTCCCTGTAGGTGGGGAGCCAGGAGCTTGAACCGGGATCCTTACGCAGGTCCTTGCACTTTGTGCCACCTGTGCTTAACCTGCTGCACTACCATCGACTCCCCTATTTATTTTATTTTTGAGTGAGATGCAGAAAGAGAGAGAGACACACACACACAAACACCAGAGCACTGCTCAGCTCTGGCTTACAGTGGTGTGGGGAATTGAACCTAGGATTTTAGGAGCCTCAGGCATGAGAGCCTGTTTGCATAACCATTATGCTATCTTCCCTGCCCTCTTAATTTTTTTCATTTTATGTATTTATTGTTGGAGAGACAGAGAGAAATTGAAAGGGGAGGGGGAGATAGAGAGAGAGAGATAGAGGGACACCTGCAACCCTGTTTCACCACTTATGACGCTTTCCCCCTGCAGGGGGAGGGGACCAGGGGCTTGAACTTGGGTCTTTGCATGCCATAGCGGGTGTGCTTGACCAGGTGCACCACTGCCTGCACCCTTGTCTTTATTTATTTATTGGATAGAATCAGCCAGAAATGGAGAGGGAAGTGGCAGACAGAGAGGGAGAGGGACAGAGAGACATCTGCATTACTGCTTTACCACTGGTGAAGATTTCCCCCTGCAGGTGGAGACCAGGGACTTGAACCTGGGTCCTTGCACACTGGAATATGTGTGCTCAACCAGGTGGGTCACCACCCAGTCCTGATAAGTCTTCTTTAAAGGCATCCTTCTCATAAAACAATTATCTTTTTTTAATAAATATTTATTTATTTATTTATTTATTTCCCCTTTGTTTTTGCCCTTGCTGTTTTATTGTTGTAGTCATTATTGTTGTTTTATTGATGCCTTCGTTGTTGGATAGGACAGAGAGAAATGGAGAGAGGAGGGGGAGACAGGGAGAAAGATAGACACCTGCAGACCTGCTTCACCGCTTGTGAAGTGACTCCCCTGCAGGTGGGGAGCCGGGGGCTTGAACCGAGACCCTTATGCTGGTCCTTGTGCTTTGCGCCACCTGCGCTTAACCGCTGTACTACCGCCCGACTCCCAAACAACTATCTTTTATATGTCTAGATGCAAAGAAGTCAGAAAGGCATTAATATATGACAGGGTGAGAGATTCAGAACCATCAAAGACTCTGTACTATCAAGGACACTCCTAAAAAGGAACCTCTCTGATTTCAGATCTTTCCACACACCCTCTGCACACCCACACACTCTGTTTCTCTTTTTTCTTGTTCACCTTCTTCTTATCTCTAGTGCTCTATCACTGTGTCTCTGTGTTTGTATTTCTTGCTCTCTGACAGCAAGATTCCATTAGAAATTGGATTTCCCAAACCTCAATATTCTTCAGCCTCTTTCTATAAACAGGCATATATCTCACCTTTCAGAGTTGATTTCAGAGTAGTTCTCTTTCAATTCGTTTGTGTCAAAGCTATAAGATGAAAAATGAATGTGGTAATGTGTCTTTCTAGACATACGTTAATACAAATTAGCTACAGTCATTCTATATCTATAATATAGTTGGATTTAACACTTAGCAACCAATGATTAGAGAACAGGACTTGCATGCCTGAGGTCCAACCTTGGCTGCTTATATGCCAGAGAAAGGCTTTAGTTGCTAGATAAATACATAGATAGATAGATAGATAGATAGATAGATAGATAGATAGATAGATAGATAGACAGATAGATAGATAGATAGATAGATCTTGAATAACAGCATTTTAAATAGCCATTTGAAAAGTGGTAAGTGTATTCACAAGTTAGAGGTTTTGTACATTTACAATGAACGGGTGTGGAAAAAGTCTTTTTGAATTGTGTTCATGCACACTTCCTTATTTATGAACCTTTTCTACTTGCTTGAGCTAGACTTCTCTCCTGACTCTGCTCACATTGGCAGGAGCTCCAGCACAGACATTTTGATAGCTTCCTAGGGATATTGGCTGCCACTAACTTAGGATGACAAACAAATGAGAAATAAGAAGCATCCATACTCTCAACTGTTCCTCTTACAAACTAGATGCAAAGAAGTTGGGAAATTAGGGGCTTGAGGTAGATAACTTAGTGGCTATGCAAAGGCTTTTCTCCAGCACCACCATAAGTCAGAACTGAGCAGTGTTCTGTAGAAAGAAAGAAAGAAAGAAAGAAAGAAAGAAAGAAAGAAAGAAAGAAAGAAAGAAAGAGAGAGAGAGAGAAAGATAGGGGAGAGGAAGGAAGGAAGCAAGGAAGGAAGGGAGGGAGGGAGGAATGGAGGGAGGGGAAGCATGAAACTGGGACTCATATTCGGTGAGAGGTTCAGGAAATCTCCAAGTTGGATGTGGATACCTTGAGGCAGAAGTTTGCTAACATCTGCAATCAATGTACTTTGAAATCATCTTAGCACATGGCTGACTAGTGAATGGAGAAGAATAAATAACAGATGGACAATAAAGTATTAATGGCTGCCTGTGAGTGTGGGCACAGGGGTAAACAATGCAGAAATATTACTCTGCTGCATATCTGAAATCCCTTGTAATTACTCAGTGAGAACAGGAGGAGGTACAGTAAATCCTGAATCACTGCCTATATATATGAAAACCTACATACTAGATATCATTGCATAATGTACTGTGGTATTAAAGAACAAATGACAAATGTCAAAAGAGGAAAAGAAAGTTTGGGCAGGGGTAGATAGCATAATGGTTGTGCAAAGAGATTATCATGCCTAAGGCCCCAAAGTCCCAGGTTCAATCCCTGCGCCACCATAAGCCAGAGCTGAGTAGTGCTCTGGTTAAAAAAAAAAAAAAAGTGCCAGAGACATGGCATTACTATGGAAGTTCCTAAAAATGAACCTCAAGAATTGCAGTCTCTTTCTTCCTCATTCATCTCTATGCTCCTCAGCACTGCTCCTTCTATCTCTATGTCTCTGTGTCCTTTCTTGACCTCTAAGAGGAGCAGTCCAAAACCAACTGGATGGGGCCAGGTGGTGGCACACCTGGTTGAGCACACATGTTATACAGTCTGCAAAGACCTCGTTCAAGCCCTTGGTCCCCACCTGCAGGGGGAAAACTTTGTGAATGGTGAAGCAGGGTTTCAGGTGTCTCTCTGTCTCCCTCCCTCTCTATTACCCCCCTTCCCTCTTGATTTCTGGCTGTCTCTATCTCTTTCTCTATATGTAAATAAATATAATTTTAAAAAATTGAAGAAAAAAAGAAAAAGCTGCTAAACTTCTCTTTCTCTTCCTTCTCTCTCTCTCTTTCCTTTTCACCAGAGCACTGCTTGGCTCTGGTTTATGGTGGTATAGGGGACTGAATGTGGGACTTTGGAGCCTCAGCCAAGAGAGTCTCTCTGCATAACCATTATGCTATCTATCCCTGCCATAAACTTATTTCTAAATTAGGGTCTGAACAACAACAACAAACTTTTTTTTTAACTAACTGGATTTACCTACCTTTCTTTTTCAAGTATTTCTCATTTTTCATTGACTTCACTAACATTAGACTTACAGCTAAAGAATTAGAAGTGAACCTGGTTTTCTGGATTCATTTTCAAATGCAATCTAGCTTTCATTGCATTTCAACTCACAATGGAACTATATTTACTATGATATTATAATAAGTTATTTGAAACCAGGTACCTAATTTATCTTTGGAAATTAGATTTTACACAATTATCTTTTTTCTTGTAGAAGAATCTCATGCATATGTGATTTCACTGTTCTGTGCTGCTATAGAAAATTTTATTAGTGACTTAATATTGATTTAAGAAATTATAAGATAACAGGGGTATAATTCCACACTTTTCCCACCACCATATTTCTGTGTCCCCATCCCCTTCATGGGAAACTACAGCCGTCCTCTCAAGATCACAGATATGGATTGACTATTATTTCTTTTTTATTTTTATTATATTTATTTATTAATTAGAGACCGCCAGAAATCGAGAAGGTAGGGGCAATAGATAGGGAGAGAGACAGACAGACACCTGCAACAATGCTTCACCATTTGCAAAGCTTTCCCCCAGCATGTGGGGACCGGGGGCTTGAACCTGGTGCTTGTGCATTGTATCATGTGTCCCCAACCTGGCCCTAGTTGAATATTAGTTCTCTAACTATCTATCTATATTTATATATTTGCCCTTATTCTTTTTTAAAAAATCATTTCTATTTGTTTTTAATAGTTTGTACACAGATTATAAGTATTATATATTAAGATTACAGTGTATAGCTGCACACACACACTCCACCTAAATTCTATATTCCCACACTCCCTCCTTTCAAAGATAACCACCAGAGTTCTCACTCGTCTGTCTCACAAACTGCTTGCTTCTGTTTTTTTTTTTTTTGGCAAGTTCATGTGTATCAGATCTTTAGATTCCACATATAAGCGATATAGTCTGGTAGTTGTCTTTCATTTCTTTACTTATTTCACTAAGCATAATCTCCTCCAGTTCCATCCATTTGTCCCAAAGAACATATATACTTTTGATTGCAGAGTAATATTCCATGGAATATAAATCCCATAGCTTCTTTTTAAAAAAAATTTAATTTTTTTAATTAATAGATTTTTCCACTTTTGGGGGGGATTAATGTTTTACATTTGACAGTGAACACAATCATTTTACATGCATGACATTTCTCAGTTTTCCACATAACAATACAACCCTCACTAAGTCCTCTGTCATCCTGTTCAGGACCTGTACTCTCCCCACCACCCACCCCAGTCTTTTACTTTGGGGCAATACACCAACTCTTGTTCAGGTTTTACTTGCGTAAAACATTTATTTTTTTTATTATCTTTATTTATTTATTGGTTATAGACAGCCAGAAACTGAGAGAGAAGGAGGTGATAGAGAGGGAGCGAGTCAGAGAGACACCTGCAACACTGTTTCACCACTTGTGAAGCTTTCCCCCTGCAGATGGGATCTGGGGGCTCGAACCTGGGTCCTTGCACACTGTCACATGTGCGCTCAACCAGGTGCACCACCATCCAGCCCCAATCCCATAACTTCTTCAGCTAGACATCTATTTATGAGCATTTAGGTTATAAACATAGGGGTGCATGACTCTTCTGATTAGTATTTGAGTATCTACTGGATAAATGCATAAGAGAGGTATTATTGGGTCATAAGGCACTTCCATTTTTATTTAAGGATTCACCATACAGTCTTCCAAAGGGGTTGTACCAGTCTGCATTCCTACCAGCAGTGTAGCAGAGTTCCCTTTTCTCCATAGCCTCTCCAACACCAGTCATTTCCTGGGTTGTTGATATAGGCCATTCTCTCAACTGTGAGACAGTGTCTCAGTCTAGTCTTGATTTGCATTTGTCTAATGATAAGTGAAGTAGAGCACTGCTTCATGTGTCTGTGGGCCATGTGTATCTCTTTAGAAAACTTTGTTTAGTTATTTTTTTTAGATATTTATTTTATTTTATTATTATCTTTATTTATTGGATAGAGACAGCCAGAAATTGAGGGGAAGGGAGAGACAGAGATAGATAGATAGATAGATAGATAGACAGACAGACAGACAGATACAGATAGACAGACACCTGAAGCCCTGCTTCACCACTCGCAGTTTCCCCCCTGCAGGTGGGGACTGGGGACTTGAACCTGGGTCTTTGTGCACTGTAACATGTGTCCTCAACCAGATGCACCATCGCCTGGCTCAAATATTTAATTTATTAATTAATGAGAAAGATAGGAAGAGAGAGAGAAAGAAATAGACATCACTCTGGCACATGTGGTGCCAGGGATTGAACTTGGGATATCATATTTGAGAGTTCAATGCTTTATCCACTGCATTGTGTCTCAGGTGACCACCTGTCTATTTAGTTCTTTTGCCCACTTTTTTACTGGGTTATTTTTGCTTCTTTTGTAGACTGTCAATTGATTGCCCATTTTTTCCTATGGCCCTGCCCTCTCTTCCTTTCTAAGTCACGCCTACTATTTCTTGAGTGTCTTTTTTTCCCCCTCCTCTATCCAGGTTTTGATGAAATTGGGTGTTCAGATCCCTATGTTCATCTTCACCTAACACTTACCCCTTTGAGATTATGGACCAAAATTCATTATGGGGTGCAGAAAGTGGGAGTTCTGACCTCTGTAATTGCTTCTCTGCAGGACATGGGCATTGGCAGGTCTATCCATACCCCAGCCTATTTCTGTCTTTCCCTAGTGGGGCAGGGCTCTGGAGAGGTGAGGTTTGTGTTGCTTTTTTAATTCAGAACTGATATTCAGGGACTTGGGTTCAAGCCCCTGGTACCCACCTGAGGGGGTTGGAGCTTCACTATCAATGAAACTTTGCTGCAGGTGTCTCTCTCTTTTCTCTCCCTCTCTATATCCTTCCCCCTATACATTTGTCTCTGTCCTATCAAATAAAAATAAAAAGAAATTTTTTAAAAAGGCTGCAGGGAACAGTGGATTCCTAATGGCACTAAACCACAGCAATAACCCTGGTGGCAATTGAAAAAAAAAAAAAAAAAGGATGAGAAACCAAAAGCATTCTCTTGTAACCAGTCTAACTTTTATCCAAATATATGTAAAAAGTGTTAGAAAGTTACTTATCTTGTGTTAGAGTGACAGATTCAGAAAGTGTCAAAGACTGTAAGATCATGACTGCTCTCAAAAATGAACCTCTAAGACAAAAGGGGTTCTGTCCTCTTTCTCCTTTTCCACTGCCTCCACCTCCTCTCTTTCTGTTGGGTAGTATGCCAGCTCCCCCTGGCTTCTGCTTAACCAAGCACCGGTATACCTCTATAGGGATTGGGTTTGATCCCATTCAAAGTGGTCTATTTACATAAATCACTTTTACATTTACATAAAGCACCACACTCCCTCCAGGGCATTAGTGGTTTAGTGGTAGAATTCTTGCCTGCTCCGTCCCCTCTCCTTGTCACACCCTGATCCTCTCCTTGTCATACCCTGATTTTCACCAGTCACTTTTCTCTCCACCCTCTCTATGTCACATCCTGTTTCCACCCTACTTGGCAAGTATATATAAAGATAGCATTGTGAGTTTTAGGGTACTTTAGTTTAGTTTAGCTTAGCTCAGCTTGGATTGTGCTGCGTCCTGCATGAATAAAGAGATACTGCCTACAGCTCAACCATGAGTCCCTGGTCGTCTGTTACCCGCCCGTGAAGCCAGCCCAGCGAAAACAACATAGCCCGGCGAAAACAACATCTTTCTATCTGCTTCTCTGTGTCCTTCTTTCTGCTAAGAATTCCACAAGTAACTGGAGTTCACACATCTCAATATCCTCATTTCTCTCCTCACTATTTTCCCCATCTTGGTTCACATATAATTTGGATAGTTTCCTAGGGATTTTAGCTGCCATTAACCAAGGGTGACAAATAAGGAGTAAGAAGCCTTCTTCTTATGACCTGTTTCTCCTCTAAGCTGGTGCAAAGAAGTTAGAAAGTTAATTACATATGCTAGAGAGACATTCAGAAAATGTCAGACTCTGACATATCACAGATGCTCCTAAAAATAAACCCCTTCAATCTCAATCTCTCTCCTTGCTTTCCTCCTCTTCCTCTTACTATCTTCTCTCCCATCACCTCCCTTCCCTCTTCCTTGTCCTCCTTTTTTTTTTTGCCTTGCTGTAACTACATATGGATATATTTGTGTATATCCATCTATCATTATACCTCCTGTTTAAATGAAGCTTTATATGGTGACAACTAATATCTGAGATCTGAGGACATACTAATGTATCAAGATGTGTGTGATGAGGGCTGGGCACAGCAGATAGTGTGCACATCTTACCATGTGCAAAGACCTAGGTTCAAGTCTCTGATCCCTACCTACGGGGTGAAGCTTTTTAAATGCTAAAGCAGTGCTGCAGCTCTCTTGCTCTCTCTCCTCTCGCCCCCCCCTTACTTTCAATTTTCTCTGCTTCTATCCAACAAAAGATGTAAAATAATATCCTTTAATAGTCCCTTAGTCCCAATCTACATCAGCCTCTTATGGTGGCATTTATTTCTATTTAACTTCAGTTTGTGGGCACCATGCCTGTTATTGTATCTAAATCAGGGTCCTCAAACGCCCACCTCCTCTTTACTTTCACTCATCACAGTCATCTCTCCTGTCCATCAGCAGAATCCAGAACTGCAAGCCTGATGCAATAGCTCTACCTGGAACTTAGGAGTGTGGAACAGATCTAGGACCTATTAATTCCATTCTTTTCTGCTGTGGCCACTTCTGTTCCCAGATCACTGTTATCATTCTCCTTGCTTCCAAATAGGAATCTCTCCTTATCTGTCTCATACTATCTCATACTATAGGAATGTTGTTCCGCCAGAATTGGTAAGTTGAAGTCCTGTTGCCTGCAATACAGAAAGTGACCTTAATGGGAAATGGGTTTGTGTGGGCCTTCCCAGGACCTTGCCCTCACCATAAAGCAGTGATGGAAGGGATAGTCCCAGTCTCCAAAGGGAGGTTGAGGTATTCTGCCCTGCCACTCGAGGAAGACTGGTCCTGAAATGAGTGCTGCCTACAGTGTTCCCAGCTGTGACCAGGAGCTGTGAGCTCAGACCAACAGGGACTCAGAGGCTATACAGGCTCTGGTGCTAAATATATATAGGCAGGCCCTGGATCAGGTGGATGGAGGTAAATAGTTAATTTTATCCACAGAATTCTTTCAAGAATGAGAGCTACTCAACTGCCCTAATCCAACTTTCTAGCCCTTCTCGCTACTCTGACTCCATTTTCTCAGACAATATTTTTATCCAACTTTAGGCTAGCTATCAAACTCAAGCAAAACTACCATACTCTAGGGACATGCCCAAAATGGACTTCCTATCTTTCTTCTACCCTAAGATCCTAAGCTCATCTGCTCTCTTCCTACTTTTTCATTCCTGTTCATTAACTATTTTGTCTCACTTTATGTCCTGCCACCTTCCAGTTGCAGATGCTACCACGATTCTATCCTGACTTCTCTGGGCAGATGACTTCACCAGTGTGCCCTGGAACCTCATCTCTCCAGAACTGTACCCCACTAGGGAAAGATAGAAACAGGCTATGGGGGAGTCGGGCTGTAGCGCAGTGGGTTAAGCGCAGGTGGCACAAAGCACAAGAACCGGCCTAAGGATCCCGGTTCGAGCCCTGGCTCCCCACCTGCAGGGGAGTCACTTCACAAGCGGTGAAGCAGGTCTGCAGGTGTCTATCTTTCTCTCCCCTTCTCTGTCTCCCCCCTCCTCTCTCCATTTCTCTCTGTCCTATTCAACAATGACGACAACAATAATAACTACAACAATAAAACAATAAGGGCAACAAAAGGGAATACATAAATAAAATAAATATATAAAAAAAGAAACAGGCTATGGATAGACCTGCCAACACCCATGTCCAATGGAGAAGCAACTACAGAAGCCAGAACTCCAACCTTCAGCACCCCAAAAACATTTTTGTTTTTTTAAAGTATTTATTCCCTTTTGTTGCCCTTGTTTTATTGTTGTAGTGATTATTGTTGTTGTTATTGATGCCGTCTTTGTTGGATAGGACAGAGAGAAGTGGAGAGAGGAGGGGAAGACAGAGAGGGAGAGAGAAAGATAGACACCTGCAGACCTGCTTCACCACTTGTGAAGTGACCCCCCCCCCGCAGGTGGGGAACCGGGGACTTGAACTGGGATTCTTACACCATTCCTCCTCACGCACTTAAACTGCTGTGCTACTCCCTGCAAAAACTATTTTAATCCATACTCCCATCAAGGGAGAATTGATAGGAGGAAGAAGATAAGAGGGCTCTCAACTCCAGCTCCATCGGTACCCAAATTGAGAGGAGGAAAAGGAGAGGGACATTTGAAGGCAGTAATGGTGTTATGAGTGGCTTGGAGGGGAAGAGAGGAAGGGAGCTAGAAGAAAAAGGGGGAAATTATATACAAATGTAGACAGATAGTTATAGAGATGATGGTTGATTCATGTCTACAACTTTAGGGGAACTGTGGTGGCTTGCAGTGGAGAGATTGAAGATTCAGAACTCTCATGGTGGGAACGGTATGGAATTACACCCCTATTGACATGTAATTTTGTAAATCAATATTAAATCACTAAAAAACTAAGACCAATAAGGACTTAGAGGTTACACAGGCTCTGGCGCTAAATATAAATATGCATTTACATATGGGCCCTGGAGCAGGTGGATGGAGGTTAATGTTAGCCACAGAATTCTTTTTTTTTTTTTTTATAATAATGGGAGTTACTCTCTTCCCCTAATCCAACTTTCTAGCCCCTTTCTCCACTCTGACACCATTCTCTCAGACAATATTCTCATCCAACCTCATGCTAGTTACCAAACTCAAGCAAAACTACTATTGTTGTATGCCCCCAGGAACATGCCTAAAATGGTTCTCCTAGCTTTCTTCTACCCTAAAATCCCTAGCTCATCTGCTCTGATCCTACTTTCTGGTTCCTGTTCATTAACCATCTTGTCTCAACTTAGGTCATGCCACCTTCTAGACACCAAGCTACAGATGCTACCATGACTCCACCCCGACTTCTCTGGGCAGATGACCTCACCAATGTCTCCTGGACCCTCACTTCTGGTCCACTAGGGAAAGACAGAAACAGGCAGGGGTATTGATTGACCTGTCAATGCGAATACTCAGCAGAGAAGCAGCTACAGAAGCCAGAACTCCTACCTTCTGCTCCCCATAAACAACCTTGATCCATACTCCCAGTGGGGGAGAAGTGACAGGATGAAGATAAGGGGACTCTGCTCTCCAGCTCCATCAGCACCCAGAGAGAGAGAAGGAAAAGGAGAGGGACATATGGAGGTAGTTATTATGTCATGAGTGGCTTAGAGGGAAAGAGGAGTGAATCAGAAAAAGAAGGGGCAACTATGTATAAACATGGACAGATAGTTGTAGAGAAGATGGTTGGCCCATATCTACAACTTTAGGGGAACAGTGGTGGATTGCAGTGGGGAGAGTGAAGATTCAAAACTCTGGTGGTGGGAATGGTATGGATTCAAACCCCTGTCGACATGTAATTGTGTAATATAAAAAACTAAAAAATAAAATATGGATTTGCTGCTGAGGTCAACAGTTAAGAGATATTCATATTGGTTTAAAGTGGGCTTCTCATCCAATTTAACTGGTGCCCTTATACAAAGGGAACATTTGAATAATATGCACCGGTAATCTGATAGTTTGCTGAGAGTTCTGACTGTTAATCACCCAGCTCTGAGGAAGCATCTGTCTTCCAACCTTTTCTTATTTTAACCAAATAGATAAAATAATAGTAATAATAATAAATAGTAAAGTTTCAAATAGAAGTTGGCATTACTAATATTTCAGAAGCAGTATCTAAGAAACTCCAGTGTGTATGTGTGTGCGTTTGTTCAGAGATGTACCTCACCTGTCAATGGAAAATTCCTTACTGGTTACTGATGTCTCTTCATTCTGGTCAGAGCTGAAGGATGAAAATGTACATGATCAAACACCATATGACCACACTTTTTTTTTCCCCATTCAAAGTACCTACAAAAGAGTTATAGTCGGGGCCAGGCTTAGTCTAAGGAAGTGCTTTTTAAATTCCTGACCCATGAGGGAAACTTTTACAGGCCTGAGACTTTGATTACAACCATATAAAGCTACATTCCTTAGAAGAAAATGAAATCCTTACGCTGGTGCTTGCACTTCATGCCATGTGTGTTTAACCCATTGTGCTACCACCCGACACCCTTAATGTTTATTTTTATGAGCACCACTCATCTCTCCAGGTTATGGTAGTGCTGGGATTGAACCTAGTACCACTGGGGCCTCAAGTATGCAAAATCCTGTGCTCTGATATATCGAGCTATCATCCCTGGCACAGCTACCACCTTTTTTAATCTAATATATTCTCTCCTCCCTTGGTCCACTCTAATAGAATGTCATACACATTCTGATAGTTTACTGAGGACTCTGGCCATTCCTAGCATTCATAAACAGGTCAGTGTTCTCTATTTTTGATTTGTTCCTTCTTTTCCCACCAAGACCCAAAACAAAAAAAGTTATATACAAAAGTTAAGTAGCTATTATAGATGCTCACATTGTCCCCCCAAATATTCTCAAATGGTGTTCCCACTTAAAAGACTTACCTATTATTGATGTTTCCAAAAGGGGGCACCACTGCCATTTCTGGTAAAGCATCACCAACTCTGCTGAAGAACAACAAATATCAGACAAAGTGGAAGGACACAATGCTCTGCCTGAGTGGGAAGTTCAAGCAAGAAAAGTCAGTTCCACCATCCTATGGAGACACTACAGCAACAGCTTTGGGTTACTGAGGTGGGGCCTATAAGCCAACTGAAACAGGCAGATAGATAGATAGATAGATAGATAGATAGATAGATAGATAGATAGATAGATGGTGTTAAAGCAATCAAGAGAGGAGTAGCAATGATTAAACATCATTTCTTCTAATTTTCTCTACAGTTCTCTACAACATTGACAAATAAATTGGGGGGAAAGGAGGAGAAAGAGGTAGACAGGAGAGTATAGAGATGGGAAGTGAACACAGGTAACCATTGTGAAAGGACATGAAAGGAATAGAAAGGGAAAAATGTGAATTTCAATAGCAAGGGTCAGTGCCTGGCTGCTATTTAGTAGGACAGGTTAGGATCTACCTAAATGATGGTCACAAGAATTTCTCCTCCCTTCCTTTTTATTTATTTTTCCCCTTTTTCTTTTTTTGAGGCAGAGGGTGAGAGACACACAGAGACAGGAAGACAATTCAGCCCTGCTCCACCATTTGTGAAGCTTCCCCCCTACAGGTGGGAACCAAGGGGTTGAATCTGTGTTATCATGGAATAGTAATGTGTGCATTCTACTTGGTGTACCACCACCCAGCCCAGCTCCCTTTCAAGACTTTCTGAATTGAAAGTATAGAACATGATCAGAATAACTTTTCTTTCTGTAAATATTTCTTTAAAGACTTTATTTTCCTAAAACAGGTTTATTTTCTTTGTCTTAACTTTTATTGAAGTGACATTGGCTCACAAGACTGTATGCTGTAGAGGCACAATATCCTACATTTTCTTGTGTGTTACCACACTGCGCCCACCACTTAACAGCCCTACCATAACAGTCACTGGATTTTTTCCCCACTTTCCAACTCTTATCACCCATCCCTTTTGGTAGCCACAGTAGAACAAGTTCAGATTTATAGAAAAATTAACCAGAAAACACAAATTAACCAAAAACTCCCGCCTTTCTGCACTGTCTCCATTATTCATAATCTTCATACTTCTGATACATCTCTTAACTGACAAACCAATATTGATACATTATCGTTAAATAATGTCTACAGTTGACCCTAGAGTTCACTTTTTTGGTTGCACTGGCCTATTCGTATTGTCAAAGGTACAATGTCATCTATCTATGTATATAGCATTAGTCTGCATAGAGTTGCTCATCTGAAAGTTCCCAGAGCTCTACCAATTCATTCTTCTGGCATAATGCTAAATCCAGGAAACCACCGGTGCTTTTTGCTGTCTCTATAGTGTTACTGTTCCTACCAAGTCATTTGATTGATGCCTTTTAGTATTTTGCCTTTGCAAACTACCTTTTTTCACTTAGCAAGTGTCCATCTAAGGCCCCTCTATTTTTTCTATCATTTGATAATTCATTTTTTAAAATTTACTTAATATTTTTCCACTGCATATTGGTATCTCGGTTTACCTATGACATCTTGGTTGCTTCACTTGCTGGCAATTAGCAGTCAAACTGCTACCAATCTGCATATAGACTTGGAATTGAACTTTATTAGAAGCACAATTGCTGCATCATGTAAGACCATATGATAGCAAAGCTGAAGCCTATTTAACCATTCTTTCCTGTCGAAAGCTCCATGGTCCCCAAACTACAGCTACCTCTTCCTTGATCCAAGTGGGAATCTCTCTCCTCTCCTCTCTTGATCCACTTGGGCATTCTGGTAGGTTCTTAGGAGTTTGGGCTGTTAGCTACTAAGGGTAACAAGCAAACCATGAATAAGAACTCTCCTTGTTATGACCTGTTCTTTATTCCACCTAGACCTCAAAAGGAAGAAACTTCAAGTCTCTTTTGGAAACCTGTTATGGTCATGGATGTTCCCAATAGCTTTTACCATTCAGATTAGTCATATCAACTTACCCTTCATTGTCATGGTTGTTAGAGGATCTAACAGAAGAATCCATGACTCTGCTAAAGAGTAAACACCATGTGAAAGATTAATCAGACATTTGAAAAGGCAATTGTGTTTTATCTTTTGTTGCCTGACAAAATTTTAGGACACAAGGCAAAATCATGAAGAAACACAGGAACATTGCAGAAATAAAAGAAACAGTTGCATGGCACAGCATTGGGACCACTGAGCCCTAGTTGGACCAGTGTCTGTGTTTCTGTGTGACTGTGGATATGTGTGTAAGGAGAAACAGAGGAAGAGGGAAAGAGTAAAATCATACTAAAAATTCCCCCTTTCATAAAAAACATTATTTATTTCTTATACTCATCCATTCATGTCAAATGCTGTGCCAAAAATAAATCAGTATATCACAACAATCTAAGCAAACACATATCTGGAAGTGTATTACTTGAATAAAATCCTCCTCAAAGTAATACAGTTCCAAATTTTCATGGAAAATATTGAGTTCTTATTCCAGATAATAGAGACTCCTCTCCTAAGGGTAGGGACACAGAACCTTGGTGGGAAGTGTAGTGTGGAACTACACACTGTAGTCCTAGAATTTTGTAGGCAATTATTAATCACAAATAAAAATGGCTTGGGAAAAAAATCCTCCCTGAAAAAACTACAGAAATAAAAGTATAGATTCTAAGAAATAACTGTAGCAACACAAATTCTAGGAGACTCCAGAAAAGTGAGAGTTGGCTCCTAGCTGGGGGATGGACTGAAGAGCAGGATTACAGGGGGCAATCTTGAAGGGGATCAAGGGGACTGAAAAATTCAATTTCTGCTCTTGCCTGTCCTTGAGTTGCCTGAAGACAAGCACTGACTTCTCAATAGGAGCCAGGAGCAACAACCCATTTATGATACAGTTATTAAAGACTCAGGTAGTATCAGCTTAGCTTGGAAAAAAATAATCCTTAGGCAGGGGTAGATAGTATAATGGTTATGAGACTCTCATGCCTGAGGCTCCAAAGTTCCACGTTCAATCACCCATACCACCATAAGCCAGAGCTGAGCAGTGCTCTGGGAAAAAAATAAATAAATAAAATAAAAATTAAAAATAAATAAAAGAAAAAATAACCCTTGGTAATTGGGTGGTGGAGAGAACACTGGTAGAGAGAATACATTGCCATGTTCAAGGACCCAGGTTCAAGCCCCTATCCCCAGTGACAGGGTGCAATGATGGAGGAACTACAAGAGCAGTGCAGCAGGTGTGGGTGGGAGCTTGAATACTCTCCTCTCTGTCTTTGTCTCTCTCAGCCGCTAACAAAACAGAAAGAAAAAAAAATGGCTGCTAGGAGAAGTGGAGTTGTGCAGGCACTGAAAGCCAACAATAATCCCAGTGGCAAAAATATCCAATCCTGGATCATCCTCCCACCCCCATCATTAAGCCCCCAGTGACAACCAAGGGCAATTGCCTCTATCAGTATTGCTTTTACACAGGAGCTCCAGATGGCAAGGCCTGAACAGAGTGGTTGCCCTGCCATAGTGTTTCATGGTTCCTGAGCCATCTTGTCTCTAGACTCATCACCCCCTACCCCAAGTTAAATTCACTGAGAAAATATACTTTAATTTTTAGTGAGTCCTAGCTTTAAACAAAGATTGACTATATAATACCTCACCTGGGACAGAACACTTTTGAAAGGGACCAGGGCACTATTACTAATCTTGCTAACATCACAGATAGGTCATTCTGTGTAGACCTTCTTCCCTTTTCTCATGCACCTATCAGAAACGGGAGCCAAGAGCCACAGATAACACCAGGGTAGATGTCAGTAGTAAAAAAATAAAAATGAAAAATCATGGAGGAAAAATGCTCAAGAGAACAATCTTAAGCATAAAAATAAACTTGATGGGCCCAGTGGGGGCACATCTGGTTAAGTGCACATGTTACAGTGCACAAGGACACTAGTTTGAGCCCCCAGTCTCCACCTGCAGGGGAAAAGCTTCACAAGTGGTGAAGTAGTATTGCAGGTATCTCTCTATCTCTCTTCCTATCACCCCCTTCCCACTCAATTTATGGTTGTGTCTATCCAAAAAGTAAATAAATAAAAAATTTAAATAAAAAAATAAAATTGACTTCTGGAGGCAGGGCTATGGAGCAGCAGCAGCTTTGTTTCATTCCCCTCCTCTCCTGGGTCAACTAGGAATACCAAAAGAGACCACCTGGGACCAAAAAAGACAGGACTAGAACGACTTCAGGAACCCACCAAATCACTGGTGAGTGCAAACACATGTGACTCGTGAACAGAGAGAAGCCTAGGGAGAGATTAAGTGGCTGATAACAGTCCAGCAGTTTACCAGTTGAGACACCACCTCCAGTCTGTTTCACCAAGAAGGGGATGGCTGAAGGGAGGAGAGGACTCCCCTGAGATTCACCAAATGCAACTGTGAGTCTCCATTGCTACTGCTCTCAGAATCTGGAGGAGCAGCAGGGAGGCCCTGTGCTGACACCAGGGGACACAGAACTAACCAGGAAATTCAGGAGAAGATCTATACCTCAGTGGTGGCCTAGTGGTGGGGCTGTGAGAGTCTCTTTGCATAAACACTGGATTATCTCTGCCCCACCCTGCTTTATCTCTTGGTCAGGAGTCAGTGATTAAGCTAAGAAGCCTACATATAGTTTAAAAGCCCTCAGGCTCCCATAACCTACAGGGAAGAAAAAGAACAGAAGAGGCTTTTAACCCACTGAGTTCCAAATCAGAGATTAAAATACTATTGAAACAACTGTCAATTTCCACAACTGTGAACCCTTTAATTACCTTACTTAGACACAAGTCAACCCAGGCAAGAATGATCAGTAATTTGAAAAGTACTGAGAGAGGGACCTCATAACATACTATATAAAATGGTTAAACCAACAAGAAGAAATATTGGAGAAATGAACCAGGACAAGAATCCAGCTAAAAGCCCCCCAAAGGGTGAAGCACAAAATAATGAGTTCAACATCGAAACACTAGCTAAGGAAATAATCACAGGAGTGAGTAAAGAGTTTGAAAGAATTGTCATCAGAAATGCAGAAACAACAAATGAGACCCTGGAAGAAAACACTAATTATCTCAAGGTTATTAAAGAGCTGAAAGCTGAAATACCTGAGCAAGGACACAACTAGCTGAACAAGCTAAAACAGTAACAGAACAGGGTAACAAAACAAATGAACCACAGAAAACAGTAGAGGGGAGAGAGAATAGAATCAATGGGGCTGAAGACAGAATTAGCAAGATCGAGGATGAATTAGAGACAACTAAAAAAGAAGTAAGAGATCTCAAAAAGAGATTAAGAGATACTGAAAACAACAACAGAGACATCTGGGATGACTTTAAAAGAAATAATATACACATTATTGGCTTACAAGAGGAAGAAAGAATGGGAGGGGAAGAAAGCATTCTTCAGGACATAATAACTGAGAACTTCTCTAATCTAGACAACAGGTTCCAAACAGAATTAACCCAGACTTAAAGACACCAAGACACATCATATTTAAAGTGGAAAGGAGTAAGGACTGTCAGAGTCCTGATGAGGACCCTACTTCTCAATCCAATCGAGTCAGTTGACCCACTCTGTTGCACACCAGAGGAGGGGTCTGAAGGGGTCGGACCAAGGGCAGCAGGGGTGAGTATGAGCTGAGGGTCTGTCCCTGTGGGTCTCAGCAAGAGACAAAGACAAGGATCACCCCAGGACATTATTTGCCTATGAATAGTGCATTTATTGTATGGCAAGCAAGGGTTTTTATAGGTTGGGGTAGAGGGGAGAGCAGGGCAGCTATGGCCTTGGCTTATATGGTCAGGAATGTTAAGGGAGGAGGGGGCCACAGGGGGTTTTCAGAGACAATTACTTGTTTATATCACATATGGTCAGGAGCGTGGGAAAAAGGAAATGGTGAGGGTCTTTCCAGTAACTGTTGGGTAAGTGGACCAACTGGTTTGAGAACAAGGAAGTGAACTGTTGTGCTAACATAGAGAGGATGTGGGGCCCATGTGGGCAGGGGATACTGACAGGGGGACTAAACCTGGAAAGCCAAGACCCTCTCCTACTTGACCCTGAGGTGGAGGAGACTGACGAGATGGCTGTACTTTCAGGCACCCGTTTTTCCATAGGTGGTCCACACGATGCTCAACCTCAACCTCACAATTCCCCACAAAGTATAAAAAAAAAGGATCCTTAAGGCTGCAGGGGGAAAAAAAAAGAGTCACCTACAGAGGAAAACCTATAAGATTAGCATCAGACTTCTCCACACAAACACTACAGGCCAGAAGAGAATGGCAAGACAGCTATCGAGTGCTCAATGAGAAAGGCTTTCAACCAAGACTACTGTATCCTGCTAGACTGTCATTCAGACTAGATGGAGGCTTAAAAACCTTCTCAGACAAGCAACAGTTGAAAGAATCAACTATCACCAAGTGTGCCCTGAAAGAAGTTCTGAAAGGTCTCCTATAAATAATCAGACCACGAGAAATAGGATATATATCAGAACACTCTAAAACTCTACAAGAATGGCATTAAAACATCTTTAATCTTTGATATCAATAAATTTCAATGGCCTGAATTCACCTATTAAAAGGCACAGAGTAGGAAGATAGATCAGAAAACACAACCCAACAATATTCTGTCTACAGGAAAACACTTAAACAAGACAAACATAGACTCAAAATGAAAGGATGGAAAACTATCATACAGGCCAATGACCCACAAAAAAGGGCAGGAACAGCTATTCTCATATCTGACACAATAGACTTTAAAATAAATAAAATTTAAAAAGATAGTGATGGACACTACTTAATGCTCAGTGGATCATTCAGTCAAGAGGACTTAACAATTATTAACATCTATGCACCCAATGAGAAGCCATCTAAATACATCAACATGTACTGAAAGAGCTATAGCAATATATTAACAGCAACACAGTCATAGTAGGGGACTTCAACACCTCACTCTCTCAACTCGATAGATCATCCAGGCAGAAAATCAATAAAGACATGAGGGAGCTAAATGAGGAGATAGATAAACTAGAACTATTGGACATTTTCAGAGTCATTCATCTCAGGAAACTGGAATGCACATTATACTCAAGTCCACATGGGTAATTCTCAAGGATAGATCATATGTTAGGCCACAAAGACAGAATCGGCAAATTCAAAAGCATTGAAATCATCCCAAGCATCTTCTCAGACCACAGTGGAATTAAACTAATACTTAACAATCAACAAAAGATTAGTAATACTCCCAAAATGTGGAAGTTCAACAATACACTCCTTAAAAACTACTGGGTCAAAAAGGAAATAAAGGAAGAAATCAAAATGTTTTGAGAGTTCAATGAAAATGAAGACACAGGCTATCAAAATATTTGGGACACAGCTAAGGCAGTACTGAGAGGGAAGTTCATAGCTATACAAGCACACATTAGGAAACAACAAAAAACACAAATAAACAGCCTGATTGCACATCTTAAAAACCTAGAAGAAGAACAAAGGAACTCTAAAGCAACCAGAAGGAAATAAATCATTAAAGTTAGGGCAGAAATAAATACCACTGAAAATAAGAAAACCATACAAAAGATCAATGAAAGTAAATGTTATTTCTTCAAAAGAGTGAACAAAATTGACAAACCTTTAGCCAGACTCACAAAACAAAAAAGGGAGAACACCCAAATAAATAGGATCATAAATGAAAGAGGAGATATCACAACAGACACCACAGAAATTCAACATATCATGCGAGGTTTCTATGAACAACTGTATGCCACCAAGCTTGAGAACCTGGAAGAAAAGGATGATCTCCTAGATAACTACAAACTTCCAAAATTAAATAAAGAGGAACTAGATAACATGAACAGGCCCATCACAGCTAATGAAATTGAAACAGTTATCAAAAATCTCTCCAAAAATAAAAGTCCTGGACCAGATGGTTTTACAAATGAATTCTACAAAACCTTCAGAGAAGAATACCTCTATTTTTAAAAGTCTTCCAGAAGATTGAAGGCACTGGAATACTCCCTTACAACTTCTAAGAAGCCAGCATCACTTTGATACCAAAAGCAGACAGGGACACAACCAAAAAAGAAAACTACAGACCAATATCTCTGATAAACATAGATGCTAAAATATTGAACAAAATTCTAGCCAACCGGATACAGTAGTATATTAAAAAGATTGTTCATCATGACCAAGTGGGATTTTTCCCAGGCATGCAAGGTTGGTTTAATATATGTAAATCAATCAACATGATCCACCACATCAAAAAAAGCAAGACCAAAAAACACATGGTCATATCAATAGATGCAGAGAAAGCCTTTGACAAAATACAACATCCCTTTATGATCAAAACACTACAAAACATAGGAATAGGTGGCAAATTCCTGAAGATAGTGGAGTCTATATATAGCAAACCTACAGACAACATCATACTCAATGGTGAAAAACTAGAAGCATTTCCCCTATTACTATTCAACATAGTGTTGGAAGTTCTTCCCATAGCAATCAGGCAGGAGCAAGGAATTAAAGGCACACAGATTGGAAGAGAAGAAGTCAAACTCCCTATTTGCAGATGACATGATAGTATACACAGAAAAATCTAAGGAATCCAGCAAGAAGCGTTTGGAAATCATCAGGCATACAGTAAGGTGTCAGGCTACAAAATTAACATTCAAAAGTCAGTGTCATTCCTCTACGCAAACACTAAGTTAGAAGAAATTGAAATCCAGAAATGAATTCCTTTTACTATAGCAACAAAAACAATCAAATATCTAGGAGTAAACCTAACCAAAGAAGTGAAAGACTTGCATACTGAAAATTATGAGTCACTACTCAAGGAAATTGAAAAAAGACACAAAGAAGTGGAAAGATATTCCATGTCCATGGGTTGGAATAATTAACATCATCAAAATAAATATACTACCCAGAGCCATCTACAAATTTAATGCTATTGCTATCAAGATCCCAACCCCATTTTTTAGGAGAATAGAACAAATGCTATAAATGTTTATCTGGAACCAGAAAAGACCTAGAATTGCCAAAACAATCTTGAGAAGAAAGAACAGAATGGGAGGCATCACACTCCCAGATCTCAAACTGTATTATAGGGCCGTTGTCATCAAAACTGTTTGTAACTGGAACATGAATAGACACACTGACCAGTAGAATAGAATTGAGAGCCCAGAAGTAAGCTCCCACACCAATGGACAGCTAAGATTTGACAAAGGTGCCCAGACTATTCAATGGAGAAAGTAGAGTCTCTTCAATAAATGGTGTTGGGGAAAATGGGTTGAAGCATGCAGAAGAATGAATCTGAACCACTATATTTCACCAAATACAAAAGTAAATTCCAAGTGGATCAAGGACATGGATTTTAGACCAGAAAGTATCAGATACTTAGAGGAAAAT
This sequence comes from Erinaceus europaeus, assembly GCF_950295315.1. Classification (NCBI taxonomy): domain Eukaryota; kingdom Metazoa; phylum Chordata; class Mammalia; order Eulipotyphla; family Erinaceidae; genus Erinaceus; species Erinaceus europaeus. The sequence goes on along the minus strand of NC_080168.1, from coordinate 84,426,332 downwards.
ATTGGCAGAACTCTTTGCCGCATACATTTTAAGGACATCTTCAATGAAATGAATCCAATTACAAAGAAGACTAATGCAGGCATAAACCTATGGGACTACATGAAAATAAAAAGTTTATGCACAGCTAAAGAAACCACTACCCAAACAAAGAGACCCCTCACAGAATGGGAGAAGATATTTACATGCCATACATCAGATAAGAGTTTAATAACCAACATATATAAAGAGCTTGCCAAATTCAACAACATGAAAACAAATAACCCAATCCAAAAATGGGGGGAGGACATGGACAGAATATTCACCACAGAAGAGATCCAAAAGGCAGAGAAACACATGAAAAAATGCTCCAAGTCTCTGATTGTCAGAGAAATGCAAATAAAGACAACAACGAATACCACTTCACTCCCGTGAGAATGTCATACATCAGAAAAGGTAACAGCAGCAAATGCTAGACAGGTTGTGAGGTCAAAGGAACCCTCCTGCACTGCTGGTGGGAATGTAAATTGGTCCAACCTCTGTGGAGAACAGTCTGGAGAACTCTCAGAAGGCTAGAAATGGACCTACCCTATGATACTGCAATTCCTTTCCTGGGGATATATCCTAAGGAACCCAACACACCCATCCAAAAAGATCTGTGTACACATATGTTCTTAGCCACAAAATTTGTAATAGCCAAAACTTGGAAGCAACCCAGGTGTCCAACAACAGATGAGTGGCTGAGCAAGTTGTGGTATATATATACACAATAGAATACTACTCAGCTATAAAAAATGGTGACTTCACCGTTTTCAGCTGATCTTAGATGGACCTTGAAAAATTCATGTCAGAATTTTTCAAAAGTCAGAAACAGAAGGATGAATATTGGATGATCTCACTCTCAGGCAGAAGTTGAAAAACAAAATCAGAAGAGAAAACACAAGTAGAACATGAACTGGAATTGGTGTATCGCACCAAAGTAAAAGACTCTGAACACAGGTCCAAGAAATATGACAGAGGACCTAGTGGGGGTTGTATTGTTATATGGAAAACTGGGAAATGTTATGCATGTACAAACTATTATATTTACTGTCGAATTTATAACATTAACTCCCCAATAAAGAAATAATAAAAAAATAAAAATAAATAAAATAAAATAAAATTGATGAGGCCCAGAGAAATAGCCTTCTTGGATAGTGTGCTGTTTTGCCATGTGCATGACCTAGGTTCAGGGAAGCCAGTCCCCACCACAGTGAAGGAAGCTTTAGTCTCTTTCACTCTTTCTACCTCTCTTATCTAGAAAATAAATAAGTAAGTAAATAAATAATTGTTGAACTGAAGAACAGACTCATGGGATAGTCATTGAGATAATGAAACTAGAGTGAGAGTGAAAATGAAACTAGAGTTGAAAGACTGAGAATTATCCAGCAAATAGTAGGAAAGAATTTAAAGAACAAGAACATACAAAAGAAAAACCAATTGAGATAGCACAACGGTTATGCAAATGACTTCATGCCTCTGGCTCTGAGGTTTCAGGTTCAGTATGGACAAATGTCCGAGGTGAGGAGTACTCTGGTTTCTCTGTATCTCTGTCATTGAATGAATGAATGAATGAATGAATGAATGAATGAATGAATGAATAAATAAATAAATAAATAAAGGAGTCGGGTGGTGGCTAAGCAGGTCAAGCGTACACGGCACAAAGCCCAAAGACCAGCATAAGGATCCCAGTTCGAGCCTCCTGCTCCCCACCTGCAGGAGAGTCTCTTCACAGGCGATGAAGCAGGTCTGCAGGTGTCTATCTTTCTCTCCCCCTCTCTGTCTTCCCCTCCTCTCTCCATTTCTCTCTGTCCTATCCACCAACAACGACATCAATAACCACAAGAACGTTAAACAACAAGGGGAACAAAAGGGAAAATAAATAAATAAATAAATAAATAAATAGTAAATAAATAAATAAAATATTAGAAGAAGAAAAAGCCGGGAGTAGGGCGGTAGTGCAGCTGGTTAAGCCCACGTGGCATAAAGCGCAAGGATCTGGGTTCCAGCCCCCAGCTTCCCACCTGTGGAGGAGTCACTTCACAAGTGGTGAAGCAGGTCTGCAGGTGTCTGTCTTTCTCTCCCCCTCTCTTCCCCTCCTCTCTTAATTCTCTCTACCCTATCCAACGATGACACCACCACCACCAACAATAATAACTACAACAATAATAACAACAAGGGCAACAAAAGGGAATCAATAAATAAATATTTAAAAAGACTTAAAGAAAAAAAAAAGAAAGCCAACTGACAGGGAATATAAGAAAAAGTTATCTGGGGGTCGGCTGGTAGCCAGCAAGTTAAGCGCGCATGCGGGAAGTGCAAGGACTGGAGTAAGAATCCCAGTTCCAGACCCTGGTTGCCCGCCTGCAGTGGGGGTGGGGGGAGTCGCTTCACAAGCGGTGAAGCAGGTCTGCAGGTGGCTATCTTTCTCTCCGCCTCTCTGTCTTCCCCTCCTCTCTCCATTTCTCTCTGTCCTATCCAGCAACAGCATCAATAACAACAACAATAACAATGATAAAACAACAAGGGCAACAAAAGGGGAAAAAGTAGCCTCCAAAATAGTCTCCAGGAGCAGTGGATTCATGGTGCAGGCAGGCATCCAGCCCAGCAATAACCCTGAAGGCAAAACAAAACAAAACAAAACAAAACGAAAAAAACAGATATCTAATGTCTGGATTACAAGCATGTACAAATACATTTAAAAAAAGAAAGGTACGAAGAAACGCTTGTAAAATAAGGATATGGGGCCGGGTGGTGGTGCACCTGGTTGAACACACATGTTAAAATGCCCAAGGACGTAGGTTCAAGCCCCTGGTCCCCTCTGCAGGAGGGATGCTTCACAAGTGGTGAAGCAGGTCTGCAGGTGTCTCTTTTCTTCTCTATCTCCCTCTTCTCAGTTTCCCTCTGTCTCTATCCAATAAGTAATAGTAAGATTTTATTTTAAGGAATAAAAGAAAAAGAGGTTAGGTTTTCCAGGATTAAAGAAGTCACATCACAGAAATGTTATCTCACCTAACAGACACTTAAAAAGTACTTACTAAATGTCAAGGATTCTTGATGTGTCACAAATATTAGTTCAACTGATCCTGATTAGAACCCCTGAAACAGTATCACTAATAAGTTAGCAATTAACAGATCCTGAATAGTTGTGTATTTCCCACACTCATCCTGTTGACTTACAAATCATTAGTCTTCCTAATAAAAACCCACATGTGATTTCCACTGTGGTGATTAATAACATCTCAGGTCTTGAGATGGGACAACTGAAGCAGCATCTCAGGAGAATGGATCCCACCCCGAGAAAGTTTAGCCTCCATTAGTCAACCAGCCACCCTCAAGAGTAGAAGTTTAACACAGACCTGGCTGGGTTGTGCATGTTGCTATGTACACACTGCCTAGGCTGAGGCATCTTTAAGGAAGTTAGAAGCATTGTCTTAGGTCTTCAAACTATGACTGCCAAATTTCACCTGCATACACCTTAGAATGTATACATACGTAAGAGGGTACACACATGCATTCCCTATCCTATTCACTAAGGGTGGGAATTATGTTGAAAGATATATTTAAGCTTTCAGCTATTATATTTGAGAATTGTCACTTACTTATTATGTTTTCGATGCATTACCAAGAGAGGTAGTGGCTTTTTCCTAGATTGCTTCATTGTATTAGCATGTATTTCAATCCAATCTGCAGTTAGTCTAAGAAAAGGAAAGACACACATGAATTTTATGCTCAATGGATTTAAAAACACACAATACCCTATAATTCTCCCCATTAGAGTCACACACAAAACTTATTGGCCACAGATTAATATTTCTTGAATCCACACATTTATATAATATTTACTGCTGTGAAGTTTGATCAGGCCTGTCAGACACATTCTGTTTTGACAAATATTTTAGTTCACACAGTAGAGGAAACATCTTTCCTTAATACTGAATAAAAAGTTTAGCTCAACTATGGAACACTCTAAAAATTACCCAACTATTTTATAGGACCCTGACAGTGAGACAAAACCTGTTTCAAACCACTTTCAAGCCAAACATAGTGATTTTTGACATTTCCATGCTATAACGGTCTATAAAGTATACCAGAGGTACAGGAAGGTAAGAGCTGTGCCCCACCCCCACCCCCACGATTTCACAGAGTTGATTTCTGTTGTACAAGAAAACAGAAAGTCCCTGGAGAACAGAAAAAACACTGCCAAAACTCCAAGTTCATAGCTGCATTATTCACAATAGCCAAAATATGGAAGTGGCCTAAATGCCCATTAACAGATGAATGGATAACGAAGTTGTGAGACATATTCTCAATGGAGTACTACTTGGCAATTTAAAAAGATGGTATTGTGTCCTTTGGGAAAAAGTGGATGGGACCAGAGGTGACAATCCTTAGTGAAATAAGTAAGGAAGTGAAGAACAACTATTAGTTGCTTTTACTCATATGTGGAATATAGAGAGTTGAAGCATATGAACTAGAAAAAGAGAGAGAGAGAGAGGTCAACCCATCTCTTAAGACTTTGTGAGAACTATGGTGGTTATTGTTGGGGGTGGGAAGCACAGAACTTTGGTGGGGCTAGTGTTGTGGAACTATACCCCTATTGTCTTACGATTTTGTAAATCACTAATAAAAAGATATGTTGCCTAGTTAACAAATAATGAGTTCTACGTTGAGGAAGTCAGAAAGCCTGCAACAAATTCTGGACAAGGGGTGAAAAAAAATTTTTTTCTTCAAAAATAGTCTGATTTGAGTATAAATGCTGATTCTGATTTTTGGGTTTGGAGTTCCAGCCACCTGTAAATCCAGTGCATTCTAGATACACCCCTTCCTGTGAGGTGGAGTAGGAATTCCAAAGTTGCAGAGTAGGAGTGAGCTCCAGACCACTGAGCACTGGATGAAACTTCCCAGAGTCCCAAGACCCCGTCCTGCCCCTGCTCAGCACTCTTCACCTCCGGTCCCTTACTCCAAACTTACTGGAATTGTCGCCTCCATGCAATAACCCCTTCCCAACAAAGCTTGAATTCACTGACCTTCAAAATGAACTGCTTTTATGGAATGGAGGCGGCCCTCCTAGCTGCTTTCCAAGAGGGGTTGGAGCTCTCAAGGAACACAGAATACACCAGTCTTGGGGGTGTGTGGGGGGGGTAACAATCGATACCCTGTACAGTTTTTTCTAAGTGGGAGCAAAATTTACTCGGCATCCTCATAGCACTTGACTCTTAAGATGTCTTTACCTTTCTTTCATTGTTTAAATATTTTCCTTTCCCCCAAATCAAGTCCCATTATAAGCCCGACCTTGGCCCAATTCCCAGTCAGCAAGGAGTGACTACCATCCAGTCCCCTTTTCCTCCTACCATCTCTCCCCTCCCCTCCACCCACTTCCTTTCTCCTGAGGACTAGGGGAGGGTCCCCAGAAAGGAATCAAGTAGTGCTCCACTCATCTGAGTACTGAAGGACTGACCCCCCCAACTCTGCTTCTACTCTCCCACTTCCTACCTCCCTCCCCTTCCGTGTCCTTACTCTAAAATGTTACTCTTCCAGTTCTGGTAGGCTCAGAGGGCAATATTAGCAGGCACAAAGGATAGAGGTTGAGACAGGACACCCTAGCTCAGAGGCCCCAGGGCCATGTCTCACTACTGAAATTAAAAATTAGAAAAAAAAAAAAAAAGAAAAGAAAAGAAAAAAAGAACTCATCTGTGATGAACATTCCAGGTAGGTCTGACATCATAATGGAATGGTTCCACAACACACAGTGTCTTAAAAAAAAAAAAAAGGCAGGGACTGGGGGGCGGCGTACTTGGTAAAGCACACATGAGCAAGAACCTTGGTTCAAGGCCCTGGGGGGCGGCGTACTTGGTAAAGCACACATACATGAGCAAGAACCTTGGTTCAAGGCCCTGGTTCCCACCTGCAGGAAGGAAGCTTCAGGAGAGGTGATGCACTTTTGCAGATGTCTCTCTTTCTCCCTCTCTATCTCCTTCTCTCCTCTTAATATCTGAGTGTCTCTAGTCGATAAGTAAACAATATATATTTTTAAATTAAATTAAAAAACTAAAGGACCTCCTTTAAGTAGGGGGGGTGGAGTAAAAGGGTGGAGAGTATTGAGACAAAAGTTTCTAGGATATTACTATTATATTGTTATTATTCTTTTGTTTCTTTTCTTCTGCATCTAATGGAGATGATGTTTCTGACATATTCTTAAATTCTGGAATAAGTTTACACTGAGCTTTCTGGCTTCCCATGTAGTTTGGAGAGAATGACCATGAAGGGTTAAATGTTTTCTGGCTAGTGCTAAGTTGAACTAAAACAGCAAGAGGACTCAGAGAAGACAAACTTACTTTGTTGAAGCTATCATTTCAGAAGATTAAGAGGCAATAGGCAAACATTTGTAAAAGTAAAATACACCTTGATTCTTGGTAAAGTCATTCTGAAAGTCAGAAACAAATGCCAAGCAAAAGAAAACAAATATGGAGAAAGAATTCTAAAAATGTAGGCACTAGAAATTTCTGTTTGCAAGGACCCAGATTCAAGCCCCTAGTCCCCACCTTCTGGGGGAAAACTTCACAAGTGGTAAAGCAGGGCTGCAGGTGTCTATCTCTTTCCCTCTCTATCTCCCTTTCCCCTCTCAGTTTCTTTTTTTTTTAAGTCTTTTTAAAATATATTTATTTCCTTTTGTTGCCCTTGTTGTTTATTATTGTAGTTATTATTGTTTTTGTCATCATTGTTGGATAGGACAGAGAGAAATGGAGAGAGGAGGGGAAGACAGGGGGAGAGAAAGATAGACATCTGTAGACCTGCTTCACCGCCTGTGAAGCAACTCCCCTGCAAGTGGGGAGCCAGGGGCTTGAACTGGGATCCTTACGCCGGTCCCAGCACTTTGTGGCACTTGCACTTAACCCACTGCGCTACCACCTGACTCCCCCCTCTCAATTTCTTTCTGTCTCTATCCAATGAAAAAAAAAATTTGTTTGGGAGGGGGTAGATAACATAATGGTTAGGCAAAGAGACTCTCATGCCTGAGGTTCCACAGTCCCCAGATTCAATCCCCTGCACCACCTAAGCCAGAGCTGATCAGTGCTCTGATTAAAAAAAAGAAATTTCTGTTTGGAAACTGCAATATAAAAATTAATACCAAAAAAAGGTATCAAGATCAGTCTGGCAAGCTGTGTTGGTAAGTATTCTGATGCTGTGTGGTATGATCACAGTTGACGATATAGAGGAAAACAAAGTCATCTTTAGTGTTTATGTAAAGCACCTTGCAGGTGTTGGGGGGAAGTCCCACTATTCTGGGATCTTCTCCAACTGGCCTATAGCAAAAAAAAAAAAAAAAAGGAAAAAATATTAGACCAATCAGCAAAGGAAAAGGATGAACAAACCTTAACAATAATGGGCAATAAATAATAAATGCATGGAGATAATATATTATAATAATACAGGTTCTTACATTAATGAAAAGTGAATGATACTTTTATTTTTAATTTTGCCAGTGGGATTATTGCTGGGGCTTGGTGTCTACACAGTTAATTCAATGCTTCCATTGTCTGATTTTTTTCCTTCCTCCCCACCCCCCTTTTTTTTTTTTGAACAGAGACAGAAATTGAAAGGGAAGAGGGGAGGATAGAAAGTGAGAAACAAGGGAGTCGGGCTGTAGCGCAGCGGGTTAAGCGCAGGTGGCGCAAAGCACAAGGACTGGCATAAGGATCCCGGTTCGAACCCCGGCTCCCCACCTGCAGGGGAGTCGCTTCACAGGCAGTGAAGCAGGTCTGCAGGTGTCTATCTTTCTCTCCTCCTCTCTGTCTTCCCTTCCTCTCTCCATTTCTCTCTGTCCTATCCAACAACAATAATAACTACAACAATAAAACAACAAGGGCAACAAAAAGGAATAAATAAATAAAATAAATTTAAAAAAAGAAAGTGAGAAACAGAAACACCTGCAGCACCACTTGTGAAGCTTTCCCCCTGCAAGTGGGGACCTGCAGCTTGCTCTCCAGTACTTGTGCACGTTAATTGGTGTGCTCTACTGTGTGTGCCAATACCCAGCCCAATTTAGGGCTATATTATACTCAAAATTGTGTTTCCAGAAAATGGCAAAGGGACATGGAAATGACAGACTTGGGAGAGGAAGGGAATTCACAATGACTTCCTTCTGAAAGGAGAAGATTTTGATTTGATGTGGGGAAGATAATTACCCAATCTGGAAGATCCAGGGCCTACCCTGGGCCAGTTTTTGTAGTCTAAAACAGTCTGCACACCAGGAAGCTGCTTGTGGAAAACGCTAGTTTTGTGTGACTTCCTGGGGTCTGTTAATATTGTCTTCACATGGTACAAAAAGGAATAAAATGTGGTCACTGACTTCCCTGTCTGGCTAGTGACCTCAAGGCCATAGTATTTGAAATATGCCTGGGAATTCTATTCTCTGTAATATAGAACCTGGGCTCATTCCCTGGTATCACAGAGATAAACTGGGGGCCAAGCAATGGTGCACCTGGTTTGAGTGCACACATTACAGTGCACAAGGACCTGGGTTCAAGCCCCTGGTCTCCACCTGCAGGGGGAAAGCTTCATGAGTGGTGAAGTAGGGCTGCAGATGTCTCTCTGTCTCTCTTCCTCTATCTCCCCTTTCCCTCTCAATTTCTCTCTGTCTCTATCCGATAATAAATAAATCTTTTTTAAAAATTAGGTAAATAGAAGAAAAAGGCATAGGAAGACTACAGATAATGAATTTAAAAAAAATTTGTATCCAGCAATTCATTTTAAAGGTATGCTTTAAAGGTATGAAAAAAGTAAAGATTATACTCTGTAGAGCAGAAAGATAAGCCACTGGCTCATTCTGGAACTTCAAGGTACATTTTCTGAAGGAGATGATGCTTGATTTTGAACCTGAAAGATGGCAAATAATTAACAAGGAAGATAAACAAAGTGGGGAGGAAATTTCAACCAGAAAAATCATAATAAACATGCATAGAAACATTGTAGAACATGGCAACTTCCGGGGAAGCTGTAAACATTTATCTACGACTACATACAAACTACAAAATATAGAGCGGCTAATCGCAGAAGATGGAAAAATAGAAACTCATGCAGCGTATTATGGAGTACAGATTTTATTTTATCTTTACCAGAGCACTGCTCAGCTCCAGTTTATGGTGGTGCAATGGATTGAACCTGGTACATCTGAGCTTCAGGCATTGAAAGTGTCTTTGCATAACCATTATGCTATCTACTCCCACCCAGGAGCCAGGACTACAGATGTTTTTAAAAGCAGGCAATAGAACTACTGAAGGACTTTTAAGGAATCGAATTTTGTGGAGTTAAAATTAGCAGAATTTGGGTACAAAGAAAAAGAACTGTGTATGCTTTGAGGCTATCTCTGTGAAAAAAAGAGAGAGAGAGAGACCATGACGCATCCTAAAGCTCTTCATTTCAGGCTCTCAGGCTGCTGCCACCACTTGAAAAAACATCAGGCCCATATGTTCACAAAAGAAAAAAAAAATCCTTATAATAGATTTTTATCTTCTAGTTTTTGTATTTCTCACACATAAATTGCATCTGCTACGGAGATCATGGTCCCTGAATGCAAGCATGCATTTCCCTAAGCACAGAGATGCTGGAAAATTACAGTAGACTGTGGTCTATTAAGTGTATAATAGCATCATCTAAAAAATGTACATATTTGGGGGCTAGGAAATAGCACAAAAGACTTTCATGCCTGAAGGTTCTGAAATCCCAGGTTCAATCCTTGGCACCATCTTAAACCAGAGCTAAGCAATGTTCTGGTAAAACAAACAAGGGGAGCTGGCAGTTGTGCACCCAGACTTCTGGTCCCACTCCCCAACTGCTGGGTGGTGGGGAAGTTTCACAATTGTGAAGCAGGTCTGCAGGTATCTATGTTTTTCTCTCCCTATCTCTTCACCTCAATTTCTCTCTGTTCTATGAAATAACATAGAAAAAAAAAAGGAAAAAATAGCCACTGGGAGCAGTTGATTTGTAGTGCTAGCACTTCACCCCAGTAATAATCCTGGTGTGTGTGGGGGATGGGAGCAAGTAAAAATGTGCTCTATTATTTGTGACAGAAATACAAAGTGAGAATATGCTGCTAGAAAAATGGTGTTGGCAGACTTGTAACAGGTTCATTGTCACAAACCTTTAGCTTTTAAAACATGTATTATGGGAGTGTGGTGGTAGCACAGTGGGTTAAGCTCACATGCACAAAGCTCAAAGACTGGCGTAAGGATCCCAGTTCTAGCCCCCACTCCCCATCCGCAGGGAGTCGCTTCACAGGTGGTGAAGCAGGTCTGCAGGTGTCTATCTTTCTCTCCTCCCTCTCTGTCTTCCCCTCCTCTCTCCTTTTCTCTCTGTCCTATCCAACAACAGCAATAACAATAACTACAACAATAAAAAAAATCATGTAATACAATTAAACAAAACTAAGTTTTTTTAAAAAAAAAAACATGTATTATTTGTGGTCTGGGAGGTGGCACAATGGATAAAGTATTGGATTCTCAGGCATGAGGTCCTGAGTTCAATCCCCGGCAGCACATGTGTCAGAGTGATGTCTGGTTCTTTCTCTCTCTCTCTTCCTATATTTCTCATAAATAAATAAATTCTTTTTTAAAACATGTATTATCTGTGGGTATAAGAAAATGAAGCTCAAGAAAAATAAGTAGGAATTGTGGGAAGCTACTTCATAACTTAAGTGAGATGTTCAAGTTCTAAAAAAAACAATGTAGTAGAAAGAGTTGAAAAGAGGGGGCTGGGAGATGGCCGAGCCATTAGAGTGCACACTTTATGTGCAAGGATGTGGATTCAAGCCCCCAGGTCACCATATGAAAACACCCTGCAAGGGGAGTTATCATGAACTTTGAAGCAGCACTGTGGTATTGCCTCTCTCCTCTCTCTCCCTCTCTGACTCTCACCCTATATCTGGGGGGGAGAAAAAAGTCCATTGGGAGCAGTGGAATCATGCACAAAGCCCCAGTGAAGCCCTGGTGGCAAGGGGAAAAAAAAAAAACTGAAAGGTCCAGGTGGTGGTGCACCTGGTTGAGTGCACATGTTACAATGCACAAGGACCCAGGTTCAAGCCCTTGGCTCCTCACCCACAGGGGGAAAGCTTCAGAAGTGGTAAAGCAGTGCTGCAGGTATCTCTCTGTCTCTCTCCCTCTCTATCTCCCCTTTCCTCTCAATTTCTGGCTGTCTCTATAAAAAAAAAAAAATGAAGATTTTTTTTTAAAAAAAAGTTTTAAAAAAAGAATTGAGAAGGGAAAGTCCTGAGTATTAGAGGACAAAAACTCTTGCAATTAACTGGTTGGTTATATAGAGGATGAGGAGGAAGGAAATGGCTCCCATATTCCTTCTGTTGGTGACTGGATGCTAGTTCTTGATACTAGAAGAACAAAGGGGGGTGGGGCAGGAAACCTTTAGTGGAAGAAGACAGACTATTTTGAAGACTGTAGGTTTGGAGTACTTATGGGAAATCAATGTGCAGAGGTTTCACATCCAGTTGAATTTGAATTTAAAACTCAGAAAAGCAATCACTAATAACTAACCGACTGAGTAGACAATTCACCTGAGACTATAGAAAGAAAATAGCAGCAGTCCATGGGTAGAACTTTGGGTTAAGATACAATCTGATACCAATGTGTCCTGGAGCTCTGCTTTCTCAGAGACCCACCCTACTAAGGAAAGAGAGAGGCAGACTGGGAGTATGGATCAACCTGTCAACGCCCATGTTCATCGGGGAAGCAATTACAGAAGCCAGACCTTCTACCTTCTGCATCCTACAACGACCTTGGGTCCATATTCCCAGAGGATTAAAAAATATGAAAGCTATCAGGGGAGGGGATGGGGATACAGAGTTCTGGTGGTGGGAATTGTGTGGAGTTGTACCCCTCTTATCCTATGGTTTTGTCAATATTTCCTTTTTATAAATAAACAAATTAATTAAAAAAGACACAACCTGAAATTTAGGGAAAGTTGGTGCATTCTAAATTAAGCAAAAAACAAATATGCATAAAAATGTAAAGCAAATCTCATAAACATAAAATATTGAAAAACACCTGGACTCAAGCGGTGGTACAACCTGATTTAAGAGCACACTTTACCATGCTTAGTGACCTAGGTTGAAGCCCCTAGCCCCTACCTACAGGAGGAAAGCTTCAAGAGTTTTGAAGCAAATATTGTAAATGTCTCTTTCTCCCCCTTTCAATTTCTCTCTGTCCTATAAAGTAATTAATAAAGTTAAAAAAATATTTTTTAAAAGAAAGGGAAAAGACCACCTAAATGACAACTAAGTAATATGGTATATCCACCCTAGATATAGGAAGAGAAGAGTTAGATAGACACCTGCAGACCTGCTTCACCACCTGTGAAGCAACTCCCCTGCAGGTGGGGAGCCAGGGTCTCGAACTGGGATCCTTAAGCCGGTCCTTATGCTTTGTGTCATGTGTGCTTAACCCACTGCACTACTGTCCGACCCATTATTATTATTGTTGTTGTTGTTATTACTATTATTATTTTAACTATGTACTATAGAGTCAGGGAAATAACATAATGGTTTTTTTCATACCTGACTCACAAGAGGTGCCAGGTTCAATCCTTGATAGCACCATCAGCCAGAGATAAGCAGTACTCTAGTAAAAAAATATATATAATAATAATAAGTGAGAGACCAGGCAGTGGTGGGCCTGGTTAAGCACACACATTACAGTTCAAGCCCCTGGTCCCCACTTGCAGAGGGAAAGCTTCAGGAGTAGTGAAGCAGGGCCGCTGGTGTTCCTCTGTCTCTTCCCTCTCTATCTCCCCCTCTCAATTTCTCTCTGTATCTATCCAATAATAAATAAGATTTAAATATAATAAATGAGTAAACAAATAACAAGCATTTAAATATATATTATGTGACCAATGCACAATATGTGTAGCAAAGTCTGGAAATAAATACATCAATATATTAAAAGCAATATGTCAAGTTATTCTAATATTTCTATGGCTTGGGAAGCAACTATTCAAATTCATTTAGACTCAATGAGGTAACACCTCATATAAACTAGGATGGCTATAATAAGAAAGGTTGGCAGATATAGGAGAAACTGGAACCCTCTCATATACTGCTAGTAGGAATGTTAAAAGGTACAATCACTTTGAGAATTGGTCTGCCATCTCCTCAAAAGGGAACACATCATATATGACTCAGCAGTTCCATTCCCAGGTATATACTCGAGAAATGAAAAAAAAAATGCATTCACACAAAGACTTGTACATGGATGCGTATATACAACCACTTTCAAAAATAGCACCAAAGTAGAAACAACCTAAATGTCATTCAAGAGATGATTATTTAAAATATATGTGTGGGGCTAGGGAGACAGCATAATTGTTATGCAAAAGATTTTCATGCCTGAGGCCCAGGTTCAGTCCCCAGTACCATAGTAAGCCAGAGTTGAGCAGAATGTTCTGGCCTTTCTCTCTGTATCTCTCATTAAAATACAATTAAGAAGTAATTAATAAATAAAATTTTAAAAAGTAAAAGATAATGTATTTGTATATGAGGGGATGAGTGATGACACATCTGTATATGTTACCATATGCAAGGACCCAGGTTCAAGCCCCCAGACCCCACCTGCAGGGGGAAAGATTCATGAGTGGTGGGGGAGTGCTGCTTTCCCTCTCTTCCCTCCCCTTTTCCTCTCAATTTCTCTCTGTCTCTATCCAAACTCAATAAAATAAAATTTTAAAAATAATAATATCCACATTGTGCAATATTATTTGTCTGTGAAAGGAAATGAGGTATGGCATATGCTGCAAGATGGATAAACCTTGACAACATCATGCCATGTGAAGGAAGATTTGCATGAAAGATTACAAAGTCTCATGTTCAGTGGGGAAGCAATTACAGAAGCCAGACCTTCCACCTTCTGCACCCCACAATGACCTTGGGTCCATACTCTCAGAGGGATAAAGAATATGAAAGCTATTAGGGGAGGGGATGGGATAGGGAGTTCTGGTGGTGTGAATTGTGTGGAGTTGTATCTCTCTTATCCTATGGCTTTTGTCAATGTTTCCTTTTTTATAAATAATTTTTTAAAAAAAAAAAACTACAAAGCACAGAAATCCATTTATATTAAATGGCATGTCTATAAACAGAGTCAATTTGTGTTTGCCTAGGTCTGGGATAAAGGGTGGACAAGAAAATTAAGGAAGATGAGTAATAGGCATGGGTTTCTTTGGGGGGTAATGAGAAAGTCCTACATATAGATAGTGATGGTAGCTATATTACTCTGTAAATGCATTAAAGTCCTTTGAACTGTATATTTTAGGAAGGTATACTTTACTATATATGAATTATAGCTCAATAAAGCTTTCTTTTTCATTCACCTTTAAGGTAAACAAGCCCAGCTACGTGGCTGACATATGACAGGTTCCTGACAAGTGGAAAATGCATCAAACACAGATGGAAGACAGAGATTTGCTGCCATGTGTAGAGCTTTCCCTCCTGTCCTATATTTTGGTGTAACCATGACCTCAAAGTAATGCAATTCTAGAGCCTGTAGGGTATGACACTGAGACCCCTAGTCTATCCCTGTCTCTAGCCTTGGATGCTGACTTCACTGTGGGCATCAGGGAGCTTCTAGGGGAGGAGATAAGCTACACTGTAAGCAAGTCCCAGTGGAAGTGTCCATAGCACCTGCACTCTGTATAAGGGCTCTACAGAGAGAGTATGGGATACCTACAGCCCTATCATGGGCAGAGGACTCACTGGCCTCTGACCTGGCCTACAGAATCTTAAAAGCTGCCCAAAGCTATTTAAGTCTTGTGACAACTACACCAAGGTCACAGAGCCAGTCCTCAACTCTGGGCCTCACTGAAGCATCTTTCTTGAGGCTAGAAGATGACTCAGCTGGTAAAGGACATACCTTGCTATGCACAAGGATTAGGTTCACATGCTGATACCACTATCAGTAGGGGAGCCCCATGGTTGGTTCAGGAATCCTAAAGTCTCTCTCTAAAGTTTTAAAAGACAGGTCGTGTTGAGAAGCTGTTTGGTGATTTTTATCCATGCACAAGACCTGAGTTCGTAACCCCAAGCATTAAAAACAAATACATAAATAAGAAAAAAGATGATGGTTTGGTGAAGGGTGGGGTCTACTGACACCTATCTTGTGGAAATGTATTCTCATAACAATAACAATCCTGTAAGTCAACAATAAAGCAATATTGATATTGAAATAGAAAATAAAATAAGCTGCATATCACCAGGTGCAAAGACCTAGGCTCAAGCCCCCAGTCCTCATAAGCAGGGGGAAGCTTCACAAGCAGTGGAACAGTGCTGAAGGTGTCTCTTTTCTCTGTCTCTCTTCCTTTATGTTCTGTCGCTTACCCTCTAACAAAAAGAAAAAATGTGTGTGTGTGTGTGTGTAGAATGATGAAGCTATGCAGGTACAGAGCCACAACGATAATCTTGGTGGGAAAAAAAGGAAGAGAAAGAAAGGAAGGATAGTAAGAAAAAAGGAAAAAAAAACTTTAAAAATCCTATCTAGGTCAGAGGAGATAGTGTAGTGATTATGCAAAAGGCTTTCATGTATGAAGCTCTGAGGCCCCAGGTTCAATCCACTGCACTACCATAAGTCAGAGTTGAGTAGTTTTCTGGCCTTTCTGTATCTTCCTCTCTGTATGTCTGTCATTAAAATAAATAAACAAGAGTCGGGTGGTAGCGTAGGGGGTTAAAAGCGCAAGGACCGGCGTAAGGATCCCGGTTCCAGCCCCGGGCTGCCCACCTGCAGGGGAGTCGCTCCACAGGCGGTGAAGCAGGTCTGCAGGTGTCTGTCTTTCTCTCCCCCTCTCTGTCTCCCACTCCTCTCTCCATTTCTCTCTGTCCTATCCAACAACAACGACATCAATAATAACTACAACAATAAAACAACAAGAACAACAAAAGGGAATAAATACAAAAATAAATAAAACATCTTTAAAAACCGTATCTATACCAAATCAGCATGTTACATATAATAAGCCTGTGCATTCTCAGTCTTGCTGGGGAAAAAAATCTAAATCCAAAATAATAATAATGCATCATTTCTTTTTATTCCCTAGCCCACCACGACTCTATTGGATATATATTAATAGATTTCCATAGAATATAGTCTCAGGTTCCTCCACTTGCCCAAACCCCAACTGGAGTACCTTAATGTATGCTCTGTAAAACTGTCACCACCTTGTGTCACGTCTCCATAGACTTCCAGCACAGAGAGGAATCCGGCCACCCCAAGTTCGAGGGTCCGCCAGTTCTCAGTCTATCCCTTAACCCTCAGGCTGCGCCCTCAGGAGGACAAGCCAGTCAGATAACCTGCCCTCTGGGGGTCGCAGGGTAAAACCAGGAACCTTTCAGCATTCAGAAAGCCTGCACTCCCCGGAGCTGGTAGGCAACGTGCCCGTGCCCAAAGCTGGTTTCATATAACTCAGTTGCCTAGAACGAAGTCTGAGGAAAGCCAGCTAGCGGAAGATAAGGCCGCACCTGTAAGGCTCCACCCACATAGCTAGCCCCGCCCCATACTGGCCCCGCCCACTCCCAAGTGCTACCTGAGAGCTCCCTTCCTGCACCCCGGAGGCTGACATAGGGAGCAGTGGATAGAACAGATGCGTGCCCCCAACTCAAAAAAGTCCAAGCCTAAAGTTACAACACGATGAGAACTTTTGGGATGGAGAAAGGAAAGGATTAAGAAAGTCTCTATTTAATTGTTAAATAATATGGAGAGGCGAAGGAAAAAAATCACGTAGAAGGCTTTTTTTTTTTAAAGATAGAGACAAAGAAGGCAGAGAGACATAGAGAGAGAGGGTAGGGGTAGATAACATGATGGTTATGCAAAAGAGACTTTCACACCTGAGGCTCCAAGGTCCTAGGTTCAGCTACACCCCCCCCCCCCGACACACACACACACCATCATAAAACCATGGCTAAGCTGTGCTTTGGTAAAATAAAATAAATAAAATAAAATAAAGATACATAGAAAGAGAGTGAAAGAGACCATAGCATTGAAGCTTCCTTCAATATTTTGCCAGCCCTTGTTGAAGTGTTTTGTTTATGGTGGTGCTGGGATCTAGGAGTCTTCAGTCTTTGCATAACCATTATGCTGTCTCCTCAAACACTTCACTGAAATTTTGGTGAAAAAAAAATCACTTGATAGTTTTGTAGAAAGTGGAAAGTACAGACTATTTGAACTAGTTGAGTGATAGACCTTAAAATCCACTAGAGAGGGAGAAGATGAAGACAAGAAATATTGCTGATAGTCAAGAAGTAGGGGATAAATAAGTGGATTTACCATACCAACAAAATTAAAGAACTGATATATTGAAACACATACTGGAAGAACTGGAGATTGAAAATAATGTGTTGACCATTGGAGTACTATTTCAGAAGGAAAAAAAAAATACAGGAAATACTGCCTAGCCTAGGACTTTTGGTAGCTGTTTTATAACATGTATGTTCTACCAGGTGTACCACCACTTGGTCCCTTGATAGCTATGTTGGAATGAAGCATATTCTGATTACTAAAAACCACTCAGTAGAACTGGGGAGATAGCATAATGGTTATGCAAAAAGACTTAACTTGCCTGAGACACTACGGTCCCAGGTTCAACCCCAGCTCCACCATAAACCACAGCTGAGCGGTGCTCTGGTGAAATAATAAATAATTAAATAAATAAATAAGTCAAAACAAACAAGCACATAAACAAAAAAAAAAAAACCTCAGGAAATATTAGCTAAACTAAATTACTGGTATTGTTTGTATGGTTTCCAAGTATGTTATTCTGTCACCTCTCCAGATTCAAAGGAGGTCTCGAAACTTTACATCAGGCTTAACCTGACGCTGTTGACTGGCTACGGAAGAAGGGCAAACGCTAGAAGAAGAAGATTCTATAAAATCCCAAAATAACATTTTATGTTAATAGCTCTCAATGACTTTAATTTTAAAGTGGTAAAAGACAGACGGCCTATCTATAAATGGTTTTCTAGGGCCAGGTAGTGGCACACACCTCGTTGAGTGCACCCATCACAATGCACATAGACCCAGATTCAAGATTCAGGCCCTATAGGAGAAAAGCTTTACGACTGGTGAAGCAGTGCTTCTGGCGTCTCTCCCTCTCTATCTCTTCCTTCCCTTTCAATTTCTCTTGGTCTCTACTATATACAAATAAAAACATATGCTTTTCTCACATTCATACTATTATTATTTTTTGTCTCCAGGGTTACTGCTGGGGCTCTGTGCCTGCACCACAAATCCACTGCTCCTGGAGGCCAGTTTTTCCTTTTTGTTACCCTTGTTTATCATTGTTGTTATTGCCATCATTGTTGTTGGATAGGACAGAGAGAAAATGAGAGAGGAGGGGAAGATAGAGATGGGGAGAGAAAGATAGACACCTGCAGACCTGCTTCGACACTTGTGAAGTGGTCACCCTGCAGGTGGGGAGCCAGGGACTCAAATTGGGATCCTTACAGGGGTCCTTGTGCTTTGCACCATGTGAGCTTAACCCACTGCACTACTGCCCGGCCCCCCATTCATACTATTTTTGAGTGGCATGATACAGGCCAGACATTTTCAAATAAACTATTTTGGCAAAGAAAAAAAAATTGATGAAACTCTGGAAAGTACAAAGTAGACACAGTCAAAAGTTTTCAAGCCAGAAAGATATAGATGGTTTTCGGTAAATTTTCACTCTGTTTCAAAATAATATCCATGTATATTTCAATTGTTGTATTACCAATTTACTTCACTAGGTGGAGATATGAGGCATACTAATTACAAATGCCTTCAAAAAGAAAAAACTACTTGGTATTTTGAGAAAATATTTATAGAAGTGTCTCCCACACCACCATAAACCAGAGCTGAGCTCTGGTAAAAAAAAAAAAAAAAAAAAAGAGAGAGAGAGACAGAGAGAAGAAGAAAGATATTTTCTTTCTGGGGTCAGGCAGTAGTACATCCTACAAAACACTAGAACCCCATGCAAGGACCCCAGTTCAAGCCCTTGGCTCCCCACTTTCAGGAAGGTCACTTCATAAGTGATGAAGCAAGTCTGCAGGTGTCTATCTTTCTCTACCCCTCTCTATCTCCCCCTCCGTTCTCAATTTCTCTCTGATCTATCCAAAAAAAAAAAAGAGGAAAAGTTTTTTTCCCCCCCCTTCGGGCCTGTGGTGGCATACCTGGACGAATGTACTCATTACAATGTGTAAGGACCTGGGTTCAAGGCCCTGGTCCCCATCTGCAGGGGGAAGCTTTGTGCGTAGTGAAGCAGTATTGCAGGTGTCTCTCTGTCTCTCTCCCTCTTTGTGACGCTCTTCCCTCTTGATTTCTGGCTATCTCTAGCCAATAAATAAAGATAATGAAAAAAAAATAAAATAGAAGATATTTTCTTTCTTTCTTTTTAGAGACAGAGAAATTGAGAGGGAAGGGGGAGAGAGAGAGGGAGAAAGAGAGAGAGAGAGAGAAAGAGAGAGAGAGAGAGAGATGCAGCAATGCTTTACTCTTTGCGAAGCTTCCCTCCCCACAGATGGGGACTGGGGATTTGAACCTGAATCCTTGTGCATGATAACAAGTGTGCTTAACTGGGTGTGCCACCACCTAGCCCTTTTAAAAGTCATCTTAAAGGATATGTTCTTCCATATAAGAAATTGTCAGTTCTAGGGAGAAATAGGGTAATGCTTTAGTGTGAGCTCTCTCTGTACTATATAGCCTGCCGGCCCCCTCCCCTCAAAATTTTAAACCTTAAAAGAAAACAAAAAGAGGCCAGGCGATGGCATACCCATTAGAGTGTACAAGTTCCAGTTCCAGTGTACAAGACCCAGGTTCAAGCCCGCAGTCCCTACTTGCAGGGTAGTGTTTCAAGAGCAGTGAAGCAGTGCTGTGGTTACCTATCTTTCTCTCCCTTTCTATCTCCCTCTTCTTTATTTATCTATGACTCAATCCAATAGGTAAATTTTTTAAAAACTTTTTAAGGAAAGAAGACATATGGAGGATTCAATCCCAGTTCTCCATCCAGTTGCTCACAACCTTGGTCAAGTAAGGAAAATGAGTACACAAACTATCAATTCAAATACTTTCAGAGCAGAACAACAGAATAGCTGAATGGGTTAACACAAGTTTCAATGGTAGCTTCAAAAAAAAAAAAAAGCAGAAAGAGATGCCTGGTATCAGTGGACCAGCTACTGGATACACTTGGTAAACACATACATTACAGTATACAAGGACCTAGGTTCAAGGCTCTGGTTCCCATCTGCAGGGGGGAAGCTTTACAGGTTGTGAAGTAGTGATGCAGGTCTCTCACTCTTGCTCTCACTCTCTCTCTTTTTTAATCAAAGCACTGCTCAGCTCTGGCTTATGGTGGTGCAGGGAATTGAACCTGGGACTTTGAAGCCTCAGGCATGAGAGTCTCTTTGCATAACCATTATGCCCTCTCTTTCTCCTTCTATCTCTCTCCCTCCATCCCTCTCGCCTTCCCTTCCCTTCATTCTCAATTTCACTCTATTTTTATCCAAAATAAATAAATAAAATAATTTTTGTAAAAAGATGCTTTAAGGGATGATTAATTCTGAGACAGTCAAGGATGGGAAAACTTTATAAACAGATCAGACAAAACTTGGGGAAGATCTACATCTATAAAGTACTTGTAGGCGTAAGAAAGAGGAGATAATAGACTAGCTGTCAAGGAAGCAGAATAGGTTGGGCATAAAAATGGACTGTAGAGATTGTAACTTCCTAGATAGATTGAGAGATGTACTGTGAAGGTTAGAAGAAAAATTCATAGTGATTGTGAGACACTGTAAATGACTTGACTAAGTCATCTCTTTTTTATATCTTAAATTATAAACTGCCTTTTCTTATGTTCTCACTCCACTCTGTTTACTCTGGCATGTGAACCTGCCCTACCTGCCAAAATGAGTCAGTCTCAGCCTGGATTTGTGCTGACATGTATCAGATTTCCTGTAAAAGTTAGAAACTAATATGTCATATCTTTCTCTCTCTCTCTCTCTCTCTCATGGTCCACACACAAATAAACACACACATACAGGGGCAAATACAGAGAAAAATTGTGGTTTTTCAAAAATAAAATTTACAAATATATAGAAGGACTATTCATTAGAAAAAGATGTACATTCATAATAAGCTCCAAGAAACTCTATTTGTTGCTCAAATGTATTCTCCTTTAAAAAATCATTTATTTATTTTTAATGAGAGAGAGATACCAGAACACTGCTCAACTATGGCTTATGGTGGTGCTTGGGATTGAACCTGGGGCCTCAGAACCTCAGATTTGAAAGACTTCTTGAATAACTATTATTCTATCTCCCCTGCCCTAAACACGTGTTTTTCTTTTAACGTTATTAAACAAAAATTATTTTCAGAATTCCCTCTAATTTCTACTGTGAACCTGTTTTTCATTTAATTTCCACACATAAAAAGGTAACCATCTCTTAACAGTGAAGATGAGAATGCATTCTGTGAGTGAGTGAGTGAGTGTGAGTTGAGAGTGAGTGAGTGAGTGAATGAGTGAGTGAGAAGACTTGCACTAACCTCATAAAACAGGTCAGACAACTGGAAGCAACCATACAGTGAGTGAAGCTAAGAGAAGCTGAAGTCCTTTGGGGTAAGCCCATCAAATGCCGAGGAGGTTGGGGGGGGGGGGGCGTGCTAAACTTCAAAACTTTTGATTTGCTATGGGAACATCTCTGGCTTTATTTGCATACTGGCAAGGCAAAGAATATGTAGATGTGTATATCTGAATTCTACTTGGGACTTCTCCCAGCATTCCTATCCCTACTTAATCTGTTGTTGTGCTGGCCGCGGAGAAGAGAGAGAGGAGGTCTGGAGCGAAGAGGGAACACAAATCTTTATTTGCGCTGGCACCTCAGAATTGGGTGCTAGAGAAGCAGGTTGGGCCACGTGGAGGTAGTGAAAATGGCCGCCTCACGCAGTAACCTTTCCTGCGTCTGAACACCGAAGTGAAGTGCTGGCAAGAGAACGAGGTGAGGAAGAAGAAGGGCTTTTATAGGAGTAGCTTTCGCAGAATGGGAAGGGGGAGGAGTAACCATAGCACTCCAGGATAGGATAATAACTCTCATGAGAATGGGAAGAGGGAGGATTAACCAAAGCACTCCAAATATCACGGGGAAATAGACAATGCCCTGAGGGCACAACATGGCAGAACAGGCACTCTGAGAATGTCCCAACTCTCGCTGGAACTAACAGTAGCCTGAGGGGACAACATGGCAGATGTGACTGCATCTGCACAATTTCCCAGCATTAATCTATGTCCATAACTTCTCTGTCCATATCTATACCCCCTCAATATACTCTAGTCCATTGCTTCCCAATTTCCTGTCTCCTCAAGCAGAGCAGAGTGGACAGAGTAGCACTGGGAGGAGCCACAAGGCAATGGTGCATTAGCACCAGCTCAGTAAGCGCCACACTCCACTTACCTATAGAGTAATTTTCTAAGAGTTATAAAGGGTTCAAGGCAAGATTATGCAAACTGAGGAGCTGGACAGTGGTGCACAGGGTTTGAGTGTACATGTTACCATGCACAAGGACCTGGGTTCAAGCCCCCAGCCCTCACTTGCGGGGGTGGGGGTGCGAATGGGGGGGAGCTTCAACAGTGATGAAGCAGTGCTGTGAGTGCACTCTTCCTCTCTGTCTTTCCTTTTCTTCTCAATTTATCTATGTCTTATCTAACAAATAAATAAATTTCTAAAATTATGTAAGCTGTACCATGAGCTGGTGGGAAAAGCACAAGAGATATGTATCAAAATGTCTAGTTCATAGGATTCCTCAGAGTAGCATTCCTTCTAAGGCTGGGGAAGGGGAAAAATCTATCAACAGTTGAGCCTTGGAAAAGCTTGTGTTAGATAATAGGGAAGTCCTCAAATTAATAAAGACGCCACAATGAAGAGATCAACAAAATGATACAGGAGGTCACTTGGAGGAGTCCTAAAAGTCGAATTTGGAACAGTTAGAGCAACAAAAATAAACAAGAATAGCATTTAGATTCTAATCGACAGAATAAAATAAATATATGTGAGTCCAGATATATCAGTGTGTTAAAAAATTGAAAAAATGGCCTCTAGGAGCAGTGGATTCATAGTGCAGGCATAGAGCCCCAGTGATAACCCTGGAGACAAAAAATAATAAATAAATAAATAAAAATCATTGTTAGAGGGGCCAGGCGGTAGCATACAGTGTTAAGAGCACATAGTGCAAAGTGCAAGGACCAGAGCAATGATCACCATTATCGTTTGAGCCCCCATTCCCCACCTACGGGAGGCCATGGGGGGGGAGGGGGAGAGGAGTTTTGCTTAACAAGTGGTGAAGCAGATCTGCAAGGTGTCTATTCCCCTCTCACACTCTGCCCCTGCCATCCCCTCCTCTCTCAATTTCTCACTGTCCTATACAACAACAACAAAAATGGAGATGATGGCCACCAGGAGCCGTGGATTCATAATGTAGGCACCAAGCCCCAGCAATAACCCTGAAGGAAAAAAAATCATTATTAGAGAAAAATATCACACTCATAATTGCTGCCAGCAAGATCCACTGAGAGATACTTAAATATGTGGGTCAAAGTTTGAGGAAAATAGTCTATAAAAAAGCATAGTCTATAAAATAGCATAGTCTCAGTGTGTCTCCTCCAATATAGTTAACAATTACAAAGTGAAAAATGGTCAGTTAATAGTGGAGAAACCTGGCAGACAGCATTTTAACCAAGTGTTCTAGGTAATGGGATATGACAACATTGTGTATTTCCTGATATAATGTACTAGGGACACTGCGCCTCTGTGGTATTCAAGCCAAACAGTGCTCAGCTCTGGCTTATGGTGGTATCCGGGATTGAACCTGGGACCTTGGAGACTCAGGCATGAAAACCTGTTGCCTAAACCTGTTATACTATTTCCCCTGCCCATCAAAAATTTATCATCACAATTTAACTGTGGAAAAACATCAAAGAAACCCCATTTGGGGGACATTTTACAAAATTCTTGACTAGTATTCAGAGGTGTCCCAGTCCTCAAAGACAAAGGCTAAGGAACTTTTCCAGACAGGAAAAGACAACAGAGACAGGACACACAAGTGCAATGTCTAAATGTAATAGCAGGGAAAGCCACCCTCGAGGAAAAACTAGTGAACTTCAAATAAAGTCTGTGCTTAAAAAATAAATAAATAAATAAATAAAAATTTAAAAGTCTCTACTTAATGAAGGGGATTGTACCAACATCCACTTTCTGGCTTCAATAACTGAACTGTGGCTGTGTGGTTCTTAGCATAAAGGGAAGCTGAATGAAAAGGCATAACTCAGCTCTTTACTAAACTATACAAGCTTTAAAACATGTCTGCAGGGCAGGGTGGTGGTTCAGTGGTAGAAGGAATGCTTATGTGACTCAGGTCCTGGGTGCGACCTTTGGCTCCACATGAGAGAGCAACGACAAAACAAGTGGAACTCCATGGCTAGTGAAGCAGTGTTTTGGTCTTTCGCTCATATAAGAAAATAAAATTTGAGAGGCCAGGCTGCAGTGCCCGGGTTTAGTGCACACATTACAATCAATGTGTAAGGACCTGGATTCAAGCCCCTGGTGTCCACTTGCAGGGAAGAAGCTTCAGGAGCAGTGAAGCAGTGATGTGGATCTTTCTGTCTCTCCCTCTGGATTTCCCCTTTCTTTCTTGATTTCTCTCTGTCTGTATCCAATAAATAATAAATCTTTAAAAAAAAAAAAAAAGGGAAAAGAAGAAATGCCCTGAGGGGTGAGTGCGTGCTAAATCTCATGCATCACATACATAATGTCTTGGGTTCCATTCCTGCTGCTATAGTAAGAAGTAAGTCTTTGGAGATAGCACAATGTTGATGCAAATGACTTCCATGTGAGGGTCTGCATTCCCAGGTTCAGTCTGTAGCACCACCATAAGGCAGAGCTGAGCAGTGCTCTGGTAGAAGAAAGGAAGGAGAGGGGGGTGGGCACAAAAACTTTTCTATAAAATTAAAAGTTTTCTTTCTAAGGTATGGCGCAAATTTCAATTCTAGAATTTATTAGTTTCAGTCTTTCTAGGCCTCTTTTTCCTTGCTAAACAAATTGGGCGAGGCTAGCATTTGTGTGTATCTGGCTGAGCACACATATAACCATGTACAAAGACCCAGATTCAAACCACTCATCCCCGCCTGTATGGTGGTGGGAGGGGACTACGTGAGTGTTAGAGCATTGTTGCATGTGTTTCTCTCCCTATTTCTTTCTTTATAAGAAAAAGAATCTGTGCTCTCTACTGATGGCATATGTTGCTAAAAAAAAAAAAAAAATCTGCCTTGGGAAGTGGTAAAGTCTTTGTGTAGGCATCTGAGCCCCAACAATAACCCTGAGAGCAAAACAGAAACAAACCAATGAAACAAAGAGGGCAGATGATTCCTACAACTAGAGAACTACAGAAGGGCCTGTTTCCCACAATGTCTGTTTTCCTTCACTCCTGCAGGCCAGGTTGATCAGCAGTTGTTGGAAAAGAGGAATTATGAAAACAGTTATAAAATCCCATTTGGAGGTAATTCATCCCTGCAGTTCTAGCCTCCAATTTAAGGCAGAATGATATAGAATTGAAACATTGTTCCCAGCATGTTAGGGTTCAGAAGCTGCTTTAAGTGATGCTTTGTCACTTCCAGAGGAAACGTTACCCCCCCCCCCAAATTACTGCTAAGGAAAGAAATGTTTAATCTTGAAAAATACATAAAACTAGAATATTGCTGTTAAATTATAGTTGAGTTCTGAGGGGTTATTTTGTTTCAAAGTTTCCTTAATATTATCTTCATACTTTTCAAATTAAAAATACATCTGCCAGGATGCCGACCAGACTTCCCTGGACAGACAACCCCACCAATGTGTCTTGGAGCTTTGCTTCCCCAGAGCCCTTCCCCACTAGGGAAAGAGAGAGACAGGCTAGGAGTATGGATCGACCTATCAACGCCCATGTTCAGCAGGGAAGCAATTACAGAAGCCAGACCTTCCACCTTCTGCATCCTACAAGAACCTTGGGTCCATACTCCCAGAGGGTTAAAAAATAGGAAAGCTATTAGGGGAGGGGGTGGGATACAGAGTTCAGGTGGTAGGAACTCTGTGAGGTTGTACCCCTCTTATCCTATCATTTAGTCAATGTTTCCTTTTTATAAATAACAAATTTTAAAAAATACATCTGCCAAAAAAGGGAAAGCAAATGCTTGTACTTGCAATAGATTAGCAGATTGTTGAAATGCACCAGCTCTCAAGGGCTTGCATCTAGGGAAAATGTCTCAGGAATGCTTTGGCCGCTACAAACAAATCTGCTTGGCAGCCTTCATTTCCCTTCTCCCTTCTCACACACCCACATAGGCATCTCTCCTGACCACTGCGGACATTCCAGCTTCTCTCCTTCCAGCAGTGTCCACCTCCCTGTTCTCATTTTCTCCAGGGCCCTTCACCCCTGCAGAAATACAACATGTAATTCAACCATGATTCTGAGCTCTGGGTTACAATGCCCCAAACTAGGAAGGAGTTTCAGAGTTCCGTAAGGCTTTCTTTTCTTTCCTTTCCTTTCCTTTTCTTTTCTCTTCTTTTAATAAACTTAATTTGCTTTATTTTAATGAGAGAGAAAGATGAGAGAGAGAGAGAGAGGCGCGCAGGTTAGAGTACTCCTCAGCTCTGGTGTATGGTGTTGCTGGGGATTGAATTTAGGACTTTGGAGCCTCAGGCATGAGTCGGTTTGCACAATCATTATGTTCTCTCCCTCACTCCCAGCAAAGTTTTCTTTCTTTCTTTCTTTTTAAGGATTTATTTATTTATTTATTCATGAGAAAGATAGGAGAGAGAGAACCAGACATCACTCTGGTACATGTGCTGCTGGGGCTTGAACTCAGGACCTCATGCTTGAGAGTCCAGTGCTTTATCCATTGTGCCACCTCCTGGACCATCCAAAGTTTTCTTTACTTACCTAAAAATAAGAAAGTTTCACCTTCTTTGTCATTTCAGCTTTTCATCTCTTTCTAAAGTTCAACACACAAGGGATCTCCTTCAGCACAACAACAACAAATAACACTACTTTTTATTTTGTTTTCTGCCCTCCAGGGCCTCATACCAGCCAACTCCACTGTTCCTACTCCTGATAGACTCTTCCCCACCCCATAGAGAAACAGAGAGAGAAGGAGTGACACCATGGCAGTGTTTCATGCTATGCTTAATGATTTTGTCCTTAATGCCAAGGTCCCCAGCCCAGGTCCTGTGAGAGCATGGGAAACTGCTTTCTACTAGATGAGTTATATCCCAGCCCCCAAACAAATGCTTTTAGTACTTTGCTCTCCTTTCTAAGTGTTACAGGAAGTTGAATACTTTTTTTTTTAAAAAGTTCATAGGAAAATTTTCTGCCATCAAATTTCTGCTGAGTAGAAACCACCCAGAAAACTCCCTAGGAGCTCATTTAGAATGGTTTACTTCCAGAAAACCTAGCAAGGCCTTTTTAATGGGTTTCCCCCTGCAGAGTGCTCATAACCACGTATCCTAAGGAGAGAACATGCTTTCAACATTACTCAGCATTGTTACAACAGCAAGAAAATTATATGTTAGTGGTAACGGTACTAAGTCAGAACTGCATGGTATGGCCAACACGTTAAGATCTGGTACATTCCTCACACTGACTATCAAACATCCTGCTTGCTGTGTGAATGAATACTTTTCCTCTTCTCCTCAACTTGGTACATGTTCCTGAATCTTAAGAGAATCATTTTTGTTACCTGAGAGTTCAAGGTAATGACTGGCAGGGAGTGTTTATCCCACCCAATTGATTAAATTGAACAAAAACAATTAATCTGGGGGGGGTCTAAAAAAAAAACAAAAAACAAAAAAACAATTAATCTTCCACCTCTTCTTCATTTCACATTTAATGTGATGTTCTTTCTCTCTCTCTCCCTCTCCCTCTCTCTCTCCATTTTAATTAGTTATTTAATGTTAGTTTACCAAACTACAAAATAACAGGTTCCAGAACATATTGGTGAGGTCGTCTGCCCAGGAAGTCAGGATGGAATCATAGTAGCATCTGCAACTTGATGGCTGAAAGGGAGTTAAGATATAGAACAGAACAAACTGTTTAATAAATAAGAACTAGAAAGTAGGAATAGAGCAGGTGAGAACAGAGGCTTTAGAGTGGTAAGAAGCTAGGAAGTCTATTTTAGGTATGTTCCTAGAGGCCCATAACTTTAGTAATTTTTGTTTGAGCTTGATATCTAACATGGAGATAGACTAAAAATATTGTCTGGGAAGATGGTATCAGAATTGAGAATAGAATTTGAAAGCTGGATTAGGGCAGAGAGTAGTTCCAAAACTTGAAGAGAATATATATATATGTATATATATATATACATATATATATTTTTTTAACTGTTTAACCCATCAGTCTGACCCAGGGCCCATGCTTATTCATATTTAGCACAGAAGCCTGTATAACCTACTAGTCCCTGCCAGTCTGAGCTCACAGTTGATGGTCACAGCTGGGAATATTCTAGGCGGCACTCATTTCAGGACCAGTCTTCCTTGAGAGCAGAGATGCTGTTGTTGTTGTTGTTACATCCGAGCACTGCTCAGCTCTGGCTTATGGTGATGCAGGGAGATTGAACATGAGACTTCGGTGCCTCAGTCATTGGAGTCTCATTGCCTAACCACTATGCTGCCTCTACATCCCCATGATGCTCTCATTGAGCATGTACTTGAATGACTCTGGGAGGCCTAAAGCCTGGCAATTGCTACTCAGTGCAGACAGAGTAGCTCCTCCTGGAGCTGTCTATGTGCCTGAGAAGTTTTTTTTTGGTCCTGGGGCCTTTTGACTGAGTGATTCCACCACTCCCAACAGATGACCCACCCTTTAAGATTTAGGGAGAGAGATAGAAGAGAGACATCACAGCACAGCTACAATATCAGGGAAGCTGCCCCTAGTGCTATGTAAGGTGCTTCCATGTGGCACTGGGACTTTGAAGCTGAATTAAACATTAGGCTACATTCAAAACCCAACATGTTATCTTTGATAGTATTATAAATTGCATTAAGCAGCTTGTCATGGTAGCGCAGCAGGTTAAGTGCACATGGCACAAAGCACAAGGACCAGCATAAGGATCCAGGTTCAAGCGTCCAGCTTCCTACCTGCAGGGGGGTTGCTTCACAGGCAGTGATGCAGATCTGCAGGTGTCTGTGTTTCTCTCCCCTAACTTAACTCCTGCTTACCTAATTGCCCTTGTTATTTTTCATTGTTGTAATTATTATTGTTATTGATGTCGTCACTGTTAGGACAGAGAGAAATGGAGAGAGGAGGGGAAGACAGAGAGAGAAAGAGAAAGACAGATACCTGCAGACCTGCTTCACCACCTGTGAAGCGAATCCCCTGTAGGTGGGGAGCCGGGGGCTCGAACTGGGATCCATAAGCTGGCCCTTGTGCTTCGTGCCATGTGCGCTTAACCCGCTGCGATACCACCCAACTCCCACAAACATATAATTTCTTTGGAGAATTCTACAACTTTGAAGTATTTTCGAAGTCAATACATAGAGACATAGAAATAATCTCCCTGCTTACCTAATTGCTTATTAGAAACAAATAATAACTGTATATTATTAAATAACATGTATTAATACAATGATGGTGACAATTTGGAATAAAACACATGGACTGAAGGGCTCTCAGCAGTGAAAGAGCAGCAGTCCTGCCTCCAGAAAGTCAACATCTGTATCTACTCTAGGGTCAATGTGTCCTAAGACTTAAGACTTGCCAACAAGAACTTCTTGTTCAAGTAAACCCAGGCAGAGCAATGTCTTATGTAGGTTGGACTTAGATGGTTTTGAGTCATCTGTTATTTAAAAAAAATGTTTTTTCTGTGTGTTATGATTGCCATTGGTGCTGTGGCACAAGATGGGTTTTCTCTTCACACCCCAGCTGACAAAGAGGAACAGAGAAGTTGTGTCTTTTCTAGATGTTCTATAATGAGCCCATATTATTTTGTTTTTAAGGGAAATTATTATTATTATTTAAAATCAGAATTTTCCTCAAGTCTGGCTTTTGTTAGTGCTGGAAGTTGAATCTGGAACCTTAGAGCCTCAGGCATGATTATTTTTGCATGACCTCTAGTTATCTCCCCTGACCTCAAGATAACTATTTTTAAAACTTTTTATTAGTTATTCCATATTGATTTGCAAAATTATGAGATAACAGGGGTGTAATTCCACACTGTTCCCACCACCAGAGTTCTGTGTCCCCATTCCCTCCACTGGAAACTGCAATAGTTATCTCAAGGTCCCAGATAAGGGTTGACTATTATTTCTGTAATTATATTTAAGTATATTTACCCATTGTTTTAAAATTTTTTTATTATCTTTATTTACTTACTGGATAGAGACAGTCAGAAATTGAGAGGATAGGGGAGATAGGGAGAGAGATAGAGAGAGACCTGCAACACTGTTTCACCACTTGCAAAACTTTCCCCCTGCAGTTGAGGACTGGGGGCTCAAACCCGGGTCCTAGCGCACTGTAATTAGTGCACTCACCAGGTGCACCACCCACCAGCCCCTTACCCATTGTTTTTATGAGCATTCTATGAGCTAAAACCCAGAAACAACAAAAACTGATGAGGTTTTGCCTATTTTGAGCTGTATTTTTTAATTGAGTGATTATATGATTAGGGACTAAATACTAAGTTGTTAAGATACTGGATTAAAATGTATAAATGCAGAGCAATACATTTATAACAAAATGTGTTTATGTGCTTGGGCAGCTGACAATGGAGACTACAGCCGGATGAGGCCCCACACCCACAGTGGAGGCGTCATCCGGTGAAGAGGTGGACAGAGAAACACGATTGTCTCACTCCTAGAATCTGAAATGCCAGGCAAACAACAGATAAGACAGGGCAGCTGGGGCATGAGCCAGTCAGGATGGGCGGAGTGGGGGAGGGGGTAGGGAGAGAGAGGTTGTGATCCAATTGCATCACCAGGAGCAGATGTATATTTGTGCCTTCTCTTGTCAGCCCTAAGATAAAGTCCCAGGCATCAGGAGTAGATTCTCATTGGCCCTCACATTGTACTAAGTACTAAAAAGTAAATGGTACAGGAGGATTTGTAACAAAACCAAGAACTTGCTATTTTACTACTGCAGCTGAACTTCCTTTCTTGGCTTTTAATCCTTCTGGTGATGCTCTCCAACTACATTCACAGGATTGAGTTGCTGCCTTATGACATTCCTCATGGCCCCTGCGGGGACTTATAGTCTGCTTAGTTAATATTATCCATGTGTGTGATAATTCCCTCATTGTTTTTAGTTTTGTTGTTGACTTCTGCAACTTGAATTTACTCAAAGTTTTGTTTCTAGTTCTCTCAAACACAGACAGAACTTGGCTTTGCATTTGCTGTACTTCTATATCCAAACTCTTCTCTCCTTATGCTTCATTCTGTAACATATATATATATATATATATATATATATATATAGAGAGAGAGAGAGAGAGAGAGAGAGGGAGAAGGAGGAGGGAGGGGAGAGAGGGAGAACTGGGTGATGCCAAAAAGTTCCATTTATTAATAAGAGAGAGAAGGTGAGAGGGCAGTGAGAGCAAGAGCTTGACTCTGGCACACGGACTACCAGGAATTGAAAAAAAAAAGTATATATATATATATTTCCCCCAGAGCATTGCTCAACTCAGGCTTAAGTTGGTATGGGGGATTGAACCTGGTACTTCAGAGCCTCAGGCATAAAAGTCTTTTGCATCTCCTTCACTCAGTAACTTTTTTTTTTTTTTTTTGCCAGTATGGCTATTGCTGCAGCCTAGTGACTTCATAACAACTCTACCACTCTGTGTAGCCTTTTTTTTTTTTTTAATAGAGAGGGAGAAAATAGACATGGGGAAAGGAGCAGAGAGAGAAATAAAGAGAGACCGGAAGAATTGCTTCACCACTCATGAAACATCTCCCCTGTATGTGGGGGGCGGGGGCGTGATGATGTGTGCACTCAGCCTGGTGTACTGCTGCCCCTAAAGTCTTTAGTTTGTCTTTAGAGTCTAACAGACAGTAACCATTTTTTTTTCTTTGTTGGAAGAGGGAATCTGCACCATTTTTCTTATTCTATTTATTGCTTGGGACTCTTTCTCATCCTCCTTCTCCTCTTTCCTCCTCTACTTTCTTTCTGAAGCCCACTGATGTCCAATTTGTACTGATACATTTTAATAGTCTTGAATTTTTTATGATTGCTTTTTCTTTTTGTACATTTCTTGTTTGTATCTCCAGCACCACCACCCCCTTATGTTTTATGAAATTTGTTTCTTTCCAGGAGCCCCATTCTTGCTCAAATAAGGATTGGTTGCTAAGTTACCCACATAGGTGACTTTTGCAAATTCAATCCCTGGCATTCCATGTGTCAGAGTGAAGCTCTTGTTCTCTCTGCCCTCTCACTTTCTCTCTCATTAATAAACTCTTTGGCATCACCCAATTCTGGCCTGAAAGAAAGCTCTTAGAATATTATGTGGCTTCATCTAGTACATTATAATCACTATTTTCCCAAATATGAAACTGGCTCCACCCTGTCACTGTGGGAGTTATGAATCCTGTATCTTCATTGAGTAACTTGGCTTTCTTTTTTATTTTAATTTTTTTATTTTCCCTTTTCTTGTCCCTTGTTGTTTTATTGTTATTGTAGTTATTGTTGTTGACGATGTCATCATTGTTGGCTAGGACAGAGAGAAATGGAGAGAGGAGGGGAAGAAAGAGAGGGGGAGAGAAAGATAGATACCTGGAGACCTGCTTCACCGCCTATGAAGCGACTCCTCTGCAGGGGGGGAAGCCAGGGCTAGAACCAGGATCCTTACGCCAGTCCTTGCGCTTTGCACCACATGCACTTAACCCACTGCGCTACCACCGACCCCCAACTTTGCTTTTTCATTGATGATATACACTAATAAATTCTCAAGAAAAAGATGTATGGCAGGTAAGCTTTACATGTCTAACCATATTTGTATTTTTGCCCTATCAAGTAACTTGACACGATATATGTTTCCCAGGTTAAAATAACTTTCTACCTGAATATTGCACCTATTAGGTCACTGTTTAAAGTGTAGCTAGCAAAAAATAAAAACAAACAAAAACTCTCAGGAAGTATGGCTCTTATTTCCTGTAAGGCTCTATTCCTTCACCCCAGATTCTTCAGATCATCTTTATATAACTTATTTTAAAACTTTTAAATGACATGCAGTATTTTTCATTTCCCCTAATCAAAACTCAAGAGGTCCCTTGAAAACTCATTCATAATTGTTTTCATGGGTCTCATGCATGTCTGTCACCACAATGGGCCACTTTTTACTCTAGAAGTCCAATGTGCTATCCATTGTGCCACAGAGCCCTGCTCTGGGCCACTTTTTCATTAAGCTAGAGACAGAGAGATGGAGATACACACAGCACCAGAGCTTTCTGTGGTGCCACAGGCATGTGCTGTACCTGCTGAACCATCTCTGGGCCTCAAGATCCATTCCTTTATTCTGTTCATCTTCATTGGACTCCTATCCTCACCAGCCTCTGAAACTACATCCTAGATACACAATATTGAAGAGCAGGAAACTGCTTCCAACAAAGTTTACCACTTTCCCATCAAAGACAGTGCTGAACTATCTCCTCTACTCTTTCTCAGAGGCAGGGGCCAAAGCAGCTTACTTTTGAAATGAAGATACTAACTCTTTATTATAGTTATCAAAAAAAAATAGACAACAAAACTGACCAAGGTAGATGGTGAAAACACATCTTCATGCCTTCATGATTCCACTGCTCATGGCAGATTTTTTTTCTTTCCCGCCTAAGTAGAGGATGAAAGAGAGAGAGGGGTTTAGTCGATAGCACAGTGGGTTAAGCGAACATGGCGAAGCACAAGGACCGATGTTAAGGATCTCGGGTCATGCCGCCAGTTCCCCACCTGCAGGGGGGGATCGCTTCACAAGTGGTGAAGCAGGTCTGCAGGTGTCTATCTTCTCTCCCCCTCTGTCTTCCCCTTCTCTCTCGATTTCTCTCTGTCCTATCCAACAGCAATAACAACAAGAGTAACAAGGGCAACAAAAACGGGAAAAAAATGGCCTCCAGGAGCAGTGGATTCAGGCACCAAGCCTGCAGGCACTAACCCTGAAGTTAATAATAATAATAATAATAAATAGTTTAAAAGAAGAAAAAGAGAGAGAAACAGACAGAGAGACAGAGAGGAGAAACACTACTGCACCACTTCACCACTATAAAGCTTTGCATAATACACCTGTAAGTGGCCTAGGACTCAAACCCTGGTCCTGGTGAAATGTGCACTCTGCAAGGTGAGCTCTTGCCTGCCCCTGTGATATCAATGTGTGTGTGTGTGTGTGTGTGTGTGTGTGTGTGTGTGTGTGTGTGTACACGTATTTAACAAAGCACTGTCACTGTTATGGTGGTACAGAGGATTGAATCTGGGACATTGGAGCCTCAGGCATGAGAGTCTTCGCATAACCACTATGCTATCACCTCTGGTCTGTGATATTAATTTTGAAAGCTGAAAGATTTATATTGTCTGAAAAGAAACCAGAGCACTACTTCCATATTAATTTAGATGCATGATACAGAGGGGATGGACGTACTTGAACAGAAAAGTTTCTGTTCCTAGTGTTTTTCTTAGTCTTCCTGTATCTCATGCCTGCTTTGATCTCCATCTGACACTATAGGGAAATTCACTGTGAAATCTGGAACAAGTGAGGATGTATCCTCTGTCTTTAAAGTTTGACACACAAGGCTGTGAACTTGGCATGAGAACAAAGCTTGCTCTAGTGTGAGAAACAAAGAAAACAGAGATTGAAAGTCTGGTTTCCTCCCTTTTGCACGGGAACATAAGGAATCATCTGCTCCTCCTGTTCTAAAAAGGTAGTCATTATCAAAAGCATTTCTACAAGGAAACCTTCGCATTCGCAACAATAATCCCACAAATGTAGTAGAATAAGAGAAACTGCTAAAAGTACACCGGTTGCATTTGTGACCCCACCCCATTCCTCTTCTCCAGCAGTTCCTGAAGCCGGGGCCAGCAGACTGACATTTTGATAAATGCTAAGAGGAAAAAGACATCTAAAATACGAGGCAGGTGTGGCAGCCGAGAAAGAGGTCATCCCAAACAAAAAGGAGGGTGCAGCTGCTCAAGTGTGTGCAGATAAGGCAGGAAGGTGCAGAGCTGGAAGGAAGCAGCTCAGATTGGAGATTGCCCCCACCCCGACCCCTTGCTGCCTGAGGACAGACTTCTCAGGAGGGAACCCAACCTTAGGCTCTTTGTTTAGCTTTGACTTCCAGAGTGAACCACAAAACCAGTCCTAATTTCAAACAGCAGACGACAGCCCTCTTCTTTTGGGTCAATAAAAGCATCTCTCTATGCCCTCTCCTTGCAGAAAGGACCATCTTCCTCTTAAAGTTCCAGCTATTACAAAAGCCTTTATAAAAGACTGCACAGGGACTGGTGTAAGGATCTCAGTTCGAGCCCCCCAGCTCCCCACCTGCAGGGGAGTCACTTCACAAGCAGTGAAGCAGGTCTGCAAGTGTCTATCTTTCTATCCCCCTCTCTGTCTTCCCCGCCTCTCTCCATTTCTCTGTCCTATCCAACAACATCAAAATGACTACAACAATAAAACAACAAGGGCAACAAAAGGGAATAAATAAATATGGTGGGAATGGTGGTGGGAATGGTGTTTATGGAAAAAAACCCAAAAAATCCTGGGTATAAGCAGGAGCATCATGGATTCATGGATGGCCCTGGAGGAGCTCCATGGGTGGTGGAATAGTCTATTGTCACTTTCTGTCACTCTTTCCTATCATGTCTCTCTAAACTACACAAAATGAAAAAGCAAAGTGAACCCAGAAGACTACTCAGTGGTCTTATTTGCCCAAGGCACTGACTTCATCCCCTAGTGCTGAATTAAAAAGAAAAAGGAGGGAAAAACTATTTTTAGAGGCTGGGAGATAGCTCATGCTTAATCATTGATGGGGACCCAGGTTCGAACCCTTGATCACCACACATGGGAGCACCGTGCAAAAAGGAAGCTTCACAAGTGAGGAAACAGTGCTGTGGTATCTCTCCTTCTGTCTCTGTGTCTCTCATTCTCTATGAGGGGGTCTGTTAAGGGATGGTGGAATGATGCAGGTGCAGAGCCCCAGCAAAAACCCTGGTGGCAAAAATAAATTTAGAAATAACAAAAAATAGATATAAAGCAAAAGAGGGGGGCTAAGCACACATAGTACTAAGCTTAAGGACCCACACAGGATCTGGGTTTGAGCCTCAAGCTTCACACCTGTTGTGGGTGGGAGGGTCGCTTCACAAGCAGTGAAGCAGGTCTTTCTCTCTCCCTCTCTATCTCCCCTCCTTTTTCAATTTCTCTCTGTCCTGTCCAATAAAAATGGAAAAAATGGTCACAAGGAGCAGTGCATTCAGAGTGCCAGAACCAAACCCCAGCAATAACCTTGAGGCAAAAATAAATAAATAAATAATAAATAAATAAATAAATAAAGCAAAAGTATGTTTTTGAATAATGAGTCCAATCCTGTAGGAGTTACATCTCCTTCCATGAACCTCAAATATTTTATCTGTAAAGTGTGGCATGAAGACTCAACCAACATTTTAAAAATACTTCTTTTCCTATTTCCCTCTCCTTCCCAATTAAGCAGGATTAGGCTGCAAAGGTCAAATCTGCTGGGTGGCAGGAAAACTCATAATGTATTTTTTCCTGTTTTCCTAAATGCATCATGACATTTTTGACACTTTCTATCCACCTGAGATTAATTCACACACTTTCTGCATACCAGGGGCTTAGAAACAGACAGCTCTCTGGGAAGGGTGATGTCTTACCATACACACAATACAGGTTTAAACCCCAGCACCACATGGGAAGTGCTATGGCACTGGTGTGTGTTTGCTGGGTGGGTGGGGGGAAGTCCTGGGGTTGTGGTATCTCTCCTCTGTGTCTCTTTATCTGAATAAAAAAAGCAGCTTGGAGCTGTGAAATCATGTGTGTATGAGGTCCCACTTGACAAAACAAAACAAAATATACTGAAGAAGGAAAAAAAAAGCCCACACACATTGGTTTTAGAAATATTGAGATGGTCTCTGCTTCCAATTTAGTCAGGAACACAGTTAGCATCTGAGAGCCAGGCTGGGCCCTATCCCAGTGAATGCTCTCTCAGGAGACTATACATTCCCCCTGAAGTGGTCTACTTTTAGTTCAGAACAATGGATAGGGTTTCATGTGATTTGCTGCCTTATGTTGTTATTCCAAAGCAAATCAACTCACCTAATTCTGTGTCAAGTCACTAGGACTTTTCATTAGATCAGAAACATTAATGATATCACCCAACTCACAACCCAAGAGGTGATGCAGTAGATAGTGTTGGACTCTCAAGCATGAGGTTTTGAGTTTAGTACCAGGCAATGTTTGTGCCAGAGTGATGCTGTAGTGTGTATGCTCCTCTCTCTCTCTCTCTCTCTCTCTCTCTCCCTCCCTCCTTTCCTCCCCCTCTCCCCCTCCCATTAGTAGATACAGCTTTTACAAAGCAGTATCACTGGGGCCAGGTGGTGGCACACATGGTTGAGTGTGCTTTATAATGTGCAAGGACCCAGGTTTGAGCCCCTGGTCCCTACCTACAGGGGGAAAGGTTCACAAGTAGTGAAGCAGGGCTGCAGGTGTCTCTCCCCCTTCTCTCTCAATTCCTGGCTGTCTCTACTATCGAATAAACAAATAAATAATAACAATAATAATAAACAGTATCACCCAATGGTCTGAAACTTCTAGAATATCCTGTGGCATAAACAGCTCTGCATAGCTTAGTCTATAATAGCCAATAATTAATTTGCCAAGTATAACACTTGCTTAACTCTGCTCCTGCAGGGGGAGTTAATCCTTCTGTATGTATAACTTAGTTACAGCCTAAGAGTTGTGTGAGCAAGTTCACTTTGTTCCAGTCTCTATTATAGTCTGGACCCCACCCCCATCTGTTTCAAGTTTGAAACGGACAATGAGTTGTTCAAAAAGCACTTCATACAAATCACATCTCATGAGATGACAGCTACATGAGGAGCTTACTCTTGAGATTTTATTATCGCTGGTATTAATAATAAACCAGTAGGAACTGGATAACAAGGGAAGGTGGCTAGGGAGATAGCATAAAGACCATGCAGAAAAGACTTCCATGCCTGAGGTTCTATCTCCAAAACCACTATAAGCCAGAGCTGAGCAGTGCTCTGGTAAAGAACAAAACAATACAATAGCAAAAAATCAGCAAACAAAAAAGACAAAGGGAAGTTTTAGGAAAAATAGCTTCTTTCTGATGCATTAGGTCACAGGTACACACACATACACTCCTAAGCTGTTTTTTTCCCCACCAGCCAGACAGCTGTCCAAGCAGTTACACACCAAGTCTGCACAGCTGATACCACATCCTGGGCAAAGGAGCCCAATGGCACAAAGTCTTGGGCTGGTGCTGAGTCTAAATAACTAGCTTCTCCACACTCAGTGTACTGGTGGTTTCATCCTCTTCATTCGACCCAAAGTATCCAGGGAGGTCCAGCATCCTCTGTTCCACCTCGGTGAGGCCAAATAAGGTGTTGTCATAGAAGGCGAACTCAGGCCGGGTCGGGAAGCTCTGACATCGGTCTTTTCTACACTGTGAGGGGCTCAGAGGGCTGACCCTCTGGTAGTTGTCTTTGGGGATGCTGGGGGAAGGCTGCTTTCTGGAGACACTCCTGTGACTGGGTGAGGGTCCCCTCCGAGTTCTGTGAGGCTCTGTTCTCTCTCCACCTGCTGTGAACCCCCCCTGGAAGTCCCCCATGTCCAGTTTTCTTTCAGGCTGCCCCAGGCTATAGGACTTGGGGGAAAGGCTCAAGGGAATGCTGGTTCCCCCAGTCCCTTGGAAAGGGTCTGGCTTCTCAGGAAGCAAGCTAGCACCTCGACTCTGGGGCCTAAGCTTGCCGTTTGCTTGGTCCCAGGCCCTTGTCCTGTAGGAGACCTGGCGAGGCGTCAGTGTGGACATGCTCCTCTCCCTAAATGGCCGGGCCTGCTTGGCCTCATGGAAGCTGGCCGTCCTCCTGAAGTGGGAACCCTGGGGGTGGCTCCTCTCAGACAGTCCCCCCCTGCTGCCCAAGTGCCTAAGCTGGGACTTCCGGATCAGAGTCTGGCTGGGGCTTAAAGCACAGCTGGCTGGGGATACAACAGTGAAATCCAGCTGGGAGGGAGGCCTCTCTCCTGCACCAGCACCAGCACCAGCACTGACTCCAGGCTGGTCCAGAAATGGGGATTTGATCCTGAACTTATGCCCAGAGGTTTCTAGGCTCTCCAAGTTCATTGGAGGGCCAGCTGCAGCATCAATAGCTGTGTCAGTCAGGGGACTCTGGGACACGTGGTACACCTTGGTGGTTTCTGTCAGGCCTTTCTTCTTCATCTCCTTCAACTGCTGCTGGGCCAGGCGGTAGCTGAAGAGAGGGGGGATGATTTTCTGGGCGCTTGACTGGAAGCTCTCACTGCCAGAGGCATCATCCTCAGGGGTCACAGGCACACTGCGCTGGTAGGTCAAGGGGATGCCCGTTTCCCCCAGGCTGCCCCCTTCGCCCCCATCGGAGAGGCTACCCCGCTGCTCACTCAGCTCACAGATGTTCTCCTCATCTGAGTTCTTCCGGAAGCTGGGTGAGTGGATGGAGTTGTGCCGAGCAGGGGTACCACACTTAGGGGTCCGGCCAAACTTCCTCCACAGTGTGATAAGCACAGTAGCCATGATGATGAACAAGCACAGGGAGATCCCAGTGACCGTCACGATGTTATTAGACTTTGCAGGACTCTGAGGCTGGAGGGGAGATGGGATGGATGGCTGGAAAGCTGGGCGGGGACAAAAAGGAAGAAATATTGCTTTCTTTCTTTTTTAAAAAAGAATTTATTTATTTATTTATTTATTTATTTATTTATTTATTATGAGAAAGATAGGAGGAGAGAGAGAGAAAGAACCAGATATCACTCTGGTACATGTGCTGACGGGGATTGAACTCAGGACCTCATGCTTGAGAGTCTGATGCTTTATCCACTGCAATACCTCCTGGACCACAGTATTGCTTTCTCTACACAGTTTTAAGGCTCCTGAATGGCTGGCTCTAATCATCAAGCAGTTAAAAAAATAAAGTGAGATCTGGTGCAGTATTAAAGTCATGACACATTTTTGCATAGAAATATATGTCATGACTTATACAACAACCCACAGCTCACTTGGGTAGTGCATTACTTTGCCATGTGCTCCACCCAGGTTCAAGTCTGGACCCTGCCACACTGAAGGAAGCTTTAGTGCTGTGGTCTCTTCCACGCTCTCTTTTAATTTTTTAAAATATTTAATTAATTAATTTATTTGGGTAGAGACAGAGAGAAATCAAGAGGGGGATGGGGAGAGGGAGAGAGATACCTGTAGCACTGTCTCACCACTTGTGAAGCTTTCCCTCTGCAGGTAGGTACCAGGGGACTTGAACTCAGGTCCTTGTGTATTGTAGCATGTGTAGTCAACCAAATGTGCTACGACTTGGCCCCTCTTTTACTATCTGCCTTTCCTGTCTCTATCTAAAAGAATTAAAAAAAAAGATTTTTTACATAACAATAAGATAAGGACAGTTTCAAGTCGAAGCAGACTTTGTTTAGAATCACAAGCCATCTGGAGTTAGATGTACTACTGAGTGTCTTCACTGCTCTGGGCCAGTGTTTTCAGATAGATAGACAGACAAACAAATAAAGACACCACAGCACCAAAGCTCCCCACAGCAGGGTGGAGGCCAGATTCAAACCTGGGTCTTGCATATGAAAAAACAGGTACCTCCCAGGTGAGCTACCTGTAGACCAAAACCCTGGCCTTACTATTCTTCCTAACCAACAACTTCCACCCAAGACCCATCACATAGCCAATTTATCTCCATAGTCTCTACTCTCTTGGCCTCTTATATTGAGATATGCCCCATGTATTACTCTGTGACCAAAGTCCAAGTCTAATAAACCAAGATGCCTACATTCTCAGTGGCTGCATCCAGATCCTGAAGACGGTGTGGAACATAGTGAACCTACACAGGCACACTATCAGCTATGACCATCTCTGCCCTGAGTCCCTCAAGAACTCTGTCTTCTGCCCCCTATAGAAGCACTGCCTCAAGCCCCTGCACCTAATTCCTTTCCTTACAGGCTGCTAGGTCATAAAAAACAGAAGCCATCAGACCAGCACAGTGCAGCCTCCTCTTCCATCCTTTCTTCCCACCTAATCTTACTGGTGTTCTCTTGGCCACCCTTGCCCCCTAACCTTCTCTAGCTTCTCTTCTACACAGCATTTTTCTCTCAGCACAGAAACAAGTTTCAGCTCTTCCCATTTTAGAAAGGCCTTTCTAGAACCATTTCACAATGGCCCTGGCCATAACTTGCTCCAGGAGTTCCCAGACAAGGGGAGAAAGACAGGAAGAGAGAGATAAAGAGAAAGAAAGAGAGAGAGAGAGAGATCTCCATGTTTGCTGACTTCTTACATCCACAATGTCTCCTCTGGCTCCCATGTCCTGCCTGCAAGGCCATCAGTAGCCAAATTTGAAGGAGTCCTGCTGTGATAGTCCTTGACCTCTGAGTACTTACTGGCTGGTGGTTGGAGCTTACTGTGATGACTTCTCCTCTTGTTTTCAATAATACTTCTCTAATTTGGAGAGGAATTAGCTCTGCTCTCTCCAGCTAGGGCACACCACCACCTACACTTTCAGCTGCCCGACATTCCTCATCCTGTTCCCAAGACCTGTGCCTCCTCTGATATGTCAGCTATTAAGGGAATGACATCACTGCCCACAGAATTTCCTGGATGAGAATCCTGATTTCCACCCTGACTTCCACTCCCTCTCCACCTCCCATCAAAGCTAGAACTTTTCTCCCCTGAACCTTCTATGTGTCTCCATTGCTGGCACTTCATTTTGCACTTGGGTTCTGTCGTTTTCGATGGGTGGGCGCCATATGTCGTTTTCGATGGGTTATGTTGTTTTCGCCAGGC
Source organism: Erinaceus europaeus (assembly GCF_950295315.1). NCBI lineage: Eukaryota > Metazoa > Chordata > Mammalia > Eulipotyphla > Erinaceidae > Erinaceus > Erinaceus europaeus. The sequence continues at coordinate 84,384,238 of NC_080168.1, read as the reverse complement.
TGGCTTCACGGGCACGGGCGGGTAACAGACGACCAGGGACTCATAGTTGAGCTGTAGGCAGTATCTCTTTATTCATGCAGGACGCAGCACAATCTAAGACGAGCTAAGCTGAACTCAAGGTACAGTACTCTAAAACTCACAATGCTGTCTTTATATATACTTGCCAAGTAGGGTGGAAACAGGGTGTGACATAGAGAGGGTGGAGAGAAAAGTGACTGGTGACAATCAGAGTGTGACAAGGAGAGGATCAGGGTGTGACAAGGAGGGGGGGTGGAGCAAAAACATATCATGAAACAGTGGGGATTGAACCAATGCCCTGCAGGGAGGTGCTTGTTAACAGCGGTTATATAAATAGAATGAAGTGGTTATGTAAATAGAATAGTGTTAAGCAGGGGGGATTTAAACCAAATGAAACAGAAGGGGTCTCATGCATACCAACAGGGTTCCTTAAAAAACTCTTTCTGTGTATGTGTGGGCCAAGGGCATGCACAATTTCACTGCTCCCGGATCACTTCTTCATTCTTTCCCAGCAGAGTGTTAAAAAAAGAAAAAAAGGACAGAGGAGAAACACCACAGCACTGCTCCACTGTCAGTGGAGCTTCCCCCCTGGTGCTATTCATGGTGCTTCCATAAGGAACCATGACTTGAACCCAGGTCCTTACATGTGGAAAAGGGTATGCAATCTACTAGATGAACTATCTTCTGGACCCCTGAAAAACTCTTTATTATTTTATCATTTTACTTATTGCCACCAGGGTCATCACCAGGGTTGGTACCTAGACAGTGAATCCACTGCTGCTGGATGTTTTTTGTTTATTTTTTATTATGCTTTCTAATAGAGAAACAGAGAGAAAATGAAAAGGAAGGGGAGAAAGAGAGACCTGCAACACTGTCCTACCACTCATGCATGAAGCTTCCCCCCCTCCAGGACTTGAACCTGGATCCTTGTGCATGGCAACATATGCACTCTATCCATTGCCTCCCACACAAAAAGAAAGAAGGAATGAAAGAAAGGAAGGAAGAAAGAGAGAAAGAAAAGAAAAGAAAAATGAAAGAGAGAAAGAAAGAAGAAACTCTTAACTTCCACTCCTATCCTTTCTGGCTTGTAACCTACAGGAAAGGAGAAAGACTTCTAGAACACAGGTCCATACCTCCAAGGCTCCTGACCCCTGGGGTACTCAGCTTCTGTCTACCTGTCAAGCCTCATCTGTCATCCTTCCAGGCACACTGCCTCTTAGCCACATCAAAGTCATTTCCTTTTTCTGGGTTTCAGTGCTTCTTCTCCCATGCTTTCTTCTATTGTTCCCTGTGTGAGAGGGTGGGGGAACCTCCCTTTCTTACCAGGCCCCATGGGTGACACCTACTCAGCTCTCAAATTGCAGCTTAAATAGCAACTCCTCCAAGAATGGAGGTGTTTCCAGCATGAATTATCACCCCCACAAGCTTCCACAGCAAGCTGTGGCTCCATCTGCCACTGCTGACTCCATACTGGGCTATATATGCAGGGCCTGCTCAGTGTTTGCTAGGCTGCTACATTATAAGCCATGGCTTAAGACAGGGAGATGGTTCATCTATAAATTCCAACTCCAGAGGGCTGACTGGGTAGCTCTCCTGGTAAAGCACACACATTATAAATTCCAATTCTGGCACTCAACCAATGTTAGTTTGATTAGTGCAATATTTACTAAGTAATGACATAGCAAACAAAAAAACCCACCAGACTGAGCCTGGGTACACCAGCAATTGGATTCTCCTACTTTTATGCTGAAAAACTAAATTTATCTTGGCATAAAAATATCTTTTTGCAAACATCTGAGATGACTAAGCAAGTACCGAAGAGCTGAAAAGTTCTCTGGTTAATGTGATACATTACAGGCCACTGTAGTACTTTCATCTGCGTGAACAGACCAAGATGTGTATTTGACCACCTTCAGAGGTATAGAAAGTGAATAGAACTACTGAAATCTCAACTCCACGTCCTAACTGAAATCAAGTAATCATTGTTGGGATTAAAGAGATCTCCTCAGCAAATGGCTTAAGATGCTATCAGGTAGCTGGAAGATCGAACAAAGGAGTTTAAGTCACTGAGGTATAGAAGAAAATATCGATTGCTTTCTGGACATATATCTTCTATTATGATTAACAAGTTATATTTACTGCCAATGTGTTGACATATAGATATCTATTTACTCATTCATTCCTTTATCAGCTATTAATCTATCTTTCTGACAAACTAAGGCATTCCACATTGATTGGATGTGAAATAAAAAACAAAATTCAGTATCAAAAAAAAAATCTTTTTGGAGACTCGGTGGTGGTGCAATCAGTTGGGCACACATATTACCCTGCACAAGGACCAGGGTTCAAGCCCCCAATCTGCACCTACAATGAAGAAGTTTCAGGACAGGTGAAGCAGTATTACAGGTGTCTCTCCCTGTTTCCTTTTCCCCTCTCAATTACTGTCTCTATCTAATAAAATAAAAATGTAAATATTAAAAAAAAAAAACAGGGCCAGGGAAACAGCATAGTTAGTGCTTATGCAAAAAGACTTTCATGCCCAAGGCTCTGAGGTCCTAGCTTCTACCTTCTGCACTACCATAAGCCACTACCATAAGCAGTACTCTGGTATAAAAGAATCTATCCTTTCAAAACCAAGCCAACTCAACCCCCAGCTAAGTGCAAACGGTCTGACAATAGAGGACCCTTCCTGACTTGTCCCTTCATCAGCAGGGAGCAGTAACACTGCTATGAGGATAGATTCTTTCTCTCCCCCTCTGTCTTCCTCTCCTCTCTCCATTTCTCTCTGTCCTATCCAACAATGATGACATCAATAACAACAACAATAATAACTACAGCAACAATAAAAAAACAAGGGCAACAAAAGGGAAAATAAATAAATATTTAAAAATTAAAAAAAAAGAATGTGAGATGTGTTCAGTTGAAAAGGGACATGCTTGGAAGAAATTATCATTTTTACCCAGGAAGCATATACCTGAGGGACATTTATAGAAGCTGTGGTGCCTGTAGCACCTACCTTTTATATATATATATTTTTTTTTTCTAATCTATAATGTATGAACATTTAGTTTCCACCCTGTGTTAAAGGATTATGATGAGGCCGGGTGGTGGCTCACTTGGTTGAGTGCACGTTACAGTGCACAAGAACCTGGGTTTGAGCCCCTGGTCCCCACCTGCAGGGGGAAGCTTCATGAGTGATGAAGCAGTGTTGCAGGTGTCTCTCTTCCTCTCACTCCCTTCCCTCTTGATTTCTGGCTGTATCTAGCAAATACATAAAGATAATAAAAAAAATAAAGAAACACAAGAATTATGATGACAGAAAATGAAGTTTTATCATCTGCCCCCAAAACTGCCAATTTCAGATTGTTGACACTTCTGGAATGCTAGGCTGGCCTGAATATAATGCCAAGTATTTTATGCTAGTTTTGTTTTGTTGTTGTAGTTATTGTTGTCGTCATCGTTGGATAGGACAGAGAGAAATGAAGAGAAGAGGGGAAGACAGAGAGGGGGAGAGACAAACAGACACCTGCAGACCTGCTTCACCACCTGTGAAGCGACTTCCCTGCAGGTGGGGAGCTGGGGGCTCAAACTGGGATCCTTATGCTGGTCCTTGTGCTTTGCACCATGTGTGCTTAACCCACTGTGCTACCTACCACCTGACTCCCATTGCCAAGTATTTTATAACCCCAGCTCAGCATGGAGTTAGAACTAGTTCCCCGCTTACAGGGATGAAGAGGTGGTACACGTAGTTGAGCACACATGTTACATGTGCAAGTGCTGGGGTTTAAGCCCCTAGTGCCCACATACGGGGCACTTCTTCATAAACAGAGAAGTGCTGCAGGTCTCTCTCTCGTCTTCTCTATTTCCCCCGTTCCTCTAAATTTCTCTCTGTCCTGTCAAATAAAAAGAAGGAAAAAAAAAAAAAGACACCAGGAGTAGTGGTTGTACTGTGCATGCACCAACCCCCAGTGATGATCCTGATGGGGGGAAAAAAAGACAAAACGTGTTCCTTGCTTTCTAAGAAACTCTATAATCTTAGACAGGTCACTTATTCGGCTCATAGAGTCCTAGTGTGTAAATAGAGATAATTATATACCTACTTCACTTGTGAAAGGCATACAGGAAAATGCCTGGCAGGCTGTAAGCTCTCAAGATGTGAGCCCTGGAGAATCATTACTACCCTGAAGAGTGTGAAGTTTAAGTGAGATTGCATATTTAAATTGCTGATGTATTTTAGAGGATCAATAAATGGGCTATACTGTTGCGGCTTCCAAAGGCAGAAGTCAGCAGCAAGTGATTTAAAACTGGAGTGTTAGGGAACTCTAGCTTGACTGTCTTAGCATAACATATAAGAAGCAGGTACACATAGAAGGAGCTGTGGGAAGTGAGAGGACTTGTAAAGAAAAGAGTAGAGAAAGTAGAAGAAAACACTAACAAAGGGATATGTCCACTCCTGAGTGCATAGCTGCATTATTCATGGTTACCTAGGAGTGGAAGCAAACTAAATATCCATCAACAGATCACTGGATAAAGAAGCTATGGGACATATATTCAAAGGAATACTACCCTGTGATTTTTTTTAAAAAATGCTACTATGTCCTTTGGGACAAAAGAATGTGGCTAGAGGTGATTATGCTTAGTGAAGGAAGGAAGGAAGTGAAACACAGCTATTGGATGGTTTCACTCCTATATGGAATATAAGGAATTGAAACTCATGAATCAGGAAAAATAAAAAAAAGTGACCGGGAGCCAGGTTGAGTGTACTTGGTTGAGTGTATTTGTTACCATGTACAAGGACTCAGGTTCAAGCCTCCAGTCCCCATCTGCAAAGGGGAAGCTTCACAAGCGGTAAAGCAGTGCTACTGGTGCCTATCTCTCCTTTCCTTATCAATTTCTCTCAGTCTCTATCTAATAAATAAAATATCTTTAAATACTAAAAAAAAAAAAAAGTGACCAAACTTTCTCTAACACGTTGTGCAAACCATAGTAGTTACTGTTGGGCAGTGTGGGCACAGAATTTTGGTGGTGGGAAATGTGTGGAACTATATATCCCATAATCTCACAATCTTCTAAACCATTATTAAAGCACAAATTTAAAAAAAATGGAGAAAAAGAAAAGAAGTAATAGAGGGGAGTTAGGTGGTAGCACAGCGAGTTAAGCGCACATGGCACAAAGCGCAAGAACCGGTGTAAGGATCCCGGTTCAAGCCCCTATCTCCCCACCTTCAGGGGAGTCACTTCACAGGCGGTGAAGCAGGTCTGCAGATTATCTGTCTTTCTCTCTCCCTCTCTGTCTTCCCCCCTCTTCTCTCCATTTCTCTCTGTCCTATCCAACAATGATGACATCAATAACAACAATAACTACAACAACAATAAAACAACAAGGGCAACAAAAGGGAGTAAATAAATAAATAAGTAATAGAGAAGAGTCTTAGAAAGCAGTATGAGCAGGAAAAAGAATAGATTTGGGCTGGGAAGTGGGATTCATGAAAGAACAGCAGGTTGAGGGGGAGCCCAGCTGGTGGTGCAGCAGGTTAAGAGCACATGGGGAAAGCTCATCAGGATCCCAGTTGGAGTTCCCAGCTCCCCACTTACAGGAAGGTTGCTTCACAACAACAAGGACAGCAATAACAACAGCAAGGATGATAAACAACAAGGACAACAAAAGGGAAATTTTTTTTTTTTTTTTTAAAAAGAAGCAGGTTGAAGAGAAGGGGCTGAACCTGGAGTTGTGACAAGAAAAACACTGTGGGGGGCTGGAGAGATAGCATAATGTTTATGCAAATGATTTTCCTGCCTGAGGCTCTTAGCTCCTGGGTTGTTCACTCCCCAGTACCATCATAAACCACAGCTGAGTGGTGTTCTGGTGGAAAAAAAAAAAAAAAAGCAATAGGAACAACACGGGAGGAGGGAGAGGGGAATGTCCTTGGCATTAGCATGCCAGAATGCAGACAATAAAGATTCCCCTAAGGCAGGAGCTGGCCTAAGTGTTGCCAGGTGCCTGTGGTTTGGGCAAATGGTGCTCCAAGAATCAAAGAAAAAAACACCTCAATCTTCCAGATTCAACCTGACAGGGAGCTAAAGGAAGGGCTTCTAACATGGCATTGGAGAGTAGAAGGCAGTAGGACTTGACAGAGGAGTTTACCTAAGGAACAGCACTGAGCAAGGACTGACCACCTGAGTGGGAAGTGGGGCTGTAAGTCAGAAGCTGGGCTGGTGTGCAGGCAGAACAAGGCAGTATCATTGTCACTGTGACCAGAGCAGATGAATGATATTTTCCCCCAAGTGGAAGCAAAGCTATGGCACACTCCATCAAGTGCACATATCACAGTGTGCAAGGACCCAGGTTCAAGCCCCCTGGTTTCCACCTGCAGAGAGGAAGCTTCTGGATCAGTGAAGCAGTACTGAAGGTTGGTCGGTCTTTCTCTTTATCTATCTATCTATCTATCTATCTATCTATCTATCTATCTATCTATCTATCTATCTATCCCCTTTTCTCTGTATCCATTCAATAACTAACACATAGTTTTCCCTAGAGATGATAGAAGATATCTCCCCACCTTCTCTTCCTGAGTGGGGCCTGTCAGAGGGTAAGACAGAGTGCTGCACCTCATTTAAAAAAAGAATGGTGTGGGAGTTGGGTGGTAACGCAGTGGGTTAAGTGCACGTGGCACAAACACAAGGACCAACACAAGGACTGGCTTAAGGATCCTGGTTCGAGCCCCCAGCTCTCCACCTGCAGAGGAGTTGCTTCACAAGTGGTGAAGCAGGTCTGCAGGTGTTTGTCTTTCTCTCCCCCTCTGTCTTCTCCTCCTCTCTCCATTTCTCTCTGTCCTATCCAACAACGACATCAATAACAACAACAATAACTACAACAACAATAAAACAAGGGCAACAAAAGGGAAGAAATAAATATTTAAAAAAAAAAAAAGAATGGTGTAAGATTCCTGGGATTATGAAAAGGAAAAAAAAAAAAAAACTATCCTTGTTTCCCAATGGGGGCAAGCAGAAGGAAGAAAGAAGAAACAACCAAGACAATTTTTTTTTTTCATAGGAACTGTTTACCTGATAGAGCTCACATAGTACTATGCACAAAAACTCAGGGTTCAAACCCTGGATCCCTACATGGGAGTGCCTGCAGTGAGAGAAGCTTCATAAGGTGTGGAGTAGTGCTGTGATGCATTTCATCCTCTCTGCGTATCTTTCTCTGCCTATTTCTACGCAGAAGAAAGAAAAACCATGATCACCAGGAATGGTGGAGTTATGCATGTGCCGAGTCCCAGTGATAACTCTGGTGGTGCCAATATATATATATTTTTTTTTTCATATGTCTGTATCTTCAATTGAGATAAAAAACCCCTTGCCATTTCTCTGTCTTCCACATTGTTAAACCCCCATCATCTCACAGGCAAACTAGTCTAGATAGATACACAAAGGAATGCAGTAGCAGCAAAGCCAGCAGCAGTAATAGTGTTAGAGAGTCTAATCCTGAAACTGAACTGGCAACTTCCGGGAAGGCCCAGGCTCAACATTACCTCTGATGGAAGCTTTGGGCAGGGAGTCCCAGAAGGAATGGAGAATACCTACCAGCACACTCCTCCAGGGAGCACAGAGAGGCCTCCAAAGACATCCCAGGGCAGCTGGGTCTGGAGGGGAAGGAAGTCAGGCACACACGGCGACGTTCTCTGACACCGTCCCCGCACGTGACACTACACTGGCTCCAGGGCTGCCACAGTCCCCAAGTTTCTGCAAGGACATTAGCCATGTTTTTATGCTAGTGCACATGAGAGTCAAGATTTAACCGCACCCAGAGAAGCAGCCACATGCCAATCTCAAATCTTGAATGAGCAGTAAATGAAAGCATTCCCAGGGTGTTAGAGTAGGAAGCATGAGGTCCCAAGTCCAATCCCTGGTATCCCATATGGCAGACTGATACTCTGATTCTTTCTTTCCCCCCTTTTTCTTGTGTTAATAAATAAAATCTGTTTTTTTGTTTTTTTGTTTTTAAAAAAAGCGATCTCAAAGATGTGGCCATCTGGGAAGAAAGTGTTTTATACTGTTACAACAAATGGAAACTGCCATGTTATAAAATGGTAACCTTTCTAGAACCCACCAGAGAACTTAAGTCACAGGACAACCAAGCCTGGCCTCCACCAGGAAGGAAGCTTTGGTGCTGCAGGCTCTTCCATTGTCTCTCTACCCATCTATTCCTATATAATAAATAATAATAATAAAGTATGAGTGTAATGAGGGACCAGAGAAGAACTCAGTGGTTGAACATGGACTTGCAAAGCTGAGGCTCCAGAGGCCCCAGAGGCTCCAGGTTAAACCCCTGGCAGCACCATTTGCCAGAGATGAGCAATGCTCTAGTTAAAAAAAAAAAAAAAGTGAGGGTGGGTGGTCCAGGTTAAGCGCATATAGCACAAAGAGCAAGGACCAGAGCAAGGATCCAGGTTTGAGCCTCCAGCTCCCTACCTGCAGGGGGTTTACTTCACAAATGATGAAGCAGGTCTGCAGGTCTTTATCTTCCCCTCCTCTCTCAAATTCTCTCTGTCCTATCCTATTTTCTAAAAAAAAAAAAGGAAAAAAATGGCCTCCAGGAGTAGAGGATTTGTAGTGCTGGCACCAAGCCCCAGCAATAGCCCTGGAGGCAAAAATAAATAAATAAATAAATAAAATAAAAAATATAATGAACCATTAGCAGCCTACTGTGGGCTGGCAGGATACAAAACCCTTGGGAGCCATTGACCCAAGAGAAATTCATTTTCCCTGGCAGGACTGTCTCCACAGATCTTACCCAAGGCTCATAGGCACAAGAGCAGAGAACATCTCTCTGGGGGTGGAGGCCTGGGGAGGAAGCAGCAGCCCTGTGAGGACATAAACCTTACCTATATCCTCTCCCTATTGTTTTATCATTGAGTACCTCAACCACTGTGGCCAAAGCAGCAACCTCTGAGAGCTCTGGTCCAGACTCAGAAGAGAGGTGATGCAGTAGACAAAGAGTTCAATCTCTGGCATCACATGTACTAGAGTGATTTTTCTGGTTTTCTTTATTTTTGTCATATATATGTATTTTTAATATACAGGGAAGGGGGAGAGGGAGAGAATTCTGCTCAGTGCAGGTTTATGGTGGTGCTAGGGATTGATCTTGGAACCTTACAGCCTCAGGCATGTTAAGTTTTTTTGCATAACCATTCTGCTGTCTCCTCAGTCCAATAAATACATTTTAAAAAAAGACTAAGCTGAAACAGAACAAGAGAATGTTCTCCCACTGTTTGACTCCCAACCCACATCAGGCTAGCAAGTACTAAGTATTAAGTAATAGTCTTCTCTGATGAAGTCTTCCACAGGGTAGGAAGAGGCATGAAGGACAAACACCTCTGATAACCTATCTGACTCCTACCCTAAGCTCAAAGTGACTCTGAGAATTTTTTTAACTCTGTACTGCAGATAACAGAAAAATCTCCGAAGTGGTTCAAAATTCCTGACTACACTGGGCCCATCCCCACACTGCAGATTTTCCTAGAAATCAGCAGGGTAATCCCATTTCCAGGTGTTAAGTGCCATTAATCAGTATCTGCAATTCCAACTGATAAATTCAACTTTCTTTTTTTTTCTTTTTATTTATTTATTTTCCCCTTTGTTGCCCTTGTTTTTTATTCTTGTTGCAGTTATTACTGTTGTCGTCATTGTTAGATAGGACAGAGAGAAATGGAGAGAGGAGGGGAAGGGGGGGGAAGAAAGACACCTGCAGACCTGCTTCACTGCCTGTGAAGCGACTCCCCTGCAGGTGGGGAGGGGGCTCCAACCGGGATCCTTAAGCGGGTCCTTGCACTTCGCACCACCCGCGCATAACCCGCTGCATTACCGCCAGACTCCCAAAGTCCAACTTTCTACCAGAGATTATGAGACACACAAAGAAGCAAAAAGTAAAACAATAAACTCTCTAGAGACAAAGAATTTGAGAGAACCAAATTCAGATGTGACCCAGGTATTAGAACTATGGGGGGGGGGGGGAGATGATGAGTAGAAGAGAAGAGTAGTCATAAAAAAACTATGATCAGGGGATGAGAAATAGTTCAGCCAGTAGGTCACATACCTTACCATGAGTGAGACCCTGTATTTGAGCTCTTATTCTACATGGGAGTACCAGGGAATGCACTAAGGAGAGCTCCAAAAGTGGTGGAGCAATGTTGTGGTGTCCCTCCCCTCTGTGTGTTGCTTCTCCTTCTCCCCCTAAGAAATAGAGGAATGAGAAAACTGGCCCAGAGACAGCTGCTGAGTGGCGGTATTGTGCCTGTAAAAGGCCCTGACATTGCAAAGAAAAAAAAAAAATCTAGGATTAATATGCTTAGTGGGAAAGATGGACAAGATATACGACCGATGGACGATGTCATTGGAGAGTGGCAAAATAAAGAGGCCAGAAAAGGGGGGGGGGAGGCAAAATATGGTAACAGGGCTAGGGAGATTAGCAAAAGGCTAAACAAAAAACTTTCAAGCCTGAGGCTCTAAGCTCCCAGGTTTAACCTCTAAAATCACCACAAACCAGAGCTAAACAGTGCTCTGGTAAAGAAAGCTTGTTAATAAAGATGAACAATGCCTTCTACAGGCTCACAAGAAGACTTCACACAGTCGAGAAAAGAAACAGTGAATCTCAATTTATGTCACCATAAGTTACCCAAAGTGAAATATAAAGAGGAAACTGACTAGAACAGAACAGACTACTCATGAGTTGTGAGCAATGTCAGTCTCTCATACATGTAAGTAGAACCGAAGTGAAGGAAAAGAAAATAAATATTGTCCAGGAATTCTCCAAAATTAATGAAAGGCACACATTCATTAGACCACATCCAAGATGTTCAGAAAACAGAAATCAAGATAAACACACATACACACACACATACACACACAAAGTAGGAGGTTAGAGACTGCATTTAAAAGTCTAAAAACTGAAAACAGATGGGAAACCTTGAAACCTGAATTGGGAGGGAGAGAGACGTACAGAACACACAAAAAAATAAAGATGAGAATTACATCAGACTTTTCTCATACAAATCAAGCATGTGACAGCTCTAAAGTACTAAAAGAAAGAAAAATCAACTCAAAATTCTGTATCATGTGAAAAGGGGAGGAGTACCTGGGTCCACCTGCATATCAGATGTCAGTCTCAGGCAAAAAGTAGTAAAATCATGGGCCCTCTGGGATATACCTAAAACAGACCTATCAGCTTTTTCTAAAACAGAGACCCCCAGTCTTCATCTGTAATAGTCATGCCTTTAGGTTCATGATTAGTCAACAATTTGTTCTGCATTATATCTTAACTTTTTCTCAGCCACCAGGTTCTAGATGATACCATGATGCCAACCCAACTTCTCTGGGCATAGGACCCACCATGTGTCTTGGAGCCCTGCCTCCCCAGATCCCTGCCCTACTAGGGAAAGAGAGAGGCAGGCTGGGAGTATGTATTGGCTGGCCATGTTCATTGGAGAAGCAGTTATAGAAGCCACTCCTTCCACCTTCTGTACCCTCACAATGATCCTAGGTCCATACTCCCAGAGGGATAAAGAATAGGGAAGCTATCAGTGGAGAGGATTGGATATGGAGCTCTGGGGCTGGGCAATGTATGGAAATGTATTACTCTTATCCTATGGTCTTGTCAATATTTCCATTTTATAAATAAAAAATAATAAAAAGGGGTAGTATAAAGACTTTTTCAGACAAGCAAAAAACTAATAGAATTATTCCAGAAAACCTGCACTATAAGAAAGTATTAAAAGGTAGGATCAGTATGATACCAGACAAAACACTGCATTTATATAAAGAATGAAGAGCCCTGAAAATGATTTTAATAAAGAGAAAAATGAATTGATATTTTTTATTATTATTTTAAAATGCTCTAAAATACAATTGATGGTCTAAAGTGGAAGTCACAATGTACTATATTTATAGCACATATAATGCAAAACATAGCAGTCAGGACTAGGAAGACAGCATAACAATTATGGGAAAGACTGTCATGCCTTTGGCACCAAGGTCCCAGCCTTAGTCCCTAGCACTGCCATAAATTGCCATAAAGCAGGGCTCTGAAGCTGTGGTATATATACACAATGGAATACTACTCAGCTGTAAAAAATGGTGACTTCACCGTTTTCAGCCGATCTTGGATGGACCTTGAAAAAATCATGTTGAGTGAAATAAGTCAGAAACAGAAGGATGAATATGGGATGATCTCACTCTCAGGCAGAAGTTGAAAAACAAGATCAGAAATGAAAACACAAGTAGAACCTGAAATGTAATTGGCATATCGCACCAAAGTAAAAGATTCTGGGGTGGGTGGGTGGGGAGAATACAGGTCCATGAAGGATGATAAATGACATAGTGGGGGTTGTATTGTTAAATGGGAAACTGGGGAATGTTATCCATGTACAAACTATTGTATTTACTGTTGAATATAAAACATTAATTCCCCAATAAAGAAATAAATTTTAAAAAAATAAAATAAAATAATAAATACGCACTAGTGTAAAAAAAAAAAAAGCAGTGCTCTGGTCTCTCTCTGTATTCCCCTCTCACATAAAAATAAAATATGTAAAAGATATTTTTTAAAAAACATAGTAATCACACAAAGAATGAAAGGAATGAATTGGGAGCATACCTCTTTACAAGGTCTCATACTACACATAAAGCATATTATTATTTTAAACTATATCAACTGTAATTAGAGATGAATATGGAACCAGGGAGATAGCATAATTATTATGCGAAAGGCTTTCATACTTGAGTCTTCAAGGTTCTAGGTTCAATCCCTGATACCACCATAAATCAGAATTGTGCAGTCCACTGATAAATAAGCAAGAATATAGTAAACTCTAGGACAATCCCTAAAAAAAATAATTAAGGTATTAATAGTCAACATAACAAAGTAAATCATAAAAATAATTTTCAAAAAACACAGAAGAGGAAAAGGAATAAAGAATAAATGGGGCAAATACAAAACTATTACTAAGAAGGCAGGTGTTAATTCAACCACACAGAGATTACATTAACATAAATACTCTAGTAGGGCACCAAAGTAAAAATCTCTGGGCTGAGGGTGAGGGCAAATGTTTGGCTTCACTGGGGTGGGTCGGCAGGAGAGGGGAGGATGGGATGGGACACAGTCTTTTGATGGTGGGAATGGTGTTTATGTACTCTCCCATTAACTTGCAGTCATATAAATCATTGAAATGTTGACTTTCTTAAAAGCTTAGACTAGGGAGAACAGAAGCAACCAGTGGCATTACTCTATAAGACACAGTTGTATACAAATAATGCCAAAGGATATAAATTATGGTGATGCTGTGTATGATATAGCAAATACTAACAATGGGATTTTCGAAGTTAACCCAATTGCCAGCTCCTCATGGGGCGCAAGCGCTTCCACACTACGATCATCATCTCTGGCATTATGCTATTCCACTGCAGAATACTGTGCCCCAGTATGGTTCCGTAGCCCCCATGTCCACTTGGTCGATTCCAAATTATATTCCTCCATGAGGATAATTTCTGGAACCATCCGTTCCACCCCGGTTCCATGGCTGCCAGTTCTTAGCAACATCGCCCCGCCAGATATTCGTCAGGATGCGGCATCATCTAAGTTCATTTCCCACGTCTACGCTCTACCGGACCTGCCAATATACGCGGATATCTTCACCCACCCTGTCCAACGCTTGACATCTCGTCATTCAATCTGCTCTCCTACGCCTACACTGAACTTCTCTGTTCCAGACTCTTGGAAACAGAGTTGGCAGTCAGCTGAGGTAAAGAACAAACACCTCATCACAGACCCCTGCAAGCATCAACCCGGCTTTGACCTAGCACGTTATGATTGCCCCTCCTCAATCACTATCGAACAGGCCATGGCCGGTGTGCCGCTATGTTCCATCTCTGGGGAGCCAGAGACGACCCGAACTGCCCCTGCGGCTCCAGACAGACTATGACCCACATAGTCAACGACTGCCACCTCTCCAGATTCAAAGGAGGTCTCGAAACTTTACATCAGGCTCAACCTGACGCTGTTGACTGGCTATGGAAGAAGGGCAAATGCTAGAAGAAGGGGAAGAGATTGGCACACTTTAAAGATTACTCTTTAGGGGGTCGGGCAGTAGCACAGCGGGTTAAGCGCACGTGGCGCAAAGTGCAAGGACCTGCATAAGGATCCCATTCGAGCCCCCTGCTCCCTACCTGCAGGGGAGTCGCTTCACAGGTGGTAAAGCAAGTCTGCAGGTGTCTATCTTTCTCTCCCCTTCTGTCTTCCCTTCCTCTCTCCATTTTTCTCTGTTCTATCCAACAACAATGACATCAATAGCAATGATAATAATAACCACAAAAACGATAAAAACAACCAGGGTAACAAAAGGGAAAAAATGGCCTCCAGGAGCAGTGGATTCGTGGTGCAGGCACTGAGCCCAGCAATAACCCTGGAGGCAAAAAAAAAAAAAATTACTCTTTAGTCACTATCAGGTCACCCCATCAGCTGGGGGCCCTAGTTGGGGAGTCCTGAGATCCCCAAACAGAGATGATGGGCCTAGACCTAGAATAAATCCTTCTCTCCATTGCTACTGGTCATCTCTATCAGGAACAACACAATAGACCCCTTTGTGGGCTCCCATAAGACCTTGCCTCAACGTGGATCAACAATAGCAGAGAATGTTCCATCCTCCAAAGGGAGGTTAGACAACATATTCTTGTGTTCTACCTGAGGAAGATGGGTCCTGAAACTAAGGAAGCCTGGAACATTCCTACTCATGACCACAGAATGTGAGCTCAGATCTACAGGGATGCAGAGGTCACATAGGCTCCTAGGCTGAACATGGGCCCCAGATAAAATCAAAAAGATGGAGTTTACAGTCAACAATATTTATACACCTTTCCCATATTTTGGAGCTACTCTCTTCCCTGATCCAGCTTTCTGGTCCTTTCTCCAGCCATGACATCATCTCCCAGAAAATAACCTGGATCCACCTGCATATCAGATGTCAGGCTAAAAAAAAAAAAAAAAAAAAAAAAAAAACTAGTATAGTCATGGGCTTTTTGGAATATAACTAAAATAGGCCTACTAACTATTTACAAAAGGAAGACCCCCCCCCCCAATTCATCATCTGAACCATTCCAGCCTTTAGGTTCATGATTAGTCAACAATTTGTTTGGCTTTATATGTTGACTCTTTTTTCAGCAACCAGGTTCCAGATGCTAAGATAATGCCAACCAGACTTCCCTGGGCAGAAGACCCCACCAATGTTTCCTGGAGCCCCGCTTACCCAAAGCCCTACCCTCGTAGAGAAAGAGAAAGACAGGCTGGGAGTATGGATTGACCTGTCAACGCCCATGTTCAGTGGGGAAGCAATTATAGAAGCCAGACCTTCCACCTTCTGCATCCCATAATGACCTTGGGTCCATACTCCCAAAGGGATAAAGAATAGAAAAGCTATGGGGGGGGATGGGATATGGAGTTCTGGTGGTAGGAATTGTGTGGAATTGTACCCCTCTTCCTATGGTTTTGTCAGTGTTTCCTCTTTATAAATAAAAAATTTTAAAAATAAAATAAACATAAATACTCTAAAGCACAGCAATTAAAGACAGAGATTATGAGATTGTACAAAAAAAATTGTGACTCAATGATAATACTATTTAAGTGAAACTTACTTGAAACATAAGAGTAAAATCACAGGGAGACTGTTCAAACAAGTCAGTATCAGAGAAAGTAAACTGCAGAACTATCTTAAAGTCCAGAATTATCCTAAAATTCTATAGGGATAAGTGAACTGATGAGGCACATTACAGAATGACAAAAAGGGCAAAGAACTTTCACAATACTAAATGGGGATGCAACTAATACCAGAGCTTCAAAACACATACAAGACACTTCCAGAACATTAATTATTGACTTACAGAGGCAAACTTTAAGCACACAGTGAGTGCAAGACAGAATAACTGAGTTGTCCTCTCTGCAGTTTTCCTAAGTTCCTTCTCTGTGGGCACCCACTTAACTCATAAACCTATCAGGTCAGACACTGGACACTCCTGCATATCATCCTCTGCATGAAGTCTTTGTTTATCCTTTATGAACAACTACTCATATAGCAACCAAATGTCTACAAAGCAACACAGAGAGAGAGAGAGAGAGAGAGAGAGAGAGAGAGAGAGGGAGAAAGAGAGAGAGAGAGGGAGAGAGAGAAAGACCGACAACAGGAACTCTAGGGTAGATACATATCAGGTGAGCCAAATGGTGCAATCTTTGGAATGAGTCATGGAATCTGAGTTCTCCACAGCAATTAAGTGTCTCTGGGATTTTCTCAAGAGTGAGAGTATTATGAGCCAGTATCCTGGACTAACAACTGAGGTGTGGTAATTATGTTCCATCCAGTGGTCCAACTGAACACAATATTGGTTCTGTGCTCACTGATCACAATGCAGCAACGCAGAAGGCCAAACAATGAGCCAGTTTTGTCCTCCAGCTTCTAGGACCCCAGGGCTTGGAGAGACAATCATGTGATTGTCTCTTGGGAATTCCACCACTGCGGAATCTAAATGGAAAGTCGAGTCAATGTACAGTTCACCTCTCTCTTGTGCTCACATTTAAGACTACAAAAAAGTAGAAGTGCAACACCTAAGGATCCTTTTGTTATTCTTTCTCTTACTTAATGTAACTTTAATTTATAAACACATCAATTCCATTAGAAGGGGTCAGAAAAAAATCTGTCTTCATAAAAGCATGGATAGTAATGTTAAAAATCTCCTTTTAAAATGGTGCGGCCAGTGTTAGCCAATCAAGGTACAATTAGGGGATAGATGTAGGATAACCAACACTTTAAAAAGTAAACATTTAAGCTAAGAAGGATGTCTTTATTTCTAAAGCAAATTAATCAAATAGGAAACAGAGGAAATCACTCAAGTAAAACAATGTACAAATTCAGTCAGGCAAATTAAAAAAAAAAAGCTTTATATTCTCTGCCTATCTATTCCCTGAAGATATCTGCTAATAGCTTTGAGGAAAATATTTTGCAAAACAGGAACCCACTAGATAACTGTAGTTCCTGTTGAAAGTGAATGAAAAAATGATCAGTATTACAAACCTATGCTTCATGAACAAAAGCCTGTTGTGTTTTACTCTGTTGGGATGTCCGAATACATTCATATTACATAAGAAACCTGTTTATCCAGGATGAATACCTTGTGGGTCCCTCCAGAGCGCATTAATTCTGAAGGAGCAAAATGTGTCTGTGATATGAAAAAAATGATCTCTTTGCATTCCCAAGACTATCTCAGGAAATCCAACCCATGAAATACTCCAATCAGTGAGGCATTTTATTCAAAAGACTCAGGTATCTAAACAATTGCCTGAAGTTTAGAAGAAAATTCCACAGGCACAGGTGAAAGGCTAAAAGCATCAGTGAGCAGCAAGCTCAAAGGCACTGGGAAGCATCATTCAGATTGTCTGTGCACAGAACAAAGTTCAGCCATATTGGGAAAAGTACATTTATCTCTGAACCAGTGGATTCCAAAGTGGATTTTATTTCTTTCAAGAGGGGTGTGCAACATCAGGTGAATCACTGAAATGAAAACATTCAATTGTTTTTTTTTTCCTATGTAGAAGCTCTACATTATGTAAGACATCTTTAAGCAGTTATTAGCAATAGATGACAGTAGGACAGAGTGGGAAAGGCACACTTTCAAGCTAGTGGTGAAGTCAGTCCCACTGACTTATGGCAAGTAACTTGACTTTTCAGTGCCTCCTTTTAAAAATATATTGTATTTAATTAATTAATTATTTTAAACTGCCACCAGTATTATTGCTGGGGTTTGCTGCCAGCTCTATGGATCCACCACTCTTGGTGACCATTTTTTCTTCTTTTTTTTTTCTTTCATTTTATTTTGTTTGACAGGATAGAGAGAAGTTGAGAGGGGAGGGGAAAATCCAGAGGGAGGGAGAGGGAGGGGGTGAGGAAGAAAGAGAGAGGAAGAGAGAGAGAGACCTGCAGAACCGCTTTACAGCTTGTGAACTATCTCCCCTGTAGGTAGGGAGCAGAGGCTTGAACTTGGGTCCTTGAACATGTGCTGTGCTCAATGAGGCATGCCACTAACTGGCCTTCGTTAATTTGTTTGTTTGCTTATTTATTTATTATTTACTCATTCACTCATTTATTTATTTATTTTACCAGAACATTGTTCAGCTTAAGCACACGTGGCACAAAGCGCAAGGATCAGACTAAGGATCCCGGTTCAAGCCCCGGCTCCCCACCTGGAGGAGAGTCACTTCCCAGATGGTGAAGCAGGTCTGCAGGTGTCTGCCTTTCTCTCCCCCTCTGTCTTCCCTTCCTCTCTCCATTTCTCTCTGTTCTATCCAACGACGACAACATCAGTAACAACAACAATAATAACTATAACAACAATAAAAAACAAGGGCAGCAAAAGGGAAAATAAATAAATATTTTTTTAAAATCCCATATAACACTATTATCATTGCAGGAACCTGAAATGTGCTTATAGTGCTTGACAGAGGTGAGAGTGTTGTTATGCTTGGCCACAAAACAAACACTCCTGTTCAGTTACATTATGAAGAAAATGCAAAACCATGTAGTCAGAGAAGCAAGATCACCCTCCCCCCTCAAATTAACTTATCAAGAAAACTATATTAATACAATTTCATATGTCAAAAAAAAGTGAAAACATGTACCATCATTAGTTTTAAATTTTTTCATAGATATATAAACATATATTTGCCATATATATGCTACCCTTCTGCATCTCATGCCCTTGTCAGGTGCTTAGTAGAATCATGTGAACCACTCCAGATTCACCTCCTTTCCTGTCCCTGGATCCAAGTACTGCTGAGAAGCCATTGCCCTTGAGATATACTTGGAGTTGGCTTCATCATCTTACCTTCTAGATGTACAGTTCATACTCATTTATCTGAAACCATGTGCACAGGTGAGTTCAAATACTGACTCTCTCCCTCTTTTTTGGAATTAATTTATTTGTTGGATAGAGACAGCCAGAAATCAAGAGGGAAAGAGGTGATAGAGAAGAGAGAGACACTGCTTCACCACTTGCAAAGCTTTCCACCTGCATTTGGGGACTGGGGCTTGAACCTGTGTCCTTGTGCACTGTAGCATGTACACTCAACCAGGTGTGCCACCACTCAGCCCCAAATACTGACTTTCTCAATTTAATTTTTCTCAAGCGACCTACAGTACCTAAGCCATGTATTACTAACATTCCTCTAGCATTTTTCTCAGAACATTAGAAATGGACCTACCATTAGACAATTCCTCGCCTAGGAACTTATCCAAAGAAAACACACATACGGGAGTCAGGCTGTAGCGCAGCGGGTTAAGCGCAGGTGGCGCAAAGCACAAGGACCGACATAAGGATCCCGGTTTGAACCCCGGCTCCCCACCTGCAGGGGAGTCGCTTCACAGGCGGTGAAGCAGGTCTGCAGGTGTCTATCTTTCTCTCCTCCTCTCTGTCTTCCCCTCCTCTCTCCATTTCTCTCTGTCCTATCCAACAACGACAACAACAATAATAACTACAACAATAAAACAAAAAGAGCAACAAAAGGGAATAAATAAATAAAATAAATAAAAAAAAAAGAAAACACACATACACACACACATCTATACACAGAGATCTATGTATACCTGTGTTCATAGAAGTACTACTTGTAAAGCCCAGATTTAAAAACAACCTAAGTGTCTAATGACAGTTGAGTGGTTAACAAGATTGTGATAGGGCTGGAAAAATAGCTTGCTTTAATATTGCATGGCTTTGTCATGTGCTTAACCCAGGCTTGAGCCCAGACTTCACAGCACTGAAGGAAGTTTCAGTGCTGTGGTCTCTTTCACTCTCTACCAAGCAAGCAAGGAAGAAGGGAGGAAGAAAATAAAAAGGGGAAAGGAAAGAGAGTAAGTTAAGGTATATATGCACAATGGGATACTACTCAGCTGTAATCAATTATTATACATCTATTTTGATGGAACTTGAAGGAATCTTGTTAAGTAAACCAGAAGAAGCAGGAAAAATACAACAGACAGGGGCTAGAGTCTACAGTGAGGAGCAGGCTGAGGAGGTAAGACGACGAGGCCAACTCCAAGTATATCTCAAGGGCAACAGTTTCCCAGCAGTACTTGGATCCAGGGACGGGAAAGAAGGTCAATCTAGAGTGGTTCACATGATTCTACTAAGCACCTGGTAAAGGCATGTGATGCAGAAGGGTAGCACTCAAAGGAGGAGAGAGGTAGTGGAACCAGCAGGCAAAGGAAACTGTGAAGGAATGGTCAGGGTGATAGGAGGGTAGCAAGGTAAGTGTGGTGCAACCCAGAGGGTGGAGCAGTGGGTTAGACTTTCATTCATTAGACTTTCATTCATGAGGTCATGAGTTTGAGCTTTGACAGTGATGTTATGGTGTGTGTGTGTGTGTGTGTGTGTGTTTGGTGAGTGTAGCATCATGGGGTGTGTGTATGTGTTTGGTGAGTATAGCATCATGGGGTGTGTGTGTGTGGTGAGTGTAGCATCATGGTGTGTGTGTGTGTGTGTGTGTGTGTGTGTGTGTGTGTGTGTGTGTGTGTGTGTGAGTGTAGCATCATGGTGTGTGTGGTGAGTGTAGCATCATGGTGTGTGTGTGTGTGTTTGGTAAGTGTACCATCATGGTGTGTGTGTGTGTGTGTGTGTGTGTGTGTGTGGTGAGTGTAGCATCATAGACTGAAGGTCAGTGAAGACATGAATAGAAAGTGCCCAGATAGGAGTCGGGTGGTAGTATAGCGAGTTAAGTGCAGGTGGTGCAAAGTGCAAGGACTGGCAGAAGGATCCCAGTTGGAGCCCTGGCTCCCCACCTGCAGGGGAGTCGCATCACAGGTGAAGCAGGTCTACAGGTGTCTGTCTTTTTCTCCCCTTCTCTGTCTTCCCCTCCTCTCTCCCTTTCTCTCTGTCCTATCTAACAATGACGACATCAATAAAAAACAACAATAAAACAATAAGGGCAACAAAAGGGAATAAATAAATAAATATATTTTTTAAATAATGAAAGAAAAGAAAGTGCCTAGATCTGGGGACTTGGGAGTAATTTGTTGGCTGCTTTAG
The DNA here is from genome assembly GCF_950295315.1 of Erinaceus europaeus. Taxonomy (NCBI): domain Eukaryota; kingdom Metazoa; phylum Chordata; class Mammalia; order Eulipotyphla; family Erinaceidae; genus Erinaceus; species Erinaceus europaeus. Next base: position 84,363,103 of record NC_080168.1, on the reverse strand, counting down.
GAAGTGCATTTTCTGGGTTAAGAGTGTGGACTAAAAGGTGAGGCATGACAATAAATCTCAAGACAAAGTGGGTGGCTTTTTAAAGAACCTGGGCTATAAAAGGAGGGAGAAAGAGGGTGTTATCTACAGTACAATCAGCATTCAGAGGTGGGTTTTGCTGTTTTTACATCAAAGAATTAAGTGCATTAATTAATGGGGAAAACTCAGTAAGGAAGGGATGGTTCTGCAACAAAGGTGAGAAGGGCTGATCATTAGCAGTTTGCTGAAATAAGCAGCAGGATGCAACTGCATGGCAGGGGTGAGATGGGGAGACAACCATGTGCTAGAAGAAAGGCATTTCTTTCCTCAAAGCAGCAAAGGAAGGGTGGATGTTGGAGACAGGATGGAACTGATGCCTTTGGAGAGAGGGTGAAGGAGCACATGCTGGCTTCCAGCTACTCTGTGAGGTGAAGTCTAAGGTCAGCTCTGAAAGTGTGTCAAGTACAAGGTCCCAGGACAACAGAGAAGGCCTGAAAAAGTGATTGTGAAGAGGAGCATAAGCCAGTCAGAGCACCTGGTCAGGGAGCACAGTGGGTACAGAGAACAGTGGGGCACAGATGACAGCCACAGTGGCTGTCATCTGCCTGGGCATGACCTTCCCTGCAGCCTGGTTGCATGCAGAGCAGGGACATGGCATGGCAGGTGCATTGGAAAGTCGGCAGGACTGAATATTTTAGGGGGTTGGTAGGAGTGTGATTAAAGCGGTGCCCCATGGACTCTAAGCTGGTAGGAAGTAACTAGGGTGTGAGAAGAGTGTCGAAGGGAAGGAGACAAATTGGTAGCAATAACACCTGGGGTTACAGAGGTGGCCAGATCCAGCCATTGCAAGGCTCTGGCTTACAGGGATGGAGACAAGAGTGGTTGAGAGCAAACTAGACAACCTTCGCTGGACTTGCCTCTTCCCAAGAACATGTTTACAACTGGGAAAAGGAAAAGAACAGAGGAGTGGGGGATAAATGGAACTGAAATAGACCCACTTCTTTGTGATTAAGGAGAGCATTACACTCTCAGAATTTGAAGAAAGATTCAGCAATATTGCTTTGAAATCTCACTCAGAAGGTTTTATTCTCTTTTCTTCCTTCCATCTTTCTTTTTTTCCTTTTTTTTTTTTTTTTGCCACTAGTTGTTATCACTGCGACCTGATGCCTACACTGTGAACCCACTACTCCTGGAGGCTATTTTCTTCTTTCTTCTCCTTCTTCCTCCTCCTCCTCTTCTTCTTCTTCTAATTTTTTTTGATAGAGACAGAGATAAGTTGAGAGGGAGTGAGGAAACAGAGAGGGTGAAAGAGAGACACTACTTTACCACTTATCAAGCTCCCATGCAGGTAATGTTGCATCTTACCAGCTGCACCACGACCCAGGCCCATTCATTCATATACGAAATAACACAAGAAGAAAAACACAGGAAGCCAAAAGTTACTTAGTGCCATTCAATGTATTAATCTTTTAAATACAGTATAATAATAGTGAAAACTTATTCTCACTTCCTCTGAGACAGAAGCTATGCTAAGGTCTGTACATGTTTATCTTATTTAATTCTCACATTGTCTGAGGCAGGCAAATAATATTGTTATTCCCCATTTCACTAGTGGGGAAACTGAGACCCAGAGGGGCTAAGTAAGAGGAGGGCTAGGTCTGCTTATTAGTCCTCTTAATTTTTCAGATACAGATGATGATTCCTTTTGGCATATTGTGAGTGAATCATAAAATGAAGGTAAAGGGGCTGGTTGGTGACACACATGGATGAGTGAACATGCACAAAGACCCACGTTCAAATCCCTGGTCCCCACTTGCAGGGAGTGTGGAGGGAGAAGCTTCATGCAAAGTGAAGTGCTACAAGTGTCTCTTGATCTCTCTACTCTATCTCACCTCCTCTCAATTTCTTTGTCTTATCAAATAAAAATAATTGAATAAAAGAATAACAAAGAAAATTATGATAAAGTCTGCAGAAAATTAAGTTCACCTACATTTACAATAATGACTTGTCATGACAGCACCAATTTGATTTAAACATTAAGAAAAATAATACCAACCTATATTTCTCTGAATTAGCATGCATTCCTTCTTTGCAGAAAAATGGCTTCTGCTGGAAAGGCCAAAGTCAAAGCAGTATTTATTCTTCCCCATGTCAAACAGAGTACAGTTGAACACAGTTCTCCTCTCCCCTAGGGCCAGATTGTTTTCTGCCAGCCGGGTGACCCTTTCCCCAGGGGGCCGGGGGGCCTCCTTAAACACAGCGATCACTCCTTGCACAAAGATACAGGGCGGGGGCAGCACCAGCACTTCCACCTGGGACTTGCATGTGAGTTCCGGTGCCATCACCAGCCTGTAACCAAACTTCTGGGCCAGATCAAAGGGTCCTGCTGTGGTAATGACCGAGTCTTGGCCAAGCAGCTTCAAGGACACAGTGACATAGGCCTCGGAGCCCACAGGGGCACAGCCAATCTCTACCCACTGGGCTTGAGACAGCTCTGTCCTCTTGCTGATCCTGATCTCAAGTGGCTGCCCCTGGCTGGTCCTGGCCCCAGGGAAATGGTTGCTGAAGATGGTATCCACCATGATGTGGGGCTCATCTGAGGAGAATTGGCAAAGTGGCTGGTTGGTAAAGAGGCCCACCTGGAAAGTGCCTTCTGCAGCCTCGGTGGTGCGATTCAAGTCGATATGGAAGACGGGCCAGTCCACCTTCAGAAAGGCTCCTTTCTCCCACCAGGCAGCTGCAGTGCTGTTGCCCTCTGCTTCTGGGCTCATGGCGAACCAGTAGTTACCAGCCTCCTTGAAATAGAAGCACTCGAACTCCAGCGTTCCCTGGGACTGGTTGGTCAGGAGGGACTTGGTGGCGACAGTTTGATTGGTGCTGGCCTCCAATAAAAGGACAGAGACATTCCTCAGTGTGCCATTGGAGTCATCAAAATACTGGAAGTCCACGGACACTGTTCTATTACTCAGTGCTACATGGCCTGGCTCTCCCAGGAGGATATACTCAGCTTCTCCAAGAACTGCAACAAAATTATCAGAATTGGCTTGAAAGGGGTATATATGAGCAACAATGTATAGGACATGAATGAAAACAGCATTTCAACAACAAATGATACTCAGTGCTCTAACAACTGAGAGAAGACCTAAGCTTGTCAGGTAAAGAAAGGACTACATAAAAGCTGGAAATAAGAAACAAGAGACTGGCTCACTTAATGATGGCGTTTTTGGTCACTGCCAGGCCACCCCATCACCTGGGCCCCTAGTCAAGGAATCCTTGGATCCCTCTATAGATACAATAGGTATAGACCTCTATTAGACCCCTCTCTCCATCACTGGTCACTTCCACCAGGAATGTCATTGTAAGTCCTCTTGTCACCTTCTTCAGGACCATACTCTTACTAGCAATGGGAGGGACTGCCCCACTCTCTGAAGGGAGGCTGGGTCAACACACTCTGCCACTTAAAGAAAAGTGGTTCTGAAATGAGAGCAGCCTAGAATGTTCCCAGCTGTGACAATGGACTGTGAGCTCAGTCTGACAGGGACTCAGAGGTTGTACATATACTTCACTTACTCATTTGAGAGAGAGAGAGACAGAGATTGAGACCATAGCATCTAAGTTTCTTTCTCCCTTCAAGGTGGGGGTGCCAGGCTCAAGCCTGGGTCGTGCACATGGCAGAGCAGCACGCTACCTAAGTGTGCTATTTCACTGGCCCTCGTTATTTTTTCTTGATATTTAAGACAGGCACTTGAACATTTGTACAAGTAAAGTAACAAGTGCCTTTAGTTTGTAGGAGGCAGCTGTTTTTAGATGAATAAGCTATGTTGGTACTTTACATGGGTCATCTAAAGGGCAAACTGAGTGTTTGTGAAGTAGCCAAGCTTGTCCTTGGCAATTCTCATGACATCACAGCAAGTGTTGTACTGGCCTAGATAGGAGAAACGACTACTAGCCCACAAGTATCATTCAGCTGGGAATCAGTCATAGTTTTCTTGAAAAGACCCAGCAGAGCAGTTGAAATAAAGAGTGGGAAGAACACTGACAAATCCTTGTTTCTATACTGAACCTAATCCAAAAGAATATCAAAGGAGACAGGATCTGGCAAAGGCTCAATCAGCTGGCCCATGGCAAATGTGTGCTAGATGGAAGGGACAGAAGAGACCCTGGGTCTGAAAAACAGCCTGTGTCAATGTGCCTGCATTTATTCACACTCCACATGTATATAGACACCATAAAGTTACATCATATATGCATCCCAAGCAGGGTTGAACAGGACAAAACACCCAGGTGACATCTCTTACTGGCCCATCAAGTGAAATCTTATGTAGAACCTCAACATCTAGAGAGAGTGTGGCTTCCGATGTGAGTGGAATCTAAATGTGTAATAGTGAACCACCAAGAAACATATAAAAAAAAAAAAAAACCTCAAGGTAAAATGCTTGTCTCCAGTTTGCTAAAATGAAAAAGGGTTGTCTTTAAAATTCTTTTTGTAAAAATTTTATTTCTAAAATATTTATTTGCTGGGAATACTGTGAGAACCAGGTTGAGCGTGGTGAGGTTTTTCCCATTGAAAAATGGGGAACTCAGGAGACGAATCTTCCTGTCAGACTCTTTCTGAGGTCGAGCTTGGGAGAAGAACAGACCTCAGTTTTCTGCCTCCCTGTTAGCATACTCCTTGTCTCCAGAGACCTTGCATTTTTCTGCCTCCAGGGACTTAGCATTCCTTAAAACATTAAGCCAGCTCCCCTGCTTCACCCTGCATTCCTTGATACAATGGCCCACTCTCTTATTATCTACATATCAATGTTCTGTTTTCTCTAACAAATGACATAAGGTCTCCTCCCTATTTCCCCACCCTTTCTGCTCATTTGATATATTCTTTTTCTACCCTCAAGACCCTCCCTGCCTGCAGGGTATTATTAATCCTACCAGTTAAACCCCTCACAACAGTTGCTAAGGAAGTTCCTACCTTTCCCAGTCCCTTTTACCTTTCTCCGCCCCTTTCCTAACCATGTATGGTATTGTCAAGCCACTTCCATTTCCAACTTGCCACTTCTGGTGTCCAGTCTTTAAGAGCTTGGGTGTGGGGATGAATAAAGATTTGAACCACCTTGCCACCACCAGCTGAGTTCCTGGGTCATCTCTCTCACATCACTGAGTGAGTAGTAGCCCCAGCTGCCTCCAGTCACGTTCTCTCCAACCCAGAGAGTACATGCCCGAGAAGAGGCACCCCCACACTAGCCTGGCATTTATTTTAATTATAAATAGAGAGAGAATGTATGGGACACATGGAGACAGAGAGACAGAGAGAGAGAGAGACCAACCAGAGCACTGCTAAGCTCTGGCTTATGGGGTTTGAACCTGGGGCCTCAGAGCCTCAAACATTAAAGTATCTTGCATAACCATTATGGTACCTCCCCAATTTTCATTTTTTTATTTTTTTATCTTTATTTATTTATTGGATAGAAACAGTCAGAAATCGAGAGGGAAGGGAGGGATAGAGAGGGTGAGACAGAGAGACACCTATAGCACTGCTTCACCACTTGTAAAGCTTTCCCCCTGCAGGTGGGGACTGGGACCTCGAAGCTGGGTCTTTGCGCATCGTAACATGTGCACTCAACCAGGTACACCACCACCCACCCCCCCATTTTCATTTTTGTAAAAATTTAAATATATATTTATTTAGTGGGGACTGAGAGGTGATTCAATGGGAGAGCATATTCCTTGTACATGTAAGAACCTGAATTCAACCCCAGCACTATGTACAATGACAAAGCAGTAATCCTGCCTCAGTCATGAAAAAAGATGTAAATATATTTAAAGCGATTTTTAAAAAGTAGACAAAGAAGGAGAGAGAGAGAGAGAACCAAAGCTTCTTTCAATGCGGTTGGGAGTTGAGCTTGAACCTGGGTCACACTCATGACAAAACAGCACACTATCCAAGTGAGCTATTTTTTTCAAGCCCTTAAAGTAAAAACTGAATCAATGCTGAAGAACCTGCAATGAACCCAGGATTATAAAGATCACAATTTAAAATGTACCACAGGAGCCTGGGAAGTGGTACAGTAAATAAAGCATTCGGTTCAATCCCCTGCACCAAATATACTAGAAGGAGGCATCAATCCTCTCTCATTAACTAATAAAAAATACATCTTTAAAAATATATGTGTTTCAGTGCCATCTACATCTGCCCTCTCTCATAACGCAAGTCACCAACATCAATGCCCCTACAGACCTCAGGTTTCCTCATGACTGAAAGTACTGTGTATACCCCAGTACTTACCATAATCACAGAGTACCACCAACAAAAGATTTGAAAAGTCTTTCAAAATTTGTTTCATTCTGATCAGCAAGATCCCTGGTCATTGGTCTCCTCATGTCCTTTTTCACATTCAAATTGTGATTTTTTTTCTCAAAAAACACCATAAATTAAAACCTAAGGAAAAAAAATGACTCTGTTCAATATAATTCACAAAAATGTAATCAAGAAATGACAAGACTATGACAAGAATTCAAACTTACTTGTTGATCTTAGAAAGCAAAATAAAGGGGGACCCTGATTTTTCTTGGGGAATGAATGATCTATAACTGTACATGTCCTTTTCATCCTAAGAACATTCAGAAATACCCAACACCCAGATTATCATCTCAAAACGCCATGCCTCTCTTATTTTTAGCAAATCCATAAAGGGAGAGCATGCTATATTTACCTCATTTAATCAACCAATTTGTATAATACATTTTACATAATTTATCTACTTGGCATTTCACACTGATTAATTTACCAATTTTCTATTAGTCTTTTATTTTTCATTGTGATGAGTAGAACTGATTTGATTCCAGAAATGAGTTTATTGATACTTGTACAATTTCCTGGCTCATTTTCTTTTTTATTCTTTATCTCTTGAGGATGGAGGGAGAGCAAGGAAGGAGAAACCGATAAGAAGAAAAAGCTGAGTATCACCCTACCCTGCAGAGAGTTTCTTTGATACCATTCATATTACTCACATGTGGTGCCAGGGCTCAAACTCAGTGCCCCATCTATGGAAAGGTGTACACTCTACCAGGCAAACTATCTCCCAGACAATATATATTTTTTAATATTTATTTCTTCATGAGAAAGAATCAGAGCGTCTCTCAGGAACATGCAGTGCCAGGGATCAATCTTGGGACCCCATGCTTGCTAGTCCAATGCTTGAGTCATTGAGCTATCTCCCAGGACACAATAACTTACTTCCCTCCCTCCCTTCCTTCCTTCTATTCTCTCTCTCTCTATTTTTATTTATCTCTCTATTTTATTTATCTATTTTTATTTATTTATCTCTCTATTTTTATTTATCTCTCTATTTTTATTTATTTATTAATGAGGGGCAGGAGAAGAGAGGAAGGACCAGACATCGCTCTGGCACATGTGCTCCCATGGATATAACTCAGGACCTCATGCTTGAGAATCCAACCCTTTATCCACTGCAACACCTCCTGGACCACCTGTCTCTTTTTACTATAGTGGTGGTACAGGGGGTTGAACCTAAGACTTCAAAGCCTCAGACACAAGAGTCTTTTTTGCACATAACCATCATGCTATCTACCCCTCTTTTTCTTTTCTTTCTTTTTCTTTTCTTTTTTACTAGAGCACTGTTCAGCTCTGGTTTGTGGTGGTACAGGATTGAAAGTGAGATCTTTGGTGCCTCAGAAATGTAAGACTTTTTGTCCCCATTTTTTATTTGTTATTAATACTAAATTACTATATTGTCAGGTTACAGTGTATAGTCCCACACCACATTCTCCCACCTCCCAGAGATAACCACAATAGTTCTCATAAGTCTTATAGTTTGCTTCTGTTTTTTTATTATTATTTTTTAATGAGAGCACTGCTTAGCTCTGGCTTATGGTGGTGCAGGGGATTAAACCTGGGACTTTGGAGCCTCAGGCATGAGAGTCTCTTTGCATAACCATTATGCTATCTACCCCCACCCTGCTTTTTTTTTTTTTATGAAAGGCTTTTTGCATAAACATTATGTTCTCTTTAGTTTCCATATAGTTTCATTTCTTAATGTCTAAAGCTAGAACAAAATTAATCAAACCTTTAAATATATATATGATATATGTGTGTGTGTGTGTGTGTGTGTGTGTGTGTATTTCCTGGGAGAAGACTGAGTGGCTGAGTGTATGCCTTGCACTTTATAAAAAAATCTTTTTTTTGTAAATATTTATTTATTCCCTTTTGTTGTACTTGTTTTATTGTTGTAGTTATTATTGTTGTTATTATTGACGTCATTGTTGTTGGTTAGGACAGAGAGAAATGGAGAGAGGAAGGGAAGACAGAGTGGGGGAGAGAAAGATAGACACCTGCAGACCTGCTTCACCGCCTGTGAAGTGACTCCCCTGCAGGTGGGAAGCTGGGGGCTCAAACTGGGATCCTTCTGTCGGTCCTTGAGCTTTGTGCCACCTGCATTTAACTTGCTGTGCTACCACCCGACTCCCTAAAAAAAATTTTTTTTTAGTTATCTTTATTTATTTATTGGATAGAGACAGCCAGAAATCCAGAGGGGAGGGGGAGATAGAGAGAAACAGAGACAGAGAGACACCTGCAGCCCTGCTTCACCACTCGTGAAGCTTTCCCCCTGCAGGTAGGGACCAGGGGCTCGAACCTGGGTCCCTGCACATTGTTAACATGTGCGCTCAACCAGGTGCACCATCACCTGGTTCCACTTCTTTTTTTCCAAATCATTTCATTGGGGGGATAGTTGTTTATAGCTGCTGACACACTGGTACAATTTCTCATCTTTTCATAGTAGGTGTCTTAAAACCACTCACACTCAACTTCAGACTTTTTTCATTATCTTGTACCAGGACTGAAGAGTAGATCAGAAAGGTGTGGTGCATATACCTAGTGGACTACTACTCCACTGTTAAAAATTATGAAGTCATTTCCTTTGTCTCATTTTTTATTGGACCTTGAAGAAATCGTGTTAACCTAGATAAGCCAAAAGGAGAAGGACTCGTACTCTCTGAAGATCTCACATATGAGTGGAACTTAAGACACAAGGACAGAAAAGAAAAACACAAGGCATGTTTTTTATAGATAGAGAGAAAATGAGAGAACAAAGATAGACACCTGCAGTACTGCTTTACCTCTTGTGAAGCTTCCCTACCTATAGTTGGAGACTTTAGGTCTTAAACCCAAATTCTTGTTCATGGTAATGTGTACACTCTACCTTATGCTGTGCATATCTTAAGTCCCACTCGGCATCACACAGAATGGTTTCTCTCTATCCCATAAACAAACACATCAAGAAACTATCCAGGGTATTAAAGTTAAGTGAGAACTGTACGGGGCTCCTGGTTTTCCTTGTGTAGGGCACTCACAAGAGAAAACAGATAAATAACAATTATTGTCTGCCAACATGTGATGCTGCCAGTGTGCGTCAGGAGAGTTATGATTTCATGCAGCAATCGTCCCAGACCACCTGGAGGGCAGAAAACCTTGTGGGCTGAGGTCCAGAAAGGCTTGTGGGAGGAGGTGCTGGTTTTGATATAAACAGACTATAAGACTACAGAAGAAGATGAAGGGTCCTTGAATACCAGTTTTTCCCCCCTAATTTAGTGAACTATGGGCTACTAAACATAACCACATATGTATTTTCTTTGTTTATACCCCCCATCATTCACATTTAATATGTTTTAATAACTATGTTATAGGGCCAGTTGGTGATATACCTGGTTGAGTACACATGTTCAAGGACCCAATTTCAAGTTTGTGGTTCCCCACTAGCAAGGGGTGAGCTTCATGAGTGGTGACTCAGAGCTGTAGTTTCTCTTTCTCTCCCTCTCTATCTCTCTTTCCCCTCTCAATTTCTCTCTGTCTTTTCAAATAAAAGAAAAGAGACATAATTCTAAAACAGAAATAAAATAACTATGTTATGTTCAATATATGTATGTGACATCCCTCAGATAAGGCAGAGATTAATGTAACTAAAAGGACTGATTGAAATCGTTAAAAAAAAAATTCAATAGAAAGAAAACTGGCATGCCTCTATGGATTTTTTTTTTCTTTCAGTAGGAGTTGGCTGAACACAGGAAACACTGTACTTCCTCAAAGGGAAGTAGAGATCTGAAGGGTAATTATGCAGATCATTAAGGTTCCTCCCATCTTCAACAAAGAAAGAAAATGCAATATTTCTGGAATCAGGCTCAGCGTTAACCCAGTCCTTACCTTGAACATGGTTTGGGAAACATGGCCAACTAGGTTAAGGGAAGGGTGGGTGGTTAGGATGATTAAACCGCTTCCTTGAAGTCACTGATACTCAGTAACCAAAATAAGAAGGGGCCTGGAGATAACTCAACCCATAAAACCCACATGTTTCCATATGCTAGGACTCAGGGTCGAGCCCCCAGCTACCACATGGGAGCACCTACATGGGGAAGCTTCACGAAGGGTAAAACAGTGCTGCCTTGTCTCTCTCCCTCTCTACTCTTTCTTCCTCTCTATCTGTCACTCTCAATCTAAAAATAAACAAGTACTCTGAGGCATTAGGTTACACTTAAAATAAACCTAAAACTTTTCTGTTAAAAATAAACAAGTAGTGGCCAGGCGATAGCGCACCTGGTTAAGTACACACACTACAGTGTGCAAGGACCCAAATTCAAGCCCCTGGTCTCCACCTGCAGGAGAAAAGTTTCATGAGTGGTGAAGCAAGGCTGCCGGTGTCTCTCTCCCTCTCTGTTTCCCCCTCCCCTCTCAATTTCTCTGTTTCTACCCAATAATAATGAAATAAATAAATTTGACATAAATAAATAAACAAGTGAATAAAACAGTCCACTAGAAGAGGAGGAACTGTGCAGGGTACAGAGTACTGACAACAATCCTGGTGGCAATAAATAAAGTAAATAAATAAATAAATAAAATTAATGAGAAGCATAGGCCCTTAGTGTCCAAAAGCTGAAATAGCCTTTTCCAAATACTTTGCTTCCCCATATCAACCAATTTTTTAAACAATCTCCTAATTACAATTGATTGATGTGATCACAACACACTTTCCTTCCTATGAAAATAACCCACAAAAGCAGGCTCCTGTCATCAATATTTGGAGTTGGATGGAAATGGTATCATAAAGTACACCAGCTTATTTGACAGTCTTAATATATGGTGCCCCCCCCACCAATGTTCTAAAGTTTTTGAAAATAAATGTTAAATTTTCACTAAATTAACCACTAATTTGAAGAAGTTAACACAGCACCCCAAAATGGAATGCATTGCTATATTTAGAGCACAATCTTTATAATTTTTAAAGAATAAGATAGCTTGTTATTCTAACCTTTTTTCTTCCAACATGTTGTTCCCAATACCACAACTTATGTGTAATTTGAAAACTGTGTTAGAAATATTAAAACTGAGGCATATTTTATGCACATGTGAAAATACTTGTCTATGGCATTAATATTTGGATTTATAGTCAAATTTTATTATTTATCAGCTGTCACTAGCAAACAAGAGGTTGTGAATATTCTCAATGGCAGCCACCACCCCAAATAAGCTCAAAAACTATGTCTCTGCTTAAGACAAAACTATGGATGGGGATATAGCATAGTAGTTGTACAAAATGACTTTCATGTCTGAGGCTCTGAAGTTCTATGATTAATCTCTAGCACCACCATAAACCAGAGCTAAGCAGTGCTCTAGTAAAAAAAAAAAAAAAAAGCGAACAACAAAGAAAATTAATGGCTAAGAAAAGAAAATGAATTATGGTAAAGTCCATGGAAGTGATAGAGTAGTGATAGGGAGCCGGAGTTAAGCGCAGGTGGCGCAAGGCGCATGGCACAAGGACCAGCATCAGGATCCCTGTTAGAGCCTCTGGCTCCCCACCTGCGGGGGTGGGGGGGTCACTTCACAGGCGGTGAAGCAGGTCTGCAGGTGTCTTTTTCTCTCCCTCTCTGTCTTCCCCTCCTCTCTCGACTTCTCTCTGTCCTATCTAACAACAACGACAGCAATAACAACAATAATAGCAACAACAACGACGATAAACAAGGACAATAAAAGAGAAAAACCATAAGAAAAAGAAAAAAGAGTAGTGATAATAGTATTCATGGTGTGTGTGTTGGGGGAGGGTTCCAATATAGCCATATAAACAGCTTTCATATATATTTAGTCACTAGTGTGGGCCCTATCAGGCAACAGGGGAGGAATGTAGTTTCCCATATGCATGTTGCCTCCCAAAGATTCAAAAGTCAAGCTCAAACTTAGAAATCAGCATAAAGCCCTCTTAACACAGAGACCCTGTGGGGATGTTTACACCTCACACCTACTGTAGCCCTGAGAGGATTTTTTTTGGGGGAAGAAGTAAACCTGTTCTGAAACAAGAACCCCAAAACCCTATTCTTCAGGGGTTCCAGCTATTGGAACATGGCACCTACTCATTCTTTATAACCTCTCTCCTGGGCTTGTAGCTCTGACCTTGTGTCTACAAAAATGTCACAGCTCAAAGGGATGGCTGCTGAGGCAATTTGTCCCCATTCCTTTAAACCTTTCTATCTACCTCCCTTGGTGTCTATTCCTTAATAATTTCCCAGTTCAGGGTTGGGGAAACATCATCACAGTTATGCAAGCAACTTTCATACTTGAGACATTGAGTTACCAGGTTCAATTCCCAGCATCAATACGCACCAAAGCTAGGCAGTGCTCTGATAAAATAATAATAATAGTTGTAGTAGTAGTAGTAATTATTCTTCAATTCTCACACCATGTTGCCATGAATCTCCTCTTCATCTGTCCACTCCTTGTCTGATTTGACTAAAGCCCTAATAAACTTGTTTTCCCCCTTAAAACAAAACAAATTGTTCCCTGGGGAGGGTGGTGCACCTGGCAGAGTGCACACGTTTCATGTGTGATGACCTGGGTTCAAGTCCCCAGTCCACACTTGCCCGTGGGGGGGAAAGCTTCACAAACAGTGAAACAGTACTGCAGGTGTCTCTCCCTCCCCTCTCTAGTGCCTTCCTCTATCAAAAAGAAAATAAACAAGCAAAAAAAAAAAAAAAACTTGTGGGGGGGGCAGAGGCAGAGCACAAAAAATCAAGGCATGGGGACGATGTCCAGCGCTTTCAGGCTGTGAGGTCCGGGGTCCAGGAGGCACTGTCCCACCCCAGGGTCCAAGGAGCGCCCGCGAGCGGCGGAAGACGCGACTTACCTGCGGAGAGCAGCCGTCGAGGCCTCGGGGCCCAGAGCTGTGTGCTGAGCATCTCGCGTCCCCCGACTGCGCTGGGGCAGCGGCTCAGCCTCCGCGCCCCGCCCTGGCCAGCCCCCGCCTGCGCCGGGGTGTGTGTGGGGGGGGGGCTGTCCCTGGAGGGCGGGGCCCCGCAGCCAGCGAGCTCCAGACGCACCCTCACGGCACCAGCCTGAGCCGCGCGCAGCCCAGGAAGCCCACGGGAAGGGCGGCGCAGTCCTGGACCTTGAGCTCCAGCCAGGCCCGCGGGCAGCCTCTGGATGCCAAGTCCAGACACTTATCCCCGGGTATCATTTTCTTCTGGGGGACGACAAAAGTGTTTGAAGTGGCAGAGCTGGCCCGTAAACTTGGACTCCCCCAAACACTTGGCTTCTCCAAAACTCACTAAAAAGTCGCACACACACAAAAAGTGAAGCGTATCTTCGTTTTTCTTTATCTGGAGCCATAATTATTTAATTAAAATGTACCATTTACAACCTTTGATCAGAGGGGCAGGGGGGTGGTACACCCGGTTGAGCTCACATGTTACTATGGTCAAGGACCCAGGTTTAATACCCACCACTACCGCAACTCTCATCTCCACTTGGGAGTTGGGGTTGAGGAAGGGAGCTCAATGGGTGGGGAAGCAGGTCTGCAGATGTCTTTCTTTCTTATCTCCCCCTTCCCTCTCAATTTCTGACTTATAAAAAGGAAAAAAATAAAAGGTGGGGGAGGGTAGACCGTAGGAAGCTGTGAATGTCTTGTACAAGCACCAAACCCTAGCAATAACCCTGTTGGCAATAAAAATACATACATACACACTCTAATTTGGGATTAAACCAAAAAACTGCTTAGTTTTGAAGTAAAGGCTGGAAGGGCATGGGGAGAAGGGGGCATCTGTCTGGCCATCGGAATGGTACTACTTTTGGCAGTGCTTGTGGTGAAGTATGTACTATACTAGTGTGAAGTTGTACAATGGAAATTGTTTTTAAATATTTATTTATTTACAGGGAGAGAAAGAGAAGGAGAAAGAGAGAGAACCAGAGCTGGGGAATGAACTCAAAACTTTGTACTTAAGAGCCACTACCTCCTAGGTTGCTGGAAACTTATGTAGCATTGTATATCAATGATAAACTGATATAGTTTTAATTAAGAAAACAAACCCTGGGAGTCAGGCGGTAACGCAGTGGGTTAAGCGCACGTGCCTAAAAGCGCAAGGACCTGTGTAAGGATCCCGGTTGGAGCCCCTGGCTCCCCACCTGCAGGGTAGTCACTTTACAAGTGGTGAAGCAGGTCAGCAGGTGTTTATCTTTTTCTCCCCCTGTCTTCCCCTCCTCTCTCCATTTCTCTCTGTGCTATCCAACAACAACAGTAACAACGACAACAACAACAGTAACGACAACAACAACAACAAAAAAAACCAAGAGCAAAAAAAGGGAATAAATATTTTTTAAAAGCCTTCTCATCAAGAAAAGACAGGATTATAAAGTCTTAAGGGAAAGTTGGAACTAGTTAAGATACCTGCCCACAAACTGGGACTGAGCACAAGATCCCTGCCTACTACTTGAGACTCCAGACAGCCCTTTGAGGGAAGAGAACCACAAGGAAAAAGGAGGCTCTCTTCAATAAATGGTGCTGGGAAAACTGGGTTGTAACATGCAGAAGAATGAAATTGAACCACTTTATCTCACCAGAAACAAAAATCAACTCCAAATGGATCAAAGACCTAGATGTCAGACCAGAAACAATCAAATACTTAGAGGAAAACATTGGTAAAACACTTTCCCACCTACACCTCAAGGACATCTTTGATGAATCAAACCCAATTGCAAGGAAGACTAAAGCAGAAACAAACCAATGGGACTACATCAAATTGAAAAGCTTCTGCACATCCAAAGAAACTATTAAACAAACAAAGAGACCCCTCACAGAATGGGAGAAGATCTTCACATGCCAAACATCAGACAAGAAACTCATCACCAAAATATATAAAGAGCTCAGCAAACTTAGCACCAAAAAAGCAAATGACCCCATCCAAAAATGGGCAGAGGATATGAACAAAACATTCACTACAGAGGAGATCCAAAAGGCTAACAAACATATGAAAAACTGCTCTAGGTCACTGATTGTCAGAGAAATGCAAATTAAGACAACACTAAGATACCACCTCACTCCTGTAAGAATGGCATACATCAAAAAGGACAGCAGCAACAAATGCTGGAGAGGTTGTGGGGACAGAGGAACCCTTTTACATTGCTAGTGGGAATGTAAATTGGCACAGCCTCTGTGGAGAGCAGTCTGGAAAACTCTCAGAAGGCTAGACATGGACCTTCCATATGATCCAGTAATTCCTCTCCTGGTGCTATACCCCAAGGACTCCATAACACCCAACCAAAAAGAGGTGTGTACTCCTATGTTCATAGCAGCACAATTCATAATAGCTAAAACTTGGAAGCAACCCAGGTGCCCAACAACAGATGAGTGACTGAGAAAGCTGTGGTATATATATACAATGGAATACTATGTAGCTATCAAGAACAATGAACCCACCTTCTCTGAGAACCACAAGGAGCTAGGTCACCTGAAGATAGCACTTGAGCTGCAGTTTTGCCTCCCAGCCCGGAACATTTACAAATACCCAAGAGGCAGTGGGAGTGGAAATTACCTAAGCAACAAAAGGCTCCTTTCCTTTTTGGAAGAACTGGGCAGACAATACAATTCCATAAGTGTTAAAGTTCTTATGTGATAAAACTATGCTTTTGGGGTGCAATATTGTTTTTGCCCTTTGCTTTTCTTTTACACAAAAGATGCCATTTCACAGATAAAACCTGATGTTGATAATAGAAACCAGAGGACTGTGGTGAACTCTAGGGAGTAGGTGATTCAAAAGGGGCACCAGGGAACTTTTGAGGAGGGGAAATTTAAATGAAGCTACAACTGGCCGAATCTATGTAGTTGGTTATTTTTTTAAAAAGTATTATGGGCAGGAGTAGATAGCACAATGGTTATGTAAAGAGACTCTCAGGCCTGAGGCTTCAAAGTCTCAGGTTCAGTCTCCTGTACCACCATAAACCAGAGCTGTACAGTGCCCTGGTTAAATAAAAATGATAGGGGCTGGGCAGTGGCACACTGGGTTAAGTACACATAGTACGAAGTGTAAGATCCTGCTTTAAGCCCCTGGCTTTCCACCTGTGTGGGGGGAGTTTCATAAGCAGTGAACCTGGCCTGCAAGTATCTCTCTCCTCTATCTCCCCCTCCCATTTTTAATTTCTCTGTCCTATCCAATAAAATGAAAGAAAGGGGGGGGGGGAAGGCCTCCAGAAGCAGTGGATTTGTGTTGTTTTCAATGGGTTAGGTTGTTTTCGCCGGGCTAGCTTCACGGGCGGGTAACAGACGACCAGGGACTCATGGTTGAGCTGTAGGCAGTATCTCTTTATTCATGCAGGACACAGCACAATCTAAGACGAGCTAAGTTAAACTCAAAGTACAGTACTGTAAAACTCACAATGCTGTCTTTATATATACTTGCCAAGTAAGGTGGAAACAGGATGTGACATAGAGAGGGTGGAGAGAAAAGTGACTGGTGAAAATCAGGGTGTGACAAGGAGGTGGGGTGGAGCAAAAACATATCATGAAACAGTGGGGATTGAACCAATGCCCTGGAGGGAGGTGCTTGTTAACAGTGGTTATGTAAATAGAATGAAGTGGTTAAGTAAATAGAATAGTGTTAAGCAGGGGGGATTTAAACCAAATGAAACAGAAGGGGTCTCATGCATACCAACAGATTTGTAGTGTCCACACCAAGCCTCAGCCATAATCCTGGAGGCAAAAAATAAATTAAAAAAATGTATTGTTATTTATTTATTGATAGATACAGAGAAATCAAATGGGAAGAGGGAGATGAAGAGGAAGAGAGAAAGAGAAACACCTGTAGCACTGCTTCAGCACTTGTGAAGCTCCCCCCTCCCCCCGCAGGTGGGATCCAGGAACTTGATTCCAGGTCCTTAGACACTGTAATTTATGCTTAACCGGGTGTGTCACCACTTGGCCCCTAGGTTGGTTATTTTTTTTTCCTTTTTGGAGGGATTAATGGTATACAGTCAACAGTAAAATACAGTAGTTTCCATATGTGTAATATTTCTCAGTTTTCCACATAAGACTCTAATGCCCCACCTAGGTCTTCCTTTACCATCATGTTCCAGGACCTGAACAATCCCTCCAGCCCCAGAGTAGTCCTTTACTTTGGTGCAATACACCAACTTCAGGTTGGTTTCTTTTACAATAACTTTAATGAGAGATTTGGCCATTTTTGCCAAATTAGAATTCTTTTTTTTTTAAGTTTTTTTTTTTTGTTGTTGTTGTTGTTCTTATTTATTTCTTGGATACAGAAAGCCAGAAATTGAGAGAGAGGGGTTGATAGAGAGAGACAGAGAGACACCTGCAGCCCTGCTTCACCACTCGTGAAGCTTCCCCACTGCAGGTGAGGACCAGGGGCTTAATGAATTAGAATTCTTGTCAAGCTCTGCTGCTGTCTTACTGGACAATTAAGATAGCTTAGTTTTTTGTTTTGTTTTGTTCTAAAAGAAGTCAGCAAAGACCTGCAATGGAAAAATTTTTAATTTTTATTTATTTCTTATAGAGATAAAGAGGCAGAAAAACACAGAGAGATAGATAGAGAGATCAGAGCATGGAAGCGTGAGGTGGGGACTGGGCTTAAACCTGAGTTGCATGCATGGCAAAGTAGTGCACTAAGTGAGCTATTTACCCCAGAAGAGACTTTTTTCTTTCTTTCTTTCTTTTTTTTTTTTTTTTTTTTTTTATGAAAAAGACACAGAAAAGGAGAGACTAAACTTGCTTATCTCTGGCTTATGGTGGTGTGGTGTTGGAGATTAAGCTTGAGAATTCAGAGCCTCAGACATGAAAGTTGTTTTGCACAACCATTATGCTATCTTTCCAGATCCCTCCTACTCTCTCCCACCCCGCAAGACTTTCAGAAGAACAATGTGGTGTGGTCTTGGAGTGAACCAGAGAAATCTGGCTGTTCAAGTCTCCTGAAGTCTGGCTCAGAGAATGGTTTAGTGATGTGCAAATTATGTGAAACTGATCCACTTGCAATAACATCCTTTATACAAAGGAGAGATCTTTTATTTCCCTGGGTGATATTTTGAGAGAAAAAGCTTTCAGTGACTCATAATTATGAGGGCACATGGAAGAATACAAATGACCCACTTTTCACATTCTAATGACAAGATCTTACTTGTGTGCCAACCTGACTTTTCTGGAATGCTTCCCACATCATGGATATGGCCCATGTTGTGGAATTTAAATGAGACAGAGCAGATCTCAGACAGGCTAAGCCCTGACAAGTTTCGTGGAAGTCTTTGGAAGAGAGTAAAGGACATATGTAGGTCCCCCAAATCACCTACTTTAGTTATATTTAACTAGAAATCCTACATGTGCAATCACTGACCAAGGGCCAATGAGAATTCAAGTTAAATGTTTTGAATGTTATGTGATAGTCCGTAAACCTAGTATCTATTTCCTTATGACATCAAGATAGTAATTAGAGCAAATGATAAAACATAGTCAAGCATATGCTGCAAATAGTAACTTGTTGAGTTCTGAAATAGAGTTCTACACTGGAGACATTTTTCTTTTTTAAGGAATCTTTCTTCTTTTAATCTTTATTTATTTATTGACTAGAGACAGCCAGAAATCAAGAGGAAAAGGGTTAATAAAGAGGAAGGGAGACACCTGCAACACTGCTTTATCATTCACAAAGCTTCCCCATGAAGGTGGGGACCAGGGGCACAAACTTGGGTCCTTGTGCACTGTAACATGTGTCCTCAACCAGGTGTGCCACCACCTGGCCCTGAGACATTTTTCTAAAGCAGGCAGGACTGAGCAAGAAAAAAAAATGATTATAGTTATTGGAGGTGAGGGCAGGCTAGTGGGAAGAGGTAATAAAAAAAAAAGTCTGTACAGATAAAGGAGGTGTATCCCAGGAACCCAAGGGGATAGATACACTTAAATCTGTGCCCCAATCCAGTGCTCTGCATTTACTGATGCTCTTGTGAGCTAGTTGGCTAGTTGCTTCTTCCTTTCATAAGACTTTCATTCTATCTTCAGTTAAGGTTCCTCACATGCCTATTTCTCCAAGTGGGCCACCCTTTTATAAGCAGGGGTTATCTTTCATTCTTTATACCCTCAGTGGTCCACATAGTCACTGTACTCAAAGCAATACATCTTTTTAAAAAATATTTGATAGAGACAGCTAGAAATCAAGAGGAAGAGGGAGGTAGGGAGAGAGACAGAGAGACACCTGCAACACTGCTTCACCTGTGAAGCTTTCCCTCTGCAGGTGGGGACTGGAGGCTTGAACCCATGTCCTTGTGCATTGTTAACATGTGTGCTCAACCAGATGTGCCGCCACTTGACCCCAGAAATATGTCTTTATATAGTTGGATTGAATTGAATAGAAGATGAAGAAGGGCAAAGGAGAACCATGTTACAAACAGACAATGTATATCAGAGTTCATTTGTTCAGACAATATTTATTGGATGCTTCCTGTGCTGTGTACCAGGCCCTGTCCTATCCTCTCCACCCTGAGGATAGATCCATGAACAAAGCAGATAAAAAGCACTGCTCTCAAGTTCACACTCTGGATTTCTCATTAGGGATGGGCTTAGCAATACATTTACATAAATTCAAACAGACCTGTTGGCAACAACAACAAAAAAGACAAACACATTTAAGTTCTTTAATTATTGGTGTATGAAAAGTTATGTTCTTTCTCAATTTACAAAATATTCATACCCATGTATCACTCTAATTCTAAGACGAATTATAAGACTGTAAGAGAAGTTCCTTGGCAATTTAAGAAGTTTTCAAGGATCATTTTGAGCACACTTGATTATGTCCCTAGGCACAGTCTTTAAAACTTAAACACTTTGTAAGGTATGGGTCTACTGTACCAAAGCAACAGCTCAGATTGCTGGGCAATGGACAACCATTTTAATAAAATAACTGAATGATGATGTGATGAATCCACATCTAGTCAGATTTGTCTAGCCACAGGGAGCAAGAGAAATAGTACATTCACAAGAATACACGTGGTCACTTATCAGTGGAATTCACATCAAGAATTAAGGAGAAGACAATTCACAAGTCATTTCCCACTCTTTCAAAACAACTGAAATCATAAATGTGTGAGGTCATAAAGGTTATTATAATCAACTTTTGGTTATAAGATCTAAAAGAAAAATCTTAACATACTGACTTATTCTGGCTAGAGGTTTCTCATTTTCACACATTTTCAAAACGTATTTAAAAATGTCAAGTTGAAAAAGATGTATTTTTAATTTTTCAGTAATTTTACCCTATATACATTAATAAAAATCACTGAACTCAGAAAACAGTCACTTATACAATGTAACAAAAAACTGGCAGTATATGACTAAAAATATTCCATTACAATAAAGCTACTTTAGATTTATGCTCCTAAGAGCCAAGTTAAAACAATAATTGTATCAGCACCAAAACAACTTTTTGTATTTTGAGTCCAATGGGTGTTGGTTTATTTAAAAAGTAACCCATGAGAGGGCCAAAATAATACCTTATTTGGAGAAAAAAAAAAAAAAGCAGAGGGGTACAAATATACAGAGACCTAGAAAATGCCACAAATGCCCACTAAAAAATAAGTCAATTATACTTGTCTTTTAATGAATATAATTTCTGCAGAATATATTTATATGCCACTTTCCTTCCTTTTTAGTTCACTTTAGATAACTCAGAATGCTCCATTTTTGTTAGTCTATTGTCATAATAACGTAAATAAATATACTGAATTGTGGGAGTTTGCTATAATGAACCCAAACCACTAGTGCTAGGTATAGTAGTTCAAACAATTGTAAGTGCAGCTCATTTCAGCTGGTAAAATAGATTATTATTTACCTTCATCACTTTTTGAAGCTTAGCCAGATGAGATATAGCGTGTGTGTGTGTGTGTGTGTGTGTGTGTGTGTTTGTATGTGCAAATGTGAGTGCAACCCAGAAAGAGGAGTGACATACAAAGGCCCAGAAGACCTGGGCATCCAGACACTAAGTTTTCCCCAAAACAAACTTGTTGAGCTGTGGTGGAATTAGGGAATCTGTCATAACACAGAACTAGTTATATATAGGTATGGACATCAAAGAATAAAGCAGCTGCCTCCATCACAATACTCCCATGACACTGTAGGCTGAAGCAGTGGCAGCCACTTCTCAGGGAGGTGTGAGGGTGTGACTCTGGCTGCATTTACAAAGATTCCCTGGGTCTTCAGTTGAGGAAGCTTGTGCCTTCCCTAAAGCATATGTGTAGTTGCCTCTGACACATCAATGAAATGAGAATGTAGGGGACCTGGGATAGTATCCTTGGATAATATCCTCTCTTCCTATTCCCAGTGGTTTACTCAATATAGACAATACTCCTCCAAGAAGCTGAGGCAAAACCGTCACTACAGTCCACTTCCAGCTCAGTCTCAGAAAAGAAGTTCCTTTTGCCCACACAGGGTCCCTGAGTTTGAGGTAATGCCACCATGCCATATGCTGCATAGGAGTAACAGAGGAAGTCAGGCAAAGTCCACTTTGAAATTCAAGCAAACTTAGGGCCAGGGTTGTAGCTCAGTGGTAGTGTGTGCCTTATATGTATAAGGCCCTGGATTCAATCCCTGTCACTGAAAAATGAACAGGAGGGAAGAAAGAAAAAGAAAGAAAGAAAGAAAGAAAGAAAGAAAGAAAGGAAAGAAAAGAAAAGAAAAGAAAAGAAAAAAAAAGAAAAGAAAAAAAAGAAAAAGAAAGAGAGGAGGGTGGGAGTGAGGGAGGAAGGGAAGGAAGGAAAAACCTTGTGTGTTTATAGTACCACTGAGCTGTTTGCCTCTTGACCCAAGTTTTGTTTTATATATATGGGGGGGGGGAGGAGGAAGAGGGGTATCAAATCCGTCCCACCATCCAAGGAGTTCCTCTGATGCTCCCATATATTGCCAGGAATTGAACCCAGGGCCTGAGACATTGTAAAACATGTACTCTACCCACTGATTCTTCCAGGCCCCCCAGGATGGGTTTTTTTGTTTGTTTATTTAAGTTCAGTTTTAAAATTCCTTATGTGAATGAAAAGGAGACATAACATTTTCATGGTCTATTTTACCATCCTTGGTTTCAAGGTAAAAGAGCACCAAAATTCCTGGTATACTAGTGAGATTCTCTCTTAGTCCCTGTGCCAGCACAATACCAGGGAAATCCTGAGCTGTCTACTGCCCAGATTTGTAATCCTATCACTGACATGTCTATACACCTCTTTAACTTGGTTTCAAAATCCATGGCATTTTAAAACAAAATGACATCATTGCATTCTTTAGATGCCAGCTATGAAGTCACCACTAAAACAAATAAAAATAAGTAACTACTAACATTATATATATCAAATGAAGTTCTCTGCTTTTTAAAGTGCTTTATTTGGTTTGTTATTAGAGACATGCTGATGACTGCTTCTCACACTCCTGAGAAGACGCCTCACATGGTATTTCTGTGGTTTGATAACTTTGTCCCACTGTTGTCAAGTTCTTAAACTACATTGCCTATATGACCTGCTTTGTGAAGACCCTATGAAATGGGCATATAAGAAGTGGAGAAAGACTGACTATAATTGAATGACTTTTAGTCACAATAAAATACAGGTCTAACCTGTCTAAATATGAACCTCTTTTGTTTTGTTTTGTTTTTCCTTCCCCCGTTAACTAAACCATTTTCTTTATAAAATAGTCAGATCTGAGGATCAAGCTGAACTCTCAAGGTTCTGCACAACTATAGCATGACTTTTTAAAATGTATATCCACATTCAATTTTCTGTATTTTCCTATGTTTATTCTTAATGAGCTCCTGGACCATGATGTTTAGAGAGAAATGAAAATGGGTTTATATTTTATGGTGAGGTGCCAGTAAATTCTCAGTCTACCAAGTTTACTCTCAGCTCAGTTTCATACAACGTTTTCATGCTGCAAGAAGATGAACACGGGCAGCGAATGCAGACCCTTAGCTCTGCAAAACCCTTAGTTCTGGGTCATGAATAGATTTGGGTAGAAGCGCAAGCCTTCCACGGAGTCATCACGGCAAAGATGGCCCATCTTCTCTGCAAGGAGCAACCTGGGAATCAAGGGGAAAAATGTGTGTTCACAATCTGGGTGATATGGAGAAACAAGAAAAGTCATAGTGAAGAGCTGGGCCTTCTCCTACCTTTCTTTGGCCAGGAGGACAGACATGCCCACGAGCTTGGCAAACTCTTCTGATGTGAGGGATCCCTTTTCTGAAACCTAACAAATACACGGCCAAAAAATACATGATGATTTAGGCCCCTTGACATACACACTTAGAGAGAATGTCTACAGGATGCTCAGGATGTATTGAAATGCCAACTAAAAGGCAAAGGCAATATATAGTGAATACACTATAGAACAAAATCTTCTTTACTAATGTTTAATTATCTTTTATATGTAAGTTAAAAAATATTTCTTCTTTTTTTTTTTCTCATGAGAAGCATACACAGAGAAAGAGAGACAGACCCTAGAGTACTACTCAGCTCTGGCTTATGGTGGGGATTGAACCTGGGACCTCAGAGTCTCATGAGAATCTTTTGCATAACCGTTATATTGTTTCCCCTGCCTGGTTTAATTCTACAAAGGCCGTTAGTTCCAGAACATATAATAGAGGAGATTAAATACCATGCAGTCCTCTGTAAGATAACAAAGGCACTATACTAAAGCTTAGAGAACTATTTGATATTCTAAAGAATATGTAACAGAGTCAGGGCAATGGTGTCCCTGGCACATTACAATGTACAAGGACCAAGGTTCAAGGCCCCAGTGCCCACCTGCACAGTTGGAAGCTTCATGAGTAGTGTAGCAGTATTTTTAAAAGAAATATATATATAACATTGGGGAAACAGCATAATGGTCACACAAATAAAGTCTAATCCCTGAGATTCTGTGATCCCAGGTTCAAGCCCCACCCCCAACATCACCATAAGCTAGAGCTGAGCAGTCCTCTGATAAAAATAAAAGAAGAAGAAGAAGAAGAAGGAGGAGGAGGAAGAGGAAGAGGAAGAGGAGGAGGAGGAGGAGGAGGAGGAGGAGGAGGAGAAGGAGAAGGAGAAGGAGAAGAAGATGGAGAAGGAGAAGGAGGAGAAGGAGAAGGAGAAGGAGAAGGAGAAGGAGAAGGAGAAGAAGAAGGGGGGCAAGCAGTGGCATACCCAGTTAAACATACACATTACCATGCATAAGGACCTGGGTTCAAACCCCAGGTCACCACCTGAAGGTGGGGTAGTTTCACAAGGAGTAAAGCAGTGATGCAGGTATCTACCTTTCTTTCTCTCTCTCCCTCTCTGTCTCCTCCTCCCCTTTCAATTTCTTTCTGCCCTACCCCAATCCAATTAAAAAAAAAAAGAGAGAGAGAGAGAGAAAGGAAAAAATGGCTGCCAGGAGTGGTGGATTTGTAGTGGTGGCACCAAGCCCCAGCAATAACCCTGGTGGCAGGGGTTAAAAAAAAAAAAAAAAAAAAATATATATATATATATATATATATATATATATATATATTTATCTTGAATTTGAATTTAGTGCATGCCACATGCTTGAGAGAGGGATCTTATGCACAGATTTTCTGTTTGCTTGTTTGATTTTATTTAACCAGAGCATTGTTCAGCTCTGGCTCATGGTGGTATGGGGAATGGTGGATTTGTAGTGTAGGTACCAAGCCCTAGCAGTAGCCCTGGTTAGATAAGGAAGGAAGGAAGGAAGGAAGGAAGGAAGGAAGGAAGGAAGGAAGGAAGGAAGGAAGGAAGGGAGGGAGGGAGGGAGGAATGAAGGAGAAAGGAAATGGTGTTTTTCAAGTTCCTTAGCATCTAGGTCTTCGTGGCTACCCCTAATGATGCGAGGAAACCAGGTTCACATACTGTCTCCAAAGCTGAGGCCAACATTTCCTCTTCCTTGTGGGATTGAAGCTCAATGACCATGACTCCACTGTCAAAAACCCGGAGCCTGAAAATCACAGATGAGAACAGAGCCATGAGTACTTGAATCTTAAACTGCAAAGAGGAGTGGGTGATTCTGACTTTCTTTTATGCCTACTTGAAAATAGCATTTACAGCCTAACAACCACAAGCAACTAGGACACAGCTGGAAAAGTACATAATTAATACAATTATGAACCATAATCCATTTGCTTAAAAAAAATCACATCTAGGGCCACTTGGTGGTACACCCAGTAGTGTGCACATGTTATTATGCAGAAGGACCTAGATTCAACACCCCAAGGAAAGCTTCACAAATGGTGAAGCAGGTCTGCAGGTGTCTTTCTGTCTCTACCTAAATAAATAAATAAAATTAAAAATTTAAAAAGTCACATCTGGCTGCTTTTTTTTTTTTTTAACTCTAGGATAAGGAAAATATAGTTCGGAGTTGAATGTCTGTGATTCTAAGTATCCACAGACTAGCACAGAGTGTTTAAAGGGCCAGGGGATGGCCACTCTGACCTTGGGGACAAGCCTATATTCTTATCTCTCTGCACGATACAGACAGGACTTGGAAGACTGGTGCCTCAGGCCCTGAAATACATGGAAATAGGGCTGATAGACACTCAAGGTGCCCCAGGAACTCTGTGCACGTTTCATGCAACTTCTGGAGGGCATACAGAATGGTGGGCCTGGGAGGGCTCTCGTGTCTACTCTTTGGCATCATGGTTATAGCTGACACACTTCCTGCAGAGGTTCTTTTACCTGAGAGGCAATTTCAGTGCCTCCAGCATCTTGCAGGCATTCACTAAATCTTCTGGTGAGAGCAGCTAATGGAGGGGGAAAATAAAAAATCCAGTTTACACTGTGAAATGATGGAGTTATTTTGCATACCTATGACCACTAAAATAAATGAAGGTTAAAGGCTACAATTTATCAAAGATTTTAGATGACTTAATCACTAAGACAAAAAGGATGGGCTGGGGAGACAGCATAATGGTTATACACAAGCCTCTGAAGTCCCAGGTTCAATTCCTAGTAAGCCAGAGCTGAGCTCTGGTTTCCTTCTCTCTATATATCTTCCTCTCTGTATCCTTCACTCTCTTTCATTAAATAGGTAAGTAAATAAATAAATTAATTAAAAAAAAAAGAATTACCTATGTACCTTTCCCATAATTGGGAGAAACTCTCTTCCCTGATCCAGCTTTCTGGTTTTTCCCAGCCATGACATCATCCCCCCAGACAATAAATTGGATCCACCTGCATATCAGATGTCAGGCTCAGGAAAAACAACAACAACAACAACAACAACAAAAAACTAGTACAGTCATGGATTCTTTGGAATATCACTAAAATAGGCCTACTACCTACAAAACGGAGACCCCCCCAACTCTTCATCTGCACTAATCCAGCCTTTAGGTTCATGATTAGTCAACAATTTGTTTGGCTTTATATGTCAACTCTTCTTTCAGCCACCAGATTCCAGATGCTACCTTGATGCTAACTGGACTTCCCTGGGCAGACAACCCCACCAATGTGTCCTGGAGCCCCGCTTCCTCAGAGCCCCACCCCAGTAGAGAAAGAAAGAGAGAGACAGGCTGGGAGTATGGATCGACCAGTCAACGCCCATGTTCAGCGGGGAAACAATTACAGAAGCCAGACCTTCCAGCTTCTGTACCCCATAATGACCCTGGGTCCATACTCCCAGAGGGATAAAGAATAGGAAAGTTATCAGGGGAGGGGATGGATACAGAGTTCTGCTGGTGGGAATTGTGTAGAGTTGTACCCCTCTTATCCTGTGGTTTTTGTCAGTGTTTCCTTTTTATAAATAAAAACTTAAAAAAAAAAACCTCCTATTCATTAAAGCAGGACTAGTCCATAAAATTGTAATGCAAGTCATGTGTGTAATTTTCAATTTTCTGGTAGCAACATTAAAAAAACAGGATTACTTCTGATATGTATATTTTATTTAACCTAAAAGAAAAATTTAACAGAATACATAAAAATTATTAAGTTACTTAACATTTCTTTGTTATGTACTAAGTCTTCTAAACCCAATGCGTAATTTGCATTTCCAGCACCTCATTACATTTCAAGTTCTAGTCACAGCTGTACCTAGCCAGTGGCTACCTTTCTGGATCACAAAGCATTAAGAGTCAGCCCCTTTCTGCACCCCATAAAGAATTTTTCCATACTTCCAGAGGGATAAACTATAGGGAAGCTTCCAGTGGAGGGGATGAGACACAAAACTCTGGTGGTGGGAACTGTATAGACTTGTACCCCTGTTGTTCTAACAGTCTTGTTAATCATTATTAAATTACAAAAAAAAAGTCAGCCCTGAGTGGTGGTGGCAGCTGCAAACACAGTTTTTAAGTGCCAGAGACCACCTCTAAAGCCAGCCCAGTCTGGGTCAAGTCCCTGTCAAACTATTGTTCACTGTGGTCTGCTCATAGTATTTAATCTCCATATTCTACTTATCTCTCTTCCACACACTCAAGGACAGTGAAAGTAGCTACCTCACAACTATTGGGAAGAGAATTGGGGTGGTGCTATATGCACAGAGGGTCTGGTGGATGGTGAGTACTTGGTAGAGACAATATCAGTACCTATTCAGATAAAAACAGCAGAGGCGTTGGAATGACAGGTAGGTGTTAAGTGACCTGCATGAAGGTGACTGCTGAGACCACAAAATGGCATCTGACTGTTAGCCAGCGAACCAGCAGTGAAGGTTCAAACCTTGTGAAAGATGTAGGAGACTGGGGTGGTGGGACAATGAGAGTTGAAAAGGTGTTGCTGCTGACTCGGAATCTAAGCAGGACAGGTCTGGCACTGCATTCTCTACAGGCAGCATGTAGCCATCCCAGCTAAAGAGCTAACCATCACACACAAAGAGCACCACACTCAACCTCACTCATCAAAATAAAAACACGAAACATCAGAGTTGAAAAGTCCAAACTTTAGTTTTTGCATAACCATTATGCTATCTCCCTGGCCCTAATTTTTTTTTTAAATCACAACACTGCTCAGCTTTGGCTTATGGTGGTGCAGGGAATTGAACTCAAGAATTCTGGTATCTCAGGCATGAGAGTCTTTCCAAGTCCCTCAGCAAATCATTGGCAGGAACAGTATCTACTTCCTCCATTCCAGGGCAGTATTTTCACTGTATAATGTTTCTTAAAACAGGTTTGACATTCCCAGTGCTCTCTCAAGATTGTATTCCTTGTTAGTCTATAGGGTGACTTGCATTATATTAAGAAAGCCTTTATTTAAAAGAATGTCTGAATATTCTATTCTTACTTCCATTCCTCGAGCTCGGTTTACTAAACAGTACACTTCTGTGAGTGACATAATTCCTCCTCGTTCCTGTGAAAATACGAAAAATGTAAGAAGCAATATACAATAATCAGCACCAGTTAGCATTTCTTAACAGAAATCATCATCAAAGTGAATTCAGAACTCATGAAATTTCTTATAGGAAGTTTTTTTATTTTTATTTTTTTTTTAAAAAAAGAAAGATATCCGGGGGTCTGGAGGTAGCATGAGTTAAGCGTACGTGGCGCGAAGTGCAAGGACTGGCATAAGGATCCCGGTTCAAGCCCCCGGCTCCCCACCTGCAGGGGAGTTGCTTCACAGGCGGTGAAGCAGGTCTGCAGGTGTCTATCTTTCTCTCCCCCTCTCTGTCTTCCCCTCCTCTCTCCATTTCTCTCTGTCCTATCCAACAACGAATGACATCATCAACAATAATAATAACCACAACAAGGCTACAACAAGGGCAACAAAAGGGGGAAAAATGGGCTCCAGGAGCAGTGGATTTATGGTGCAGGCACTGAGCCCCAGCAATAACCCTGGAGTCAAAAAAAAAAACAAATGATATCCAGACAAAGATTCAGGCACAATGAAGTATTTCAAAGTCAACATTTGGACCCCAATGTATTATTTACTTAAATAAAAAGATGGATTCTACATCATGTTTCAGAAAAAAAAATAAAGTATACTTAAAATGGCTTAAGTCACTCCCACTAAAAAAACAAAATTATAGGATTAAATAAGAATGCCACCATTTTGTAAGGTCAAAGGACGTCCTGGTGAAAAGGCACAATGCCCTCTCTGTAGTATCTCTGTCAGGGAAGAGAAAAAGGCCTTCTAGATATAGCTGCCATTTACAGGCAAGTATGCTACCATACATGCTAGTAAAATCCAGACTCTTAGACAATGTAAGAGTTAAACTACTAATTCCTTTAGTAAATATTATGGGAATAAAAAGAAATGGGGAAAAGGGCAAGCCCATAGAATTAAAAAAAAACTTCAAAGACTAATCTAGCAATTGCACTGTGTCCTGCTTTAAACAAATCAACTATATAAAATGTGAATACTGAGTAGATATTTGACATTTAGAACTTTTAAATTTAATTTTATTGCCTCCAAGGTATCGCTGGGGCTCAGTGCCTGCACTATGAATCCACTGCTTCTGGAGGCTACTTTTTCCCTTTTGTTGCCCTTGTTGTTTATTGTTTGTTGTTATTATTACTGTTGTTGTTGTTGGATAGGACAGAGAGAAATCAATAGAGGAGGGGAAGACAGAGAGGGAGAGAGAAAGATAGACACCTGCAGACCTGCTTTCACAGCTTGTAAAATGATAGCCTGCAGGTGGTGAGCCAGGGTTTGAACCAGGATCCTTTAGCCAGTCCTTGCGCTTCGTGCGCTTAACCTGTTGCGCTACCACCCGTCCCCCAGAACTTTATTTTAATTTTTCAGGTGTATGATGGATTTAATTACACTTAAAGGCAACTTGATCACTATAGCTACATATTGAAATATTTACAAGTAAAGTGATTTCTGAGACTTCTTTGATTTAAAATTAGTTTGAATGAAGGTTATTTATTTATTCCCTTTTGTTGCCCTTGTTTTATTGTTGTAGTTATTATTGTTGTTGATGTCGTCGATATTGGATAGGACAGAGAGAAATGGAGAGAGGAGGGGAAGACAGAGAGGGGGAGAGAAAGACAGACACCTGCAGACCTGCTCCACCACTTGTGAAGCGATTCCCCTGCAGAGGGGGAGCCGGGGGCTGGAACTGGGATCCCAACAATGGTCCTTGCGCTTTGCACCACCTGTGCTTAACCTGCTGCGGTACTGCCCAACTCCCGAAGGTTGTTTTTTTAGCTGAATTTGTATGATAGGCGCACTGGGACTCATTATACTATTCTATTTTCTCCAAGTTTGAAGTGTTTCATGATACAAGTGCTTTCATAGAAAAACTTGTAATTGCTGGAATGGTACACTAGACAAATAATCTCTCTTATCTTATTACTAATAGTATACTATACAGTAAGAACTTATATGTGAAAATATTTAAATATCTAGAGATATTACATTTTCCTTTGAAAACAGAAGCATAAAAATTGCATTAGATTTAGAAATTTAGACAAATAAAATGGAGATTAAAAATAAGGTCCCAATTCCACTGAAAAAAAAAATAAAAGGTTACTGACAATCTACTAACCAATACAATTTAATATTTATACTTACTGAACTAATGTAACAGTCTTGAAATGAAAGATAGCATAATTGATTGAATAATAACCATATCTCAAAAGAGGTTATGCTCTTGTTCAGATGTCTTATGACATGAAAAAAATTAACACAAGTTTGAAAGTCTGTGCCTGTTTTTTTTTTTTTACCTCTAGTGGCACCTGAAGTATTCCAACCAACTGTTTGGCCAGCTGCATGTGGTACTGTGTACCCGAGCCATAGGTTTCCCTGGTAACTGGGTTAGCTATCCCCATGCTCAGCAAATAGGATTTGAACCTGATGGTCTATAATAAAAAAAGAAAATGCACAAAGAAACTATGCAGAATTAGTTTAGTCCTCCAACCCCAACAGAAGATCCTTTTACCAGAAACTCAACTCTATTCAATTGTTTCCATTCCTACCCATTTCTTCTACTGGGTTACTATGTGGTGAACTATAAGAAAGTGCATCTCTAGTAGCTCTCTATATAAAACTTCTTCTTATTATTATTATTATCTATTCCTTCTCCTAGCTTGATATCTCATAGCCTGTTTATATTTACCTTGTTAGTTTGGTAGAGAAGAGATTTAGATATACTATAGGGATGAAGAGATAGTATATTGATTATGCAAAAGGATTTTCATGCCTGAGGCTCTTTGGTTCCAGGTTCAATCCCCAGCACCATCATAATAAGCCAGAGCTGAGCAGTGTTCTGGTCTTTTCTCCTCTCTCTGTGTATAACTTTCTCTCATTAAAATAAATAAATGAGATATTTTAAGAAAATATAACTATGCTATATTTAATGTCAACCAAATAATAAAACCAAAAAGTTGGGGAAATGGCTGTGAACAAACTGTAGACAAATTTAATGAAGCAGATATTAAACATATGAATATGTAAAAAACAGCTACCTCTTATACATTTCAATCTGTTTCTTATACTGCAACAAAAGATACTAAGATACTCTTTAATCCTACTGGAACTAACAAAGCGTTTATAGTTCAATCTCTCATCAACACATACATATGGTCCTCAAGTCCCAAAAGAAATAAAACATGGCATACAAAAAAACAAACTGTTAAACCAGCAAAGCATCCTCACTGTGTAGTCAAGCTTTTAATGTCTTACTAAGATCATCAATTTACCTCATCTTCTGTGATGTCGCCTTGTTTGTCTCTGATCTTATTAGCAATTGATTTTGATAATTCCACCATTTCCTTAGCCTGTTAAGAAAATAGTGAAATATGGAAAAGAAATAATGTCTCCATAGGGTCATCTAAGAAAATATATTATTAAACTATGTCATGATTGCTGTGAGTTTTAACAGATCCAGAAGGCACATACCTTGACCATGAGCTTGCTAAGGTCTTCAAATGCCTGAAATGAGAAATGAGCTTCTGTTGGAATCTAATAAATTAAAAGTTTTTTTAAAGAATTTATTTATTTATTAATGAGAAAGATAGGAGGTGAGAGAGAAAGAACCAGACATCATTCTGGTACATGTGTTGCTGGGGATTGAACTTGGAACCCCATGTTTGAGAATCTAGTGCTTTATCTACTGCACTACCTCCCAGACCACAATAATAAATTAAAAGTTTTAAAGCAGGTAGTGGAGCAATCACTTGAGTGCACATACTATAATGTGCAAGGAACCTGGTTTCAAGACCATAGTCCACACGTACAGGGGGAAAGTTTCACAAGCAGTGAAACAGTGCTGCAGATATTTCTTAGTCTCTTCCTCTCTATCTCCCCCCTCACTCTCAATTTCTGTCTCTAGTCAATAAATATATAAATAATAAAACAAAAGAATTAAAGTTTTTAAAGCAACAAAGCACTCTACTTCCTATGATATTCATATGATATAAATATATAAAATTTGTTATTTATTATTTTTATCATATATATCATATGATATTCATATGATATATGAAAATTTCTTTTTTTTGTTATTGGATAGAGACAGAGAGAAATTGAGAAGGGAGGAGACAGAGAGGGAAAGAGACAAAGAGACACCTGCAGCCCTACTTCACCACTCATGAAGCTTTACCCCCTGCAGGTGGGGACCAGGGACTTGAACCTGGGTACTTGAGCACTATAATGTACGCTCTTAACCAGGTGTGTCACCACCTGGTCCCTGAAAACTTCTTGAGAGCTTGTTTGGAGGTTCTAGCAGGGGAGCGCAGCTACTCGTACACCCTCAACTGAAGACCAAGACTGGTCCATCTCTATTCTGGGAAGGCAGTCCTCTTCAACCCAGGACACAGCTTCGGGAGAACGTACATGGAGCAGTGAGGGAGGAAGGGGACACCCGCCTAGCCAGCCAGATCAGCTGTATCAAGCCTGGCAATCAATGGGGTGACAGATGTTGCAGCCAGATCGCCTTCACATCCGTAAATATCTTAAAACAATAACTTATATAACCATTTATACAAATATTATATCTACCCTAAGAATTCAGTTTAGCTAAGAAACTAATTTTCCCCGCAAAAAATGTCTAATTTTCAAAAACTAGTTATTATTGACTACATAAACAAAAGGTGACATAAGTAATAGTTCAGAAAGTATTGTTTACTACTATTTGCTATAAATAAGGAAAATTTGTTATGGCCTAGGAAGTGACACAGCGGATAAAGCAGTGGATTTTAAGCATGAGGTTTCCAGTTCAATGCCTGGTACAGCATGTGCCAAAGTGATGTTCTGGTTCTTTTTCTGTCTTTCTCATTAATAAATAAATGAATATTTTTAAAGACTCTTTTAAAAATATATTTATTTATTCCCTTTTTGTTGCCCTTGTTGCTTTATTATTGTAGTTATTATTGTTGTTATTGATGTCGTCGTTGGATAGGACAAAGAGAAATGGAGAGAGGAGGGGAAGACAGAGAAGGGGAGAGAAAGACACCTGCAGACCTGTTTCACTGCCTGTGAAGTGACACCCCGGCAAGTGGGGAGCCCAGGTCTCAAACTGGGATCTTTACGCTGGTCCTTGCGCTTTGCACCACCAGCGCTTATCCCACTGCACTACTCCCATAAATGTTTTTAAAGAAAAATTATCACTATTTCTTCTTAAATTCACTTCCTAATAGGAGGTTAAGAATCAAAAACTTTGGGAGTCGGGCTGTAGAGAAGCAGGTTAAGCGCAGGTGTTGGGCAAACGCTAGAAGAAGAAGCGCAGGTGTTGCAAAGTGCAAGGACCGGAGTATGGATCCGAGTTCGAGGCCCCGGCTCCCCACCTACAGGGGAGTCGCTTCACAAGCAGTGAATCAGGTCTCTCCCACTCTGTCTTCCCCTTCTGTCTCCATTTCTCTCTGTTCTATCCAGCAACAATGACATCAATAACAGCAATAATAACTACAACAAAAAGGGAATAAATATTGAAAAGACTTTTTAAAAAGAATCAAAAACTTTATAAAATTTTCTTGGTTGAAAATTACAATATGTGGCTGCAGAAGTACCCCTCCCCTTAAGTAAATTTTATTTTTTTCTGTATTTATTTATTCCCCTTTTGTTGTCCTTGTTGTTTTATTGTTGTAGTTATTATTGATGTCATTGTTGTTGGATAGGACAGAGAGAGAAATGGAGAGAGGAGGGGAAGACAGAGAAGGGGCGAAAAAGACACCTGCAGACCTGCTTCACCACCTGTGAAGCGACTCTCCTGCAGGTGGGGACCCGGGGGCTCGAACCGGGGTCCTTATGCCAGTCCTTGCGCTTTGCGCCACCTGCGCTTAATCCGCTGCTCTACCGCCCGACTCCCAAGTAATTTATTTTTATTTTATTTATTTATTTATTTTTTTTAAATCTTTTTTTATTTTTTATTTTATTTATTTATTCCCTTTTGTTGCCCTTGTTGTTTTATTGTTGTAGTTATTATTGTTGTTGTCGTTGTTGGATAGGACAGAGAGAAATGGAGAGCGGAGGGGAAGACAGAGAGGGGGAGAGAAAGATAGACACCTGCAGACCTGCTTCACCGCCTGTGAAGCGACTCCCCTGCAGGTGGGGAGCCGGGGTTCGAACCGGGATCCTTATGCCGGTCCTTGTGCTTTGCGCCACCTGCGCTTAACCCACTGCGCTACAGCCGGACTCCCGTAATTTATTTTTAAAGAAAACTTTATTTTCATGAGATAGATGTAATTATAGAGAGACCAGGGGCTGGGTGGTAGCACACCGGGTTAAGTGCACATAATATGAAGAGCAAGGACCCATGCAAGGATCCCAGTTGGAGCCCCCACTCTCTACCTACAGGAGGGTCACTTCACAAGTGGTAAAGTAGGTCTGTAGGTATCTATCTTTCTTGCCCCCTCTCTATTTTCCCCTCCTCTCTCGATTTCAATCTATCCTAGCCAATAAAAAAAATGGAAAAAAATAGCCTCCAGGAGCAGTGGATGTGTAGTGTCAACACTAGGCCCCAGCAATAACCCTGGAGGCAGAAAAAAAAAAAAAAAAAAAAAAAGGATTGAGAGACCAGAGCGCTATTTAGCTTTGGCATATGGTGGTGCCTGAATCGAACCTGGGTCGTCTGGAGCCTCAGGCATGCTGTGCTGCTGCTGCTGCTGCTGGACTACCTCCCTGGTACAGGAATACTTCTTTAGACACAATTTTTGGCTTGAATAGCAGGTACAAGCTAACTAAAACCATAAATCTTGGTGTCTGAAGTAATTATACTTGAAGCTTTGGATACAGTGGACATTAAAAAAAAAAAAAGAACATTCTGAGACCACCAAAATGTATCTCAATAAAACCATGAAATGTTTAACTTACAACAAGGAATGTCTACTTCAAAGGTCTCTTCAAACTACAGACATATTTAAAATAAATTACCAAAAATGCACTTTCAGTAAAGGAGATCCTGCTCATGCACAGAGGTTCATTTTATTTGTTCTTTTTAAAAAATATTTATTTATTCCCTTTTGTTGACCTTGTTGTTTTATTGTTGTCGTTATTATTGATGTCGTTGTTGTTCTTTTTTTTTTTTTTTTTTTTTTAAACATCAAGCTACTAACTAGTTGAGAAGTCCTTTGCCCCACATAGAATAGTGGTCAGTGGGTTCTAGTAAGCTCATGCCATCTTCATTATGTGAAGAAAATTATCCCCCAGCTGCAAAAGGACTTTTGCTCAAAGAACAGAGAGCTGTGTAAGGTCCTGATGGCCAGCTTACCCAGCGGGTGGGGAAAACAAAAGGGGAATGAGCACACACCTAACAAGAATTTCCTCAGATAAACAAAGGCTTAGACATGGGATTCTTATCAGCAACTTTCAGCAAATGCAGGAAACCTTTTGTGGGAAACTCTGGGCACCAGCTCTAAAACAAAGTTAAATCTAATGTTTAGTGTATAGAGGACAGATAGCTTTACACCTACCCAGTCTTCCCAAAATGAAACACAAAGACCTTACAAAGTTAGAATTTTACTTTGAATATTCATAGTAGTTGTTTTTTAATATTCATTTATTTATTTATTCCCTTTTCTTTCCCTAGTTGTTTTATTGTTGTAGTTATTATTGTTGTCATCATTATTGGATAGGACAGAGAGAAATGGAGAGAGGAGGGGTAGACAGAGAGGAGGAGAGAAAGACAGACACCTGAAGACCTGCTTCACTACCTGTGAAGCGACTCCCCTGCAGGTGGAGAGCCGGGGGCTCGAACCAGGATCTTTAGGCCTGTCCTTGTGCTTTGAGCCACATGCACTTAACCCGCTGTGCTGAGTAGTTTTTTGTTTTTTGTTGTTTTTTTTTAAAAAAAAACCTCTGGGACAAAAACTAGCAAGACAATACATGAGGTTTTTATATGATAAATCACTTCATTGACTGTATTATAGTTTCATAGATAGAATATAAAAAGTGAGTTGACATTAGCCTTTACTGTTTTAGCCAATAAAAATTACAGGCATCTCTAAGATTTTATGAAAACTATGGTGGTAGTTATTGGGAAGGCAGGAGTACAAAACTTTGGTAGTAGGTGTGGTGTGGAACTATACTCTGCAATATTTTAATTTTTGTAAACCACTGAAATCAGGAGACCTTGGTTCTCCTAATCTTGCTAAATCTAGTCACTAGGTTTGAAACAGTTACTTCTCTGGATGATAAGAATCCATACAATGCTATAGTGCTAAAGTCTTACAGGAATAGTTTTTTTTTTTTTTTTTATTTAAATCTTTCAGATCCCAATATAAAAACAGATGGGGCAGGGTCTGGTAGATGGCTCACCCGGTAGAGTATACAGGGCCATGAGCAAGGATTTATGTTGGAGACCCAGCCACTAGACTATTCACCACAAGGGGAATCTTGTGTGAGCGTGGTGTCTCTCTTCTTCTCTGTTTCTCTTCATTGTCTTTCACCCTTTAGCTGAGAAAAAAAAAAAAAAAAAGACTGAAAAATAGTCAACTGGGAATGGTGATATGGTGACACTGCACAGGCACAAAGCCCCAGTGAAGCCCTGGTGGCAAAAAAAAAAAAAAATTCTTTTAAAAGACTTTATTTATTAATGAGAAGGATAGGAGAGAAAGAACCAAACATCACTCTGGTATATGTGCTGCTGGGGATTGAACTCAGGACCTCATGCTTGAGAGTCTAGTACCTTAGCCACTGTGCCACCTCCCAGACCACGACATTTTTTTTTAATTTAATTTAAATCTTTAAAAAAAAGGGGGGGGGGAAATAAACCACAAGGAAACTAGATCTCAAAACGCACAGGTAGCACGTGACAAGATCCCTATAAAAGTAAATAACAAGATGCCCACAAAGTCCCCAAGATAGAAAAGCATTTATAAGCAAACCACCAAGGATCACAGGACCCATACACTATCTCTACAGGCATAGAAAGGAAAATAACAGAGTGAACAATAATTCTGAGGATAAAAGAACCCCCAAAAGCTGACTGGTACTCACTGAAAGTGAGTAACTAACAGGGGAGGGTGCTGCCCACTCCACAGGTAACTGGGTGCAAAGAGGCTTCAGAAGGGCTGAAGCAGGACAGCAGCCCACACCAGGGAGAGACAACTGAGAGAGCAATAGTGAGGCAGAGATGGGGGAGGAAGGTGCAGTGTCCAGATGAAAAACAGCTGACGAGGACTGGCCTAGGAAATCACAAGAAGCCAGCTGCTACCTCTTAGCGCCACAAGAAAGCAACAGTGTGAGCTCTGTGGAATAAGAAAAGTTATGTTGAACCAGCTCTTCCTAATCTACAAGTTCAAGAGAACCAGTTTCACATGAACATTAGCAACAGAGAAGTATCAAGGCCAAATCCTACACAAACTTATTATTAAAAAAAAAAAAAAAAGAAGAAGAAGAAGAAATGGAGAAGACAATCAAAGCAGGCAACAAAAGAGATCGACAATAAAAGTAAGCTCATAGAGCAGATCAAAATTTAACCTTTTATTTCAAAATGTAGTTAAGAGATGATGCTAAAGTGCCACAAGCTGTGAAACGACAATGTAAATCATAAAAAAGGAGACAGGATTTGGGGAGGAATTATTACTTTTCTTTCTTTCTTTTTTTTTTTTTTTAAGAATTTTCCCTTTTTAAAAAAATTTTTATTATTTTTATTTATAGGATAGAGATAGCCAGAAATTGAGAACAAAGGGGAGAAAGAGAAGGAGAGAGACAGAGAGACACCTGTGGCCCTGCTTCACCATTTGCAAAACTTTCCCCCTGCAAGTGGGAACTGTGGGTTTGAACCTGCATTCTTGGGCACTGCAATGTGTGTGCTCAACCAGGTGGGCCACCAGCTTGTCCCGAGGAATTACTACTTTAAAATCATTTTCAGAAGAGCTTATACTTGTCAGCACACAAGAATGAATTGTGAGTAAAGACAATAAGACAATATCTTAAGCAAAACAAAAGGGAAACTTTCTACATTAAAAAAAAAAAAGAAGTAATAGTCAAAATTTGGAAATAACCCAAGTGTGTCCAATGACAGATGA
Organism: Erinaceus europaeus; assembly: GCF_950295315.1. Lineage (NCBI taxonomy): Eukaryota > Metazoa > Chordata > Mammalia > Eulipotyphla > Erinaceidae > Erinaceus > Erinaceus europaeus. The sequence continues at coordinate 84,324,424 of NC_080168.1, read as the reverse complement.
GTAGTTTAGGAAATTGCATATATACACAATAGAATACTACACAACTGTAAGAAACAATGACATCTTCTCTTTCAGTACAACATGGATGGAACTGAAGGGGATCATGATGAGAAATAGCAACCTAGGACAAAAGGAGAAGGAAGAATACTGGATGATCCCACTCAAAGATGGGGTCTAAGAAACAAATAAAAGGACACAGCAGGGTGAAGCCTCTGTGCTCTGTGACCTATTGTAGTAGATCAAGGGAAGAAGGTGCAAGGGTTTCTCTGCCTAACAACTTGAGCTAAGACACCAGACTTAGCTTGCTTTAGACTCGGACTTAACACTATCAGTGCTCCTCATTCTCAGCCTTCAGACTCAAATTATAATCTGTATTCCTAGCTTTCCTGGGTCACCAGCTTACAGGTGGCAGACTGTGGGACTCTTTGGCTCCATAGTCACCTGAGTCAATCCCTTATAATACACCTCACCACTCACATACAGAAATACAGAGACAGCTAGCAAGACAGCTTACCTGGATAGCATACCTACCTTGTCATGCGCATGACCTAGGTTCAAGCCTGGGCCTCACCGTATCTTTCCCTCCCACTCTCCTTCCCTCCCTCTGTCGGTTTCTTTTTCTGTATTTCTATCTGAAATAGTGCATTTGGAGCAGTGAAATCCTACTAAGGAAGGAAGGAAAGAAGGAAGGAAGGAAGGGAGGGAGGGAGGGAGGGAGGGAGGGAGGGAGGGAGGAAGGAAGGAAGGAAGGAAGGAAGGAAAGAAGTAGAAGAAGATCTCTAGATTCATCAATAAATTGACCTGCCTACCTACCTCTGTTATTGGTTCTGTTTCTCTGGAGAACCTTTTTTTTTTGGCATTTTTTTCTCTATTGGGGAGAATTAATGGTTTACAGTCGACATTAAAATACAGTAGATGGAATATGTGTATCATTTCTCAGTTTCCCACATAGCAGTATAACCCCCACGTAGGTCTACCTCTGCCATCAGGTTTCTGGAGGACTTTTAACATAAGTATTAAATAAATATTTGTAGTTTAGATTTTATTTTATTGATAAACATCTTTGTAATTCTCTGGGTAGCACTAACCAAAATAATTTTATCTCTAAACTATTATAAAAGCTAAAGAATTATTTCATAGATTCATTTCATTAATATTCAAGACCATTTTTATAATAAATCTGGGGGGAATACCAATGATATATTTAGATTTATTAAGTGACTGCAGGATCTAATGCACTACTGTGTTTCCTAGTTAGAGTTCTTTCCCCTTTACTCAAGTCATCTCAATTATAAAGAAGTCCCAGAAACACTGGAATGTACAGTTCAGGGTTGTTCCCCTTGTAGAAGTGGCAGGCTACTTTGAGCCACTTTTATTTCTGTCTGGTTCTTTTCTCTAATTATGTTTTACAGCATAAAGGGATAGTGTCTGGCCAGGATTGCTAAACACAGAAAAAATTTTTTTCTTTCAATTAAGTTAGCTGAATATCCTAACTAATTACATGAAACACTGATTAAATATCCTGCAATAGGGATGAATACTCTGCAGTCAATTCCATCTAAATTTTAACATTCACACATAAAAAGCATGGTGGTTTCTCATATCATGGGGAACAAATTTTTGTTTCTTTTTAAAATATTTATTTATTTGTTAACAAGAGAGAAAGAGAGGAGCAAATCATTACTCTGGTTTATGCAGTGCCAGGAATGAAACTCAGGACCTCACACATGCAAGTCTGGTGTTCTACTTGTAGTGCTGCCTCCTGGGCTGCTATGTTTCTTTTTTTCTTTCTTCTTCTTCTTTTTTTTTTTTTCTTTTTCAGAAAAAACACACTTTGGCTGAGGCTAGGCAGAGATGCATTCAGCAGAACACACACATTACCATGCTTGAGGACCCAAGTTCAACCCTCTCATCCACACCTGTAGAAGAGAAGCTTCACCACTGGGGGAGCAGTGTTGTAATACCACCCAAGTATTATCTCTGTCTCTCCCATCTCCTTCTCTATTTCTCTGTCTGAATCATAAAATAAATTAATAAATGTAAGTAGATAAATATCACATTTTGGCTAAATTACATCAACTTGAAGTAAACTTTTTTAAAGAGTCAGAGACTTATGTGGTCTCTGGCAAACTGAACGCTATAACAATATGCAGAGTGGAACCAGAGATGTGTCTAATAGAATAAACACAAATAACTGGAAAATACACTTGACCAGAGCTTGTTCAGGAGTTTTACCTCAGAAATATTTTTGTCAGTTTCTTTTCTTTTTTCTTCCAGTTTCCTTTCAATCCCTACAATCCCCACAGCCCTTATTCTTCCTGGCTGAAAAACAAAAGGAGAAAATAAAACATACAAAATAGGAAGGACACAATCTCTTGTAGACACCACATTCTGTGTTGTGTGGTGAGAAAGGACCCACAAAGAACCGAAGGAAAACAGCATACAATTACATTTCATTTCCTTTCAAAGCATGCCAGCTTCCTGCCATACACAATGATCTTCAGATCATTAGAGAGAAAAGCTGAACATAAAAATGGAACATTTTACTCTGAAGTCTATGCAAACTAAGTGACCTATTCATTTTTGTTCTCTGATAAGCTATTATGTATGTGTCAGATATCTAATAGGGTCTCACATATGTAAAAGAAAAAAAAAACTAGTTAAATTTTCTTACTCGGCAGTTACAACACAAGCTAGTTTTATACACTTGAGTGTCTGTTCCAAGGGTATTGTCTATCTGCTCAAATGCCACACCGATTACAAGACAGAAATGTAGTGAATGGAATCTAATTTAAACTAGCCCAAGCATGACTCTAACAGTCATGTCTTTTCCCCCAAATGTTTACTGACTACAGAGCACTTAAATCAGGGTCTATGAAAAAGAAAAAAAAAAAAAATCTTAACGTCATTATTTTGTTTCTAGTTAATTCTATAGTTTCAGAAGCAACTTTTGTAATAAAGATGCATGTGGAGAAGGAGGAAAGGGCATGAGATGGAGGGCTCCAGGGTCCAAGTGTATGAGGGTTGAAAAGGAGCTAAGTTGAAGGAGAGTGTTTTGCAGACATCTACCACAGGGGGATGAGGTGCTATACCTGTGTGTCAACAACTGTAATGTAAACCATTAACCCCCACCCCCAATAAAGTAGGAAAAAAAAAGTCAAAGATGCACATAGACATGATAGTTGGATAAAGAAACAGTATTTTTTTTTAAATACCTGAGGTCCTCTATTTGTTTGTAAAGACTGGGAAACTGGCACATTCTCCCATCTTCTCTGCGTCATTTCCTCTGACAACCGCCTGTAAAACTATTATGCACATAGAAATGCTTTAAATGAGTCCGTTAGGCTGTGGTGTCCTTGCACAAGTCACTATTTAATATTTCTCTAGCTGTGAAGTTTGTTCATTACTTTGCAGCAAGCTTAGAATCTGCAGAGACATCAAAGGTAACCAAAGGAAGCTCTTTTTTTGAATGAACTTCAGAAACCACAAAGGGGTGGGGGGTAGGGAGAAGGAACTGGCCTTCTATATCCAGTGAGCTATTCTCAACAAAGAGATGAGTGACAATGAAATAAATAGATTTACTTTAAACAACCCTCCATTTGTGGATTGTTTTCAGTCTATAGGAAACAGACACAGTGCCAAGAAAAACATACTCCCATTATCCATAAAGGAAGTAGAAAATAACTTGCTCAGTTAAAAGCTAAAGCCAGGAATTGGCCAAATCATGCCTATTGTCACAGGAAAATCAACTACATTTTTCAATTTCAGTGTGTCACTTTCAACTGCATCTAGTCACTTATCTGCTTAATGCCCATTGTATGACATGCTATTAGAAATATAAAGGGTAGGGGAGATAGTATAATAGTTATGCAAAAAGACTTTTTTTTGCCTCCAGGGTTATTATTTATACATTTTAAAATATTTATTTATTCCCTGTTGTTGTCCTTGTTGTTTTATTGTTATAGTTATTGCTGAATAGGACAGAGAGAAATGGAGAGAGGAGGGGAAGACAAGAGGAGGAGAGAAAGATAGACACCTGCAGACCTACTTCACTGCCTGTGAAGCAAACCTCCTATAGGTGGGGAGCCAGGGGCTCAAAGCCTCCAGGGTTATTGCTGGGGCTCAGTGCCTGCACCATTAATCCACTGCTCCTGGAGGCCATTTTTCCCCCCTTTTGTTGCCCTTGTTGTTGTAGTCTTGTGGTTATTATTGTTATTGCTGAAGTTGTTTGTTGTTGGATAGGACAGAGAAAAATGGAGAGAGATGGGGAAGACAGAGAGGGGGAGAGAAAGATAAGACACCTGTGGACCTGCTTCACTGCCTGTGAAGCGACTCCCCTACAGGTGGGGAGTTGGGGGCTCGAACCGGGATCCCTACACCGGTCTCTGCACTTTGCACCATGTGCGCTCGGAACCCGCTGAGCCATTGCCCGACCCCTGCAGAAAGACTCTTATGCCTGAGACTTTGTAGTCCCAAGTCCAACCCCCACACCACCATAAGCCAGAGCTACATAGTGCTCTGATAAAAATAATTATATATATATGGATATATATACATATATATGTATATATATCACATAATTTATAGTATCAATGAGAAAGTAAACACATACTTATAAATGTCTTAATATTTATACAGCAACTTGTCAGTCCAAATGTATCAGGGGGCCGGGTGGTAGCACACCTGGTTAAGCATACATGCTACTGGGAGTCGGGCTGTAGTGCAGCGGGCTAAGCGCAGGTGGCGCAAAGCACAAGGACCGGCATAAGGATCCCGGTTCGAACCCCGGCTCCCCACCTGCAGGGGAGTCGCTTCACAGGCGGTGAAGCAGTTCTGCAGGTGTCTGTCTATCTTTCTCTCCTCCTCTCTGTCTTCCCCTCCCTCTCTCCATTTCTCTCTGTCCTATCCAACAACGACAACAACAATAATAACTACAACAATAAAACAACAAGGGCAACAAAAGGGAATAAATAAATAAAATAAATATTAAAAAAAAAAAAAGCATACATGCTACCATACACAAGGAACCAGGTTCGAGCCCCTACTCCCCACATTCAGGTGACCACTTGTGAAGCAAGTACTGCAAGTGTTTCTCTCCCTTTCTATCCCTCCCTCTTAGTTTCTCTCTGTCTTATCAGATAAGGGGGGGGGGTGGATCGGTGGATTTGTTATGCAGGCACCAAGTTCCAGTGACAATCTTAGGTGGCAATAAAGACGTTACCAAATATATCAAATCTTATTTTATTGAATAAGTACATAAGTGATTATATTTGTATAGAATCTCTCAAGAGAGATTGCTCTGTTTAAGTTGGTGAGCTTTCAGATATGAGGTAGTTTGATATTTTACTCCATTGTATTTGTTCTCTGATCCAAACTATTCCACTGAAAACACTATCAGCAGCCTGAAAGCATAACTGAGCATATTTCCAGCCTCTGCTCTTCCCATCTGACTACGCCATCCTGCTTCCTGTTTTCACTGAAATCTAAACTTCATATTCTCCACTGATAAGGCTTAACATACCATAGAGATGTCATCGTAAACATCGGGTGAGACCTGGTATGTTATGCAGTGCCGTCTTTCCCCACATTAACAAAGATAAAAACGAATGTAATCTAAACACAGTTCTCGTCGAATTTTATTCACCAGGAAACCTACCTCAATCTGGCCATGCTCTTTGAAGGACAGCTTGATGTAGGAGTTCTTGCTATTCTGGAACGGACCCGGCTCTTTGTTAGGAGGGGCTGGATAAAGATGAACCACTATTTTGGCACTAAAGAAAGTGAAGATCATATCAGTACTGCCTTTAGAAAAAAAAAAATCACTAATTCCACCCCCATAACTTTTAATATAACCAGACCACTTTCAACATGCATGGAGAGACAAAGAACACCCTAAAAGATGTCCCTCTGAAAACTTGTCCTTAGTTCGGTGTTAATGAATTTTTCAAAAAATATCTTTACTCTGGGGCTGGGGAGACAGCATATGGAGTATATAAAAGCCCTTGAAGCTTGAGGCTCTGACATCCCAGGCTCAATCTCCAGCACCACCATAAGCCAGAACTGAGCAGGGCTCACCCCCTGTATTGTTCCCTCTGTATTAATTCTTTCTCATTAAAATAACATAAATAAAAACACTCTTTTTAAAATACATATCTACTTAAAACAATAATTTATGAATCAAAAAGTCCAAGTTAGCAGCTCAATAGATAGAAAATATGGTTTTAGTAAATAATAATAACAATAATAAAAACTATAAAATTTGGGGTGGTTTATGACTTTGGTTTTCAACTAGGCATTTCTATCTATAAAGTAATCCTCAGAAGCCAGGATTTTATTATAACTCCATCCAAAACTAATATTCTGCAGAGTCGTTTTTGGAAAATGTCATTTGGTTAACAACCTGATCTAAAAAGATAGCCAAAAGCAAAAACAATTCCCAAAATGCTGCTGCTCTAAGAACATAAACTACCCTTCTCTTCATAACTGCTATCATCAGTACTATTAAAAGACCACTGCGGGAGTTTGGTGGTATCGCAGCGGGTTAAGCGCATGAGGCGCAAAGCACAAGGACCAGTGTAAGAATCCCAGTTCAAGCCCCCAGCTCCACACCTGCAGGGGAGTCGCTTCACAGGTAGTGAAGCAGGTCTGCAGGTGTCTATCTTTCTCTCCCCATCTCTGTCTTCCCCTCTCTCCATTTCTCTCTGTCCTATCCAACAACAATGACATCATCAAAACAACAATAATAACTACAACAACAATGTAAAACAACAAGGGCAACAAAAAGGGAAAATAAATAAATTTTTAAAAAAGACCACTGTATTCGTGTAGCTGTACTTCTCTTCTTTCCCCAACCTACTCAATCTCATGTAAATGTTAGCAGAGCTGAAGACTTAAGAGTTAAAATATCGGGCAAACGCTAGAAGAAGAAGAAAGTTAAAATATCTAAGCTATCTAACTTAATGCTTTTTTTTAGAACCATATTATAGAGTGAATGACATGTTACTCAATTAGACCCATATTGTTGCCTCAATATCATTGTTATGATCAAAACATTTTATGTGTGGACCATTACGTGACTCAAAATGAACACTCTGGTTCATAAACTGGGCTCAGCATTATAAGGACTCTTTCTAAGAAATTTTTTTAATTATCTTTACTGGACAGAGACAGCCAGAAATCAAGAGGGAAGGGGGGATAGAGAGGGAGAGACACAGAGAGACACCTGCAGCACTGCTTCACCACTCGTGAAGTTTTCCCCCCGTAGGTGGAGACCAGGGACTCGAACCTGGGTACTTGCACATTGTAGCATGTGCGCTCAACCAGGTGCACCCTCATCCAGCCCCTAGGACTCTTTTTAACATTCATTCATTAAGAGAGGAATGAGGAGAGGGAGAGGGAGAGGGAGAGGAAAAATGAATCAGATAATCACTCTGGCATATGTGATGCCCAAGACTGAATTTGGGACTTCATGTTTTAGAGTCCAAAGCTGTAACCACTATACCACTTACCAGGTCACTGTAAGATTCATTCCATTAGTGAATATCTTTTAAGTGAGGAGAGCAAATAAAGTACACACGCAGAATCACTGAACTGTCAGCAACAAAACCACTATGATTGAAGTAAGGTGATTATATAATCTGCTAAACTAAAAAAAAAAACAAAAAACAAAAAAACACCTAAACTCTATGACCAGGGTCTGTCAAAAGAAACCCAGCAAGAAACTAAAAGATTCTGATACAAAGTGAAATTTAACAATCCCAAGGTAAGGGGAAAGTAATATAGCTTACATAAGAGGGTACTTACTTTACTATGCACACATCCCAGGTTCAAGGCCACTATGGCACTGACGTTCAGGGATGTATAGCCTTTCCCTCTCTCTCTGTCTTTTTTTCTAAAATACTAGCCAGGATTGGTGAGGCCCTGGCAATAACAACAAAGAAAAGAAAAAGAAAAAAAAAAAAGGAAAAATAAAAGCTCAAAGTAAAAGATGCATAATTCATTTGTATGTACATATCTATGATAGAGGTATATATTATATATATATATATATATATATATATATATATATATATATATATATATTTAGATAATAGAATGATAGAGTGAGGAAGAGATGGAGATAGAGATAGTAAAGAGAAAGCTCATGAGACTTCCCCTTTCATGATATTCTTACATAGTGGCCAGGGGCTTGAACTTGAGTCCCTATGCATGGTAAAAGGTGTGTTCTTCAGGGTGAGCTATCTCCTGGCCCTAGGCAATACCTTCTGTAGTGAAATCCTGACCAACAATCTTATGTATAAATTTCCCAACAATCATTAGATTCATTCCCATATATGCAGTGATGGCACAGCAATAAATCAAGTAAGTTAATAATAACACCAGAAAAAAAAAAAGAAAAACTAATAAATAATAATAATAACACCGAAAGTGGAAGCACTTTTTGAATAAGGACGGTAGTGTTATACAGACCTACCTTTTCCCAATCCCAGCTGCCTGCTCTTCAATGAACACAACCAGGGAAAGGGGAATGGCCATGCAGCACTCCTAAGAGGAAATCAACAGAAAACTCATCAGAAACCCTGGCTTTATATCATTTACTAAAGTGCCATATACCTTTAAGGTGATTAGTAGTAAAACCAATAAAATACTATAATGCCATTCTATCCCTTAAATATGCTTTAGGGGGGAAAAAAAATCAAATACAAGCAGTAGTAGTTTGGTGGCATTTTGCTGAATAGAAGAACAAAAGTCTGAAAAATGACCAGAGTCTCTACACATACAAAAGGTGAAACTGGTGGTCCAGGAGCTGGTGCAGTGAATAAAGCATTGGACTCTCAAGCATGAGGTCCTTAGTTCAGTAACTGGCAGCACATGTACTAGAGTCATGTCTGGTTCTTTTTCTCTCTCTCTTTTCCTAACTTTTCTTTCTTTTTAAATTTTTTATTATTTTTATTTATTTATTAGATAGAGATAGCCAGAAATTGAGAGGGGAGGGGGAGATACAGTAGGGGAGATACAGAGGGAGAGATACAGACACCTACAACACTGCTTCACCACTCACAAAGCTTACCCCCTACAAGTGGGGACTGGGTACTCTAACCCAGGTCCTCGTGTATTGTGATACATACACTCAACCAGGTGCACCCCCCTCCTCCTATATGGTCCATAAATAAATAAATAAAACATTTAAAAAAACAAACAAAAAAGAGAACAAAAGATGAAACTAGATTACTATCTCACACCGTCATTTAAGCTCCAAATGGATTAAAGACTAGGGTGTCACACCCAGAGTACATTGAAGAAAATAGAAACACTCCATGCTATTGGTGCAGAGAGGTTTTCAGTGATCTGACATCATGGGCAAGGGAAATAAGAGTAAACAAATGGAGTTGTATCAGACCTAAAGCTTCTGCCTAGCAAAGGAAGCCATCAGGAAAGCTAAATCATCCTGTTAAATGGGAGAGAATATTTGTACTGCATATATCTGGCAAAGGGCTGGCTAGAATTCACAGAAATAATTCACAAAACTCTACAACAACAATAAGAACCCAACAGTCTTGTCAAAAAGTAGGGAGAAGAACTGAACAGACATTTCATTCAAGGTGATATAAAGATGGCCAATGGGCACAGGAAAAGATGCTCAATGTCACTTGTTATCAGGGAAAGGCAAATCAAAATAACAAAGAGATCACTGCCTCACACCCATGAGAATGGCCTCTCTTTAAAGGCCAGAAACAACAAGTGCTGGCAAAGCTGTGGAAAAATCAAAACCTCGGACACTGGTGGTGGGAATGTAAACTGATCCAGACCCTCTGGAAAAAAAATGTAAAGGCTTCTCAGAAAACTAACTAAGAATTACCATATGACTTAGAAATTCCACTCCTAGGGCTGGGCAGTGGTACACCCAATTGAGTACACATGTTATAATGTGCAAGGATCCAGGTTCAAGCCCCCAGCCCCACCTGCAGTGCTGCAGGTATCTCTCTTCCTGTGTCCCTCTTGATTTTTCTTTTTGTTAATGGATAATAAAACAAAATTTTTTAAAAATGTTGTTAAAAAGAAGAAATTTCACTTTTAGGTATGTCTCCAAAGAAAACAAAACACTAATCCAAAACAGTATCTGCACATCTGTGTTCATTATAGTGCAACAAACAATCACCAAATGTTAGCCAGCCCAAATGCCCAGTGACAAATGAAATGGATTGAGTGTTGTGGTATTAATACACAGTAGAGTGTTCCACAACTGAAAAAAGATGAAATCTTTCCCTTTGCTACAACATAAATGTAACTGAAGGGGACCGTGCTACCTGAAATAACTCAGGAGTGTCGGGAAATTGTGAGGATGTGGTTGAGCTTGGCAGGGCTTGACTTGAGGGGACATCCATCCTGTCAGTCTCTCTCTCTCTACTGAGAGGTCCAGCAAGGAGGGACAAACCCCCCCCAAGGTTTACCTCGTCTTACCAGACTCTGTGCCTCACAAAGCACCCTGCATTCCTGATACTATGGCTTGCTCCCTTATTATCTGCATAATCATTTTGCCTGAAAGATCCCCACCCATTCCATTGCTTTGCTTTATCTTTTCTATCCTCAAGACCCACCCTGCCTGCAGGGTACTATTATTAATCCTACCAACTAAAACCCTCGCAACAGTTGCTAAGGAAGTTCCTACCTTTCCCAGACCTTTTGCCTTTCTCCACCCCTTTCCAAATCATGTCAAGCCATTTTCATTTCCGACTTGTCACTTCCGGGTCTGACTCTTAAAAGCCTTGGCTCTCTGACCAATAAAGAATTGAATTACCCCGCCATGAGCTCTGTTCCTGAGTCATCTGTCTCATGTTGCTGAGTGAGTAGCAACCCCAACTGGCTCCAGTCACAGTCTCTCCAACCCAGAGAGTATGCACCCAGGAAGAGGCACCCCTACACTAGCCTGGCAAGGAGGAGGGCAAATACTGGATGATCTCATTTACATGTGGGGTATAACAAACTAAGCAACAGGGCAGACAAAACCAAAGGAAAATGTCCCCAAACTCTGTGGAACTGAGGTCACCAATGGGGGAGAGAAGGTTGTAAGGGAGAGAGACGCTGGTAGAGGGACATTAGTGGTGGACACAGTGTAGTGGCACATATCATGGACATGGGTGAAACTGTACCTCTGAAGGGCACAGTCATGTAAATCAATGTTGTCTTGATTTTAAAAAATCTGAAAAAAGAAAATATTGCTATAGTTTCCCTTTATTAATAATTTTCACTTAAAATTATGGGATAGTTCTGAGGATTTCATGTAAAAGGTGTGGCATGTACTAGGTCTTAGGATTTCAAAATGAGCTTATCCTATGATAATAAAAAAAAAAAAAAAATCAGGGACCGGATGGTGGTGCACCTGGTTGAGCGTACATGTTACAGTGCTCAAGGACCCGGGTTTGAGCCCCCGGCCCCCACATGCAAGGGGAAAGCTTCCCTAGTAGTGAAGCAGGGCTGCAGGTGTCTCTCTCCCTTCCTATCACCCCCTTCCCTCCCAATTTCTAGCTGTCTCTACCCAATAAACAAATAAAGATAATTTAAAAAAAAATCATACTAAGAGTAATAAAAATGTGTTTGGACCAGAGAGATAACACAAAATAGGCACCAAACTTTCATGCCTAAGGCTCCAGAGGAACTAAATCCAATCACTGACACCACCATATGGTAGAGTTAAGCAGTGTTCTGGTCTTTTTTTTTTTTATGGGTCACAAATACTTATTTTATTTATTTCATATGAGGTAGAAAGAGAGCTTCACAGGAGAGAGAAGCCAGAGCAACACCCCAGTGTATGGGGCACCAGAGATCAAACCACAAACCTCAAGCATGCAAATTCTGAATTCTTCCAGTTGAGCTATTTGCCTGGCTGCAATCTCACATTTTTATTTATCACTTTTTTTTAATTGCCACTAGGGTTATTGCTGCCACTGCTCCCAGTGGCTACTATTTTATTATTATTTTTTTTTAATTGATAGGACAGAGAAATTGAGAATGTGAGGGGAGGTAGAGAAACACCTGCAGCACTGCTTCCCTCCTGTAGGTGGGACCCTGGATTGAAGATCCCACCAATGTGTCCTGGAGCTCAGCTTCCCCAGAGACCCACCCTACTAGGGAAAGAGAGAGGCAGACTGGGAGTATGGACTGACCAGTCAACGCCCATGTTCAGCGGGGAAGCAATTACAGAAGCCAGACCTTCTACCTTCTGCAACCCTCAACGACCCTGGGTCCATACTCCCAGAGAGATAGAGAATGGGAAAGCTATCAGGGGAGGGGGTGGGATATGGAGATTGGGTGGTGGGAATTGTGTGGAGTTGTACCCCTCCTACCCTATGGTTTTGTTAATTAATCCTTTCTTAAAAAAAAAAAAAAAAAAAAAGAACATGGGGCAGGGAACAGATGTTGGCACACCCAGATTGAGTGCACATATTACCATGCACAGGGACCCAGGTTCATGCCCTCGTGTTCTGGTCTCTTATCTGAAAACAAAATCTTTTTTTTTTTAATTTTTTTTTAATATTTATTTTATATATTTATTCCTTTTTGTTGCTCTTGTTGTTTTATTGTTGTAGTTATTATTGTTGTTGTCGTTGTTGGATAGGACAGAGAGAAATGGAGAGAGGGAGGGGAAGACAGAGAGGAGGAGAGAAAGATAGACACCTGCAGACCTGCTTCACCACCTATGAAGCGACTCCCCTGCAGGTGGGGAGCCGGGGTTGGAACAGGGATCCTTATGCCGGTCCTTGTGCTTTGCGCCACCTGCGCTTAGCCCGCTGCACTACAGCCCGACTCCCCAAAACAAAATCTTTTAAAAATAAAATAAACATATAATTTAAAAATAACTATATGGCCATACTCTGATTAAAAGGTACCCATCCCTCCAAAAAAGGTTTCCTTCTGAATATACAAACATACACACATACTTTTAAAAGAATTAAGCAAATAACCATTCTAAGACTTGCATTGACAACAAAGATAACATTTCCACAAAGGGGGCAAAAACTGCTTCTTTGGAAGGCAAAGACAAACAAAAAAGTCTGAAGTTATGGGACATATACCCCATGGAATACTATTTTACAATTTAAAGAAGATGGTACCATTGTTGTCTAAAAGGTCATGGTAGGACAGGGGAGATAGCATAATGGATATACAAACAGACTCTTATGCCTGAGGCTCCAAAATCCCAGATTCAATCCCCTATACCACCATAAGCCAGCACTGAACAGTGCTCTGGTGTTTCTCTCTGTCTCTCTCTTTCTGCATCTCTCTCATAAATAAATAAATAAAATATTAAAAAACAAAGGTCATGGTATAATATAGAGCTTAGGTGTGGAATTAAAATGTCAGAGGTAAAGGAGGCAGAGTTAGGAAAATAATGAAAAAGAAGTTAACTTTACTGGGAACATTAAAATTTACACTTACATTTAAGCAAAAAGCCACTTGAAATAAAGATACCAGCTTTATACACATAACTTACTTTGTCTCCCCATCATGAAGGGAGGAGGGACTCCTCTTCCTGAGTGACTCAGAGGCAGTTCCCAATCTTGAGGTGAAAGCATGCACCCGACAGCAGTCTCCGCCCCCTGATTCTCAACAAAGGAGAACAGGTTGTTTTGTGATGTTCTTTTCTAAGGACCTCTGACAATTAGTGGGAGAATCCTTCATGTGTATGGGATCTGCATACATGCATGTGTATAGCGGTAACATCTGAGCAATTCTTAAAAACGGGAATCACCAAGCTCTTTATTCAAGAGCTACAGACTCTGCTAGAGGCAACTGACGGCCAACACTGAATTTCTCTGTGTATGAATTAGAGAGCTCATATGGAACACCTGACATTCTAAAAAGGAAATTATATTGCAGCAAAAAAAAAAAAAAACCTAGAAAAGATGCAAAAAAAAAAAAAAGTGGTATCTTACATGATTTTTCTGATCTCTCCAAATGAGCCGGTGTGTACTAAGAAGGAGGGTGCCAGCATCAAATTTGATCTAGAAAGATAAAACCATCACAGTTTATCAATAATTTGTTATTTACTGTGACCCAGATTTTCTTCTTCTTGAGTGACACAGGAGTAAGTCAATCATATAGAGTATCATTTTACAATCAGACTTAACTCAAAGGAGAAGTGATATTATGCACTTTATAAGTTTATGTTATCTATTTACTATTTAGCTTTGTGAAAGTGAAGGAAAAGGTGGCATTCAATTTCATGGTTCTGGTTCTCTTGCTCATCAACCAATCAGCAAATCTTTTAAGAAAAAGAAAATAGGCTGTAATTCATTAGAGAAGTGGGCAAAAACAAACAAAAAAGAAAACAAAACAAAAAAAACCAGCAAGTACACACACACACACACACACTCACACACACAAAACAACAACCCTAGCAGTGGCACAGACATACATTAACGGGCGCCCACGAAGCTGGAGTTCATCTAATAGAGTGCACACTTTACCTTGTGAGAGGACCTGCGTGAGAAACTTAACAAGCAGTGGAGCAGGTACCTCTCATTCTGTCTCTGTCTCTCACCCTCTATCTTAAAAAACAAGCCTGGGGGGGGGGTATATGGCAGTAGTGCAGTAGATTAAGCGCATGGACCACCGTATAAGGATCATGGTTTAAGGCCCCCAGCTCCCCACCTGCAGGAGGTCACTTCACAAGCAGTGAAGCAGGTCTGCAGGCGTTTATCTTTCTCTTCCCCTCTCTGTTTTCCCCTCCTCTCTCCATCCCTCTCTGTCCTATCCAACAACAGCAGCAGCAGCGGCAGCAATAACAACAACAATAATAACCACAGCAATGATAAACAACAAGGGCAACAAAAAGGGAAAAAATAGCTTCCAGGATCCAGCAGTGCATTTGTCCTGGAGGCAAAAAAAAAAAAAAAGGCTAATGGAGATGTGGAGCCCCAATCATAACCCTGGTGGCAAAAAACAAAACACCACAAAGTCACAAAGGACTCTTTTTCATCTATGAGATAGCTGAGCTCCCCAATACAGAGTCTGATTTACACTGTACTGTCTTGGAGAAATAAGCTTGCACAAACTGCTAGAGGGTTAACCTCTGTGGAGGGCAATTTATTAATCGCTATCAAAGATACAAATACACATGTCCTTTGACCCAATATTAGCACCCCTAGGGATATGTATATGTATATACATATACATATATATATACATATATTATTATAGATTGTAACAAGTGACAAACAGTCAGAGTGGGAAGTATTACGAGAACACAACTGAAGCTTCCTTCAATGGGGTGGGAGCCAGGCTCGAACCTGGGCCATACACATGGCAAAGCTGATGCACTATCCAAGTGAGCTATTTCATGAGCCCCATCACTTCTTAGAATTTATCCCACAGGTAAATCCACATGTATGTTGATAAATACCTAGATGAACCTAGTTTGCTACTCATTGCTGTTTGTTAGAAGCAAAAGTTGGGAAGAGATTCCAGTGTCCATCAAGGGGCAAGGGGTGGCTCACCCTGTCGGGCACGTGCTTTGTTGTGCCCAAGGCTGGCACCACACAACAGTCCCCATGCTGAGGAAGTATCAGTACTTTTGGTGGCTCTCTTAGTGGCTGTCTCTGTCTCGCTTTGAAATCAAAAGTATACAAAAATCAGCCTAGGAGCAGTTAAATTTCAGGTTTGAGACCCATGGTACCATAAAAAGAGAAAAATGAAAAAGAAAAAAAAAAAGAATATCCATCAGGAGGTAGATTAGTTTCACAATGAGTATGCAGTCGTTGAAAAGAATGGAGGGACTGAGCTGGTGAGACAGCATAATGATTATGCAAAAGACTTTTATGCCTGTGGTACCCAGGTCCCAGGTTCAAGCCCCAGTACCCCCATGTGGTGCAGAGTTGAGCAGTCCTCTGGTCTTTCTGAATCTCTGTCTCAACAAAAAAAATAAAATAAAATAAGTAAAAAAGAATGAAGGGACTCTGTGAACTTATCATATGTGATAAAATCTTGTCTAATATTTTTTTTTTTGTACCAGAGCACTGATCAACAATGGCTTATAGTGGTGCAGGGAAGTTGAACCTGGAACTTCAGAGTCTCAGGCATGAAAGTTTTTTTGCATAACCATTATATTATCTCTTCCACCCTTGTCTAATAATTTTTAAAGTTAATTTTTAGTCTTATTTAATTATATGTAATGCTGCAATGTATTTAAATTAACTTTTGTTAGACCATACCTACACAGAAATATTTTTAAAGTCCTTGCATAATAATCAACATTTTTGACATGAAGTAAAAAAAAAAAAAAACATATTCCAAGAGTAAGAAATAACTATGCTTATATTTTCATATTTGTATTAAACTATATAGTTAGGAAACTTTACTGGCATGTGACCACTGAGCCATTTAATTTAAATATACCCTGTTACAAGTTAGTCCATTCCAACTCAAGAGAACCATGTTTTCATGTGAACAAGAAGTGAAATCTAGTGGTGGCACAGTGGATAAAGCACTGTACTCTCTAGCATGAGGTCCTGAGCACATGTACCAGAGTCATGTCTGGTTCTTTCTCTCTCTCCTATCTTTCTCATAAATAAAAAAATCTTAAAAAAAAAAAAAAAAAAGAAGTCAAATCTACTCTTGACTTTAACTCAGATGTTCTGCTTAACCTAGTATATGCACAACCAAATAGTTGGGTTTAAGATACTTTTTTTTTAGGGAGGTGCACCTGGTTGAGCACACAGGTTACTATGGCCCCCATCTGCAGAGGGGAAGCTTCATGAGAGATGAAGCAGGGATGCAGGCATCTTTCTCTCTATATTCCTCTCTATGTCCCCTCCCCCTCTCAATTTCTCTCCACCCTATCACATTAAAAGAAATAAATCTCTTTTGTTTGCCAGTGAGTAAGATCTCCCTTTTCCACATTTTATCAGTTGAAAGTATCAATTGATGCTACATTATAGACTAGCAGTTCTGTTGAAGGAAACTGCAGGTCAGCTTACTGGAACATGGATGTGGGTTTTAAGGTGAAATCAGGTGGGCTGGGAAGTGGTGCGGTAGATAGGTTGGTGGATTTTCAAACATGAGATCCTGAGTTCAATCCCCATTGTGGTATGTGCAGAGTGATTTTCTATTCCCTATCATTAGTAAGTAAATAGATCTTTAATAGAAAAATAAAGCTGAAGCTCGAATGTGTTCCATTATTTTCTTAATTAACAATGTGCAAATGTAAAATGTTGCTGTTCTAAGTGAAGATGTTGTGCAATAGTTCCCTTTGGGGATTTCAAGGGATTATGTGCTACAACTCAATAGACAAGTTCAGGCTGGCAGGCGTCTATCACTCAGCCAGAGCAGTTCTCACTCCCGAAACCTCACTTTAGACCTTGCTGAATGCACTCTTACCTTGCTTTAAAAAAATTAATCAGATTCTGTTAAAGCCCAAAGCCCCAGATTTGATCCCCTGCAATGCATATGGCCAGAACCATGCTCTGGATTTCCTCTCTCATTAACTAAATAAGCCATATATATATATATATATATATATATATATTTAGTTAATATATATATGGCTAGGGAGACAGCATAATAGTTATGCAAAAGATTCTCATGCCTGAGGCTCTGAGGTCCCAGGTTCAACTGCCCATACCACCATAAGCCACAGCTGAGTAGTGCTCTGGTCTCCCTCTGTATCTTTTCTTTCTCTCTCATTAAAATAAAACAACTAAAATCTTTAAAAGAGAGAGAGAGAATTAAATCACTCATAGCAGTATGTGTACTCTTAAATGTACATAAATATTACAAATGATTGTGTGTATATGTAAAACTATAAAATATCATGGTCTCCTTTTTACTAAATAATAAAATCTTTAATCAAAAAGAGACACATGATATTTAAAGCTTTATAACTTGCTCTTTCCAGTCAGTATTCTTCCCCTAGAAATGCTTCCCATTTAATTCAATTAACCAGTTTTTACAGTGCTGGGGAGGCAGTTCAGCAGCAATGCACTGGGCTTCCACGACTAAGGCCCCAAGCTCAGATCCTAGCACTGAATACAGAGCTGAGCAATGCTCTGGCCTCTCTTATGTCTGCCTACTCTGTCCTTCTCTCATAAAAAGTACATACATCTTAACCTGGTTAAGTACATGCATTGCTTTGCACAATGACCCAAGTTCAAGTCCCTGGTCCCCACCTGCAGGGGGAAAGCTTCACGAATGGTGAAGAAGTGCTGCAGATGTCTGCCTCTCTCCCTCTCTGTTTCCCCCTCCTCTCTCAATTTCTATCCAGTAATAAATAAATAAAAACTTAAATATAATATTTAAAAAGTTAATCCCTGCTGTGGACATTCAGAGTGCTTCCAATTTTCCCATATACATAATGATATGTGTGTGTGTGTATAAAACAACACTGAGATAAGCATTCTCATTTTTAAAATTCCTATGCCTCTTTAGGTCCTCCCAGGGCAAATCCCTAAAAGGTAAATAGCTCACACATGGCGCAAAGCGCAAGGACCAGCATTAAAGATCCTGGTTCGAGCTTCCGGCTCCCCACCTGCAGGGGAGTCACTTCATAGGCGGTGAGGCAGGTCCGCAGGTGTCTGTCTTTCTCTCCCTCTCTCTGCCTTCCCCTCCTCCATTTCTCTCTGTCCTATCCAACAACAACAACAACTACTACTACTACTACTACTACTACTACTACAATAAAACAACAAGGGCAACAAAAGGGAATAAATATTTTTTTTAAAAAGGTAAATAGCTAAATGAGAGAAAATAGGTATTCTCTCAATCTCACTGGGGGTGCTGCCAACCTGCCCCTTCACCCACTAGGACTCTCCTTACATTCCTTTTTCAAGTTAGCTGAGGCTATAGAAGTTTCCGTTAATGAAAACAAATGACCTGTCTACACTACTTATGAAAACAGCACATTATGTGGTTGAGATGAGCCCAGGAAGCCTGTGCCTGTGTAGACAAGCAAGCACACATTTACTCACAGGAGGCACTGGGCAGGTCTGTGAAATAGCTTACTTGGAGAGTGCACTGCTTTGCCGTGCATGACCCAGCACTGAGCCCGGCCCCTACTGCCATGAAGTAAGTTTCTGTGCTGTGGACTCTTTCTGCCTGTTTTCTCTGTCTCTATTAGGAGTGGGAGAGAGAGAAAGAGAGATTCTCTCTGGGCAGCAGGGAGAGTAGAGCCCACTGGTTTGGAGTACTTGCTCCCCCAGCTACCAATTGTGTGACTTGGGGCAGGGGACAATTTGCTCAAGTGCCAGGTGAGGACCTGGGACTTTGGAGGGACAGCCTGGCCTGGCATTGGTGCCAGCTGTATTGGAAAATCAGTGGCACAGTGAACACAGACATCACGGACCCTGGATGTAGTAATGCCTTTCTCCTCACAGCTCCTACTGTGGGTCTCAGGAAGAGCTTACATTCTTTCTCTTTCTTTGGATTTATTTATTTATTTATTTATTTTTCTCATCTCTCCAAATTAGCTGGGATGTTCTAAGAAGGAGGGTGCCAGCATCAGATTTGATCTAGAAAGACACGCTCATCAGAGTATAACAATAGCACATCATTCACTGTGGCCCGGATTTTCTTCTTCTTGACTGACACAGTAATAAACTGACCATGTTGAGTATCATTTTACGATTGGACGGAACACAAAGGAGAAATGATATTATGCACTTTATAAGTTATGTTTACTATTTAGTCTTGTTAAAGTGATTCTGACTGTCTTTTACTTCTACTCAAAAACAGTGTAACAACCACAAGCAACTATAACATAGTACAGTTACGAACTATAATCCATTTATTTATGTATTCTAAACACACACACACCAGAGCACTGCACAGCTTGCTGCGGATTAAACCTAGGACCCTGGATGCTCAGGCACATTAACACTGTGCTCTAACAAGCTGAACTATTCTTCCTGGTTCCACCAAGGCATTTTGTCCACAAGTGCTGTTTGCTCACTATGTGAAACACTCACCTCACATGCCCATTAGAGGACGACATGAGACACAGGGAGAAGCTCCTGGCACATAGTTGGTGCTTTGATATTCAGGTTTAAAGATGTGGATTTTACACCAGAAGATGTGAAGATGAGTGAGGGACACTTTCATAGTTGCTGTCCTCTAGGAGAATCTGGCTAAGGTGTATAAAGCAAAAATATATTTCAAAGGAAAAGCCAATATTTGATTTAATAATGGATTTCCATGTGTAATGCCAAGTGTGTGTGTGTGTGTGTGTGTGTTTTAAATATATGTTAGTTGTGGTTATGTCCCAGCCAAGGTGTTCCTAATTTGTCTTCTGGAATTAGACAGAACTACAGGGCCCACTGTTCTGAAAAAGCATAACTTCCAGAAAGGAGAGGCTTTGCTGGAGTTTTTGAAGCCTGCTCACTTTGTCAGAATTCGGTTCTAAGAATGGAGACATCATTAAGTCTTCTGAAGGAAGGGTGGACTATTATATTCCTATTCAAAACTGTCTCAAAAGAGTAACACAAATTTGGGCTGGGAGATTGCTCACCAGATAGGGTACATGCCTGGCTGTGTCTGAGGTCCCAGGTGCGAGCACTGGGAGCCCCATAGGAGCACTGTAAACAGCAGCTTCATGGATGGTGAAGCAGTACTCTAATGTCTCTCCTCACTTTCTCTCTCAGAAATAAAAGAATAACAAAAATAAGACTAGGGAGTTCGCTCAAAGGTGATATGGTCCATTCAAACCCATGTAACGACTGGGACTCAATGATGGAAGCAACGCAGCACAAGGAAGCCAACCCCAGGTGAGGCGGAGCACCTGGATCCCAGGACGAGTGGCTGTGACTCTGGCCTCCAAACCAGGAAGAATAGACTTTCTCCACCAGGAAGAGCCAGCGGACAAGGAAGTCAAGCAAAAGCGCAGAAGGAAGTTCTGCTACCAAAACACCAGGAAGGAGAGTCTGCAAGTGCAAAGTGACAATTGGAAAAGCCGGTGAATGGAGGGCGTCTCCACATCTCCTGCGGACTTCAGCTTATTGTCCATTGCCCTGAGCACTGATGTGCAAATGCTAAAGCGCGGTGCAAAGTCTGCAGCGAGCAAAGGGTCTGACGTTCTAACAAAAACCAACCCTCTCAGAGCGAATAATGGTTGTGCAAAAGACACACACACACACAGGTGAATAATGGCTGTGCAAAAGACAGACAGACACACGCGCGCGCACACACGCCCGCCCTCCAGGAGGCAGTGCGCGGGGCAGCAGAGTCGGGCGACCGGCTCGCAGGGCAGAGGCAGCGTCGCGGTCCCCCCGCCGGGAGGCGGCCCGAGAGAGAGAGAGGCGGGTGCGCGGGGCTGGAGGCCCGCCGGCCGGCTGCGCGGCCCCTCGGAGGCGGGCGTGAGCGGGCGGCCGCCCTACCTTCTCCTCGCCGTCGTAGATGCGCACCCCGCGCTGCTGGATCACCAGAGTCTCGTTGATCTCCAGGAGGCCGCTGGTCCACACGAACCGGTCCATGGCCGCCAGTCCGCGCTGCGGCTCCAGCGGCTGCTCCGGGGCGGCGAACCCAGCGCCAAGCAGCCTGCGGCGCCCCCTGGTGGCGGGCGGGGACGGAGACGGGCTACGAGGAAGGGAGAGTCGCTAGGCCCCCGCCCCGGCACCTGGAGAGTGGCGTCGCTGGAGGGCGAGGAGGCGGGCTTGGAGCGCCCTCTGGTGGTCAGTCCGCCAAGGGCCTGGCCTCAATGTACATTCCATTTCGATTCAATCCCAGACTTTAAAAAAAAAAAAAAAAATTATTTATTCCCTTTTGTTGCCCTGGTTGTTTTATTGTTGCAGTTATTATTGTTGTTGTTAGTGATGTCGTCGTTGTTGGATAGAACAGAAAGTAGTCAAGAGAGGAGGAGAAGACAGAGAGGGGGAGAGAAAGACTCCTGCAGCGCCTCCTGTGTTTTAGTTTGCACTGTAAATAGAGCATCTCTATTTGTATTTCTGCAACTGATACACTTTTCCTTCTAGGATTATTCTCTCAACATGTCTTCCCAACATAAAATAACTGCCACAGAGAGCTTGAACAAGGGGCAGGAAGGTAGCTCACCTGGAAGAGTGCGTGAGAACACACATTTGAGCCCTCCACCCACCCCCCACCACCACATGGGAGCACTATGCAAAGGGGAAGCTTTGCAAGCAGTGGATTTTACTGTGATGTCTCCCCTTCTCTCTGTGTCATTCTCCTTCTCTGCCTCTCACCCTCTATGGGGACGGGGGGAGAATGAAAGAAAGAATCCACAGGATGACAAAGAATAATGCAGGCACAGATTCCCAGCTAGGCCCTGGCAGAAAAGGAGGAGAAGGGAATGAGGGGGAGCAAGCAAGGGGGAAAGGGAGAAAAAAGGTAGAAAGAGAGCTGGACCACATTTTTAAAAGTCTGCTTTCAACAGGGCGCAACACCACCCCACCTCTGTATTTCTATTTTTATTTACTTTTTTTTTCTTTATAGCTATGAGGATTGTTGCTGGGGCTCAGTCCTTGAACTATGAATCTACTGCTTCTGGTGGTTATTATTTTTATTCTTTTTTGTTGGATAGGGACAAAGAGAAATTGAGAGGGGAGGAGGACAGAGAATGAGAGAAAAAGGGGGCCCAATAGTGGCACACTGGGTTAAGCACACATAGTACCAAATGCAAGGACCTACTCAAGGATTGTGGTTGGAGCCCCTGCTCCCCATCTGCAGGGGAAACTCACAAGCGGTAAAGCAGGTCTGCAAGTGTCTATCTCCCCTCCCCCTCTCAATTTCTCTCTGTCCTGTGAAAAGTGTATATATATATATATATATATATATCCACTGAAGCGGCAGATTCATAGTAGTGGCTGGAAGTAAGAGTGAGAGACCTGCAGCACTGCTTCACCACTTGTGAAGCTAACCCTTGGCAGAGAGAGCCTGATGGGGACCAGGCATTAGCCTGATCCAGGCACATGATAAGGTGTGCACTCAACGGAATGGGCCACTGCCCAACTCGTTTATTTATTTATTTTATTTTTAACACTAGCTTAGTTTATTGTCCCTAATTAAAAAAAATAATTCTTAGGAATAGATGAATTTTATTTGACATATTAAAAGCCTTACCCCCCCAAAAAAAAAAAACCTAACAATAATTTCTTTCCTTCCTTTCTCTCCTTGAAGTTTATCTATTTGGGTATAAATTACATAACAAAGAACTAACTAGTGGCCTGGTGGAAGACCACCTGATTTGCAAGCATGAGGTCCCAAGTTCAATTCCTGAAATCACAGAGGCCAGAGTAATGCTCTGGGTTAATCTTTCTATCAAATAAATAAATAAATAGATAAATAAATAAATAAAATTTCAATTTTTATATATGTGATCTGATGCAGTTTTTTAAATTTTTATTTATAAAAAGGAAACGCTGACAAATAGGATAAGAGAGGTACAACTCCACACAGTTCCCACCACCAGAACTCTGTATCCCATCTCCTCCCCTGATAGCTTTCCTATTCTTTATCCCTCTGGGAGCATGGACCACCCAGGGTCATTATGGGGTGCAGATGGTGGAAGGTCTGGTTTCTGTAATTGCTTCCCCGCTGAACATGAGCATTGACAGGTCGATCTATACACCCAGCCTGTCTCTCTTTCTCCCTAGTGGGGCGGGGCTCTGGGGAAGCAGGGTTCCAGGACACATTGGTGGCATCCTCTGCCCAGGAAAGTCCAGTTAGCATCATGGTAGCATCTGGAACCTGGTGGGTGAAAAGAGTTAAAATATAAAGCCAAACAAATGTTGACTAATCATGAACCTAAAGGCTAGAATACTGCAGATGAAGATTTGGGGGTAGATAGTTAGTAGGCCTATTTTAGTTATATTCCAAAGGGCCTGTGACTATACTTTTTTTTTTCCCTGAACCTGACATCTAATATACAGGTGGATTGAATTTATTGTCTGGGGAGATGATGTCATGGCTGGAAAAAGGACCAGAAAGCCAGATCAGAGAAGAGAGTAGCTCCCAAATATGGAGAAAGTTATATAAATATTGTTGACTGTAAACCATTCTACTCATTCTACTCTACCCTAACCCTAACTGTAATTCCTACTCGTGACCACAGAATGTAAGCTCAGATCTACAGGGATGCAGAGGTCACATAGGCTTCTACACTGAATATGGGCCCCAGATTAGATCAAATCGATGGGGTTTACAGTCAACAATATTTATACACCTTTCCCATATTTGGGAGCTTTTTTTTTTTAACTAGAGCACAGTTGAGCTCTGGTTTATGGTGGGGGGGTATTGAACTTGGGGTTTTGGAGCCTTAGGCATGAGAATCTTTTATAACCATTATACTATCTATCCCTACCCCCTCACTGGTTTCTATTGTGCTAACATTGTAGTTAAAAATCCTTGACAGGGATCCAATAAATAAATGTAATAAATTTTTAAAAAATCCTTGAAAGGGACAAAAAAATGATGCTGAACTATACATTAAGTTAGATCTACTAACTTAGAGGAAAATTCTCATCTAGTTCAAATAAAGTCCTTCAGGAAAACTATACCTAATAATGTAAAATTCAATCTTAAAAATATAATTGTTTTAAAATATACCTTAATATAGATCAGAAGATAGCTAACACAGTAGGATGTGTGCCTTGCCATGTGTGTCACTAGGTTTTGAACATGATACCACATGAGAGTGCCATGGCAAGGGGGAAAGTCTGGTGCTATGGTGTGTCTCTGTCTCTGTCTCTCTCTTGTCTCCAGAGTTATCATTGGTGCTCAGTGTCTGTACAATGACACCATGACTCTGGGAAGTCCCTTCTTCCTTCCCTCCCTTTCTTTCTTCTTTTCTTTCTTTCTTTCTCTTTTTTAAATTAATTAATTAATTTATAAAATGGGAACACTGACAAGACCACAGGATAAGAGGGGTACAATTCCCACCACCAGAACTCTGTATCCCATTCCCATCCCCTGACAGCTTTCCTATTCTTTAATCCAGGGTCATTATGGGGTGCAGAAGGTGAAGGTCTGGCTTCTGCAATTGCTTCCCCACTGAATATGGGCGATGGCAGGTTGATCCATATTCCTAGTCTGTTTCTCTCTTTCCCTAGTGTGATAGGGATCTGGGGAGGTGGAGCTCCACTACACATTGGTGGGGCTGTCTGTCCAGGGAAGTCAGGTTGGCATCATGATAGCATCTGGAACCTGGTGGCTGAAAAAGAGTGAAGATATAAGGCAGAACAAATTGTTGACTAATCATGAACCTAAAGACAAGAATATTGCAGATGAAGATTTGGTGTCTCTGTTTTGGAAAAAGTTAGTAGGTTTATTTTAGGTATATTCTAAGGGGCCCATGATTATACTAGTTTTTGTCTGAGCATGACTTCTGACATACAGGTGACCTAAGTTATTGTCTGGGGAGATGGTGTCATAGTTGGAAAAAAGGGCTAGAAAGCTGGCTCAGGGAAGAGAGTAGCTCCCAAATATGGGAAAAGCATGTAAATATTGCTAACTGTAAACCCCATCTATTTGATCTGAGGCCCACAGTCAGCAAAGGAACCTATGTAACCTCTGCATACTTGTAGGTCTGGGCTCACATTCTGTGGTTATGGCTAGGAACATTCCAGGCTGCACTAATTTAGGACACTTCATCCTTGGGTAGTAGGTAGAGTATGTTGTTCAACTCCCTTCGGAGAATGGAACATTCCCTACCCAGATAATGTTGGTATGCTTCTAATTCTGCTTCTAAAACCCCTTCTGTTTCATTGGTTTAATCCCCCCTGCTTAACACTGTATTCTGTTTACATAACCACTGTTAACTAAGCACCACCCTGCCTGCAAGGCATTGGTTTAATCCTGCTGGTTCATACTCTCTTTTTGCTCTTCCCCCTCTCCTTGTCACACCCTGATTTCCACCAATCTTTTTTCGCTCCACCCTCTCTACGTCACATCCTGTTTCCACCCTACTTAGCAAGTATATATATAAGGACAGGATTGTGATTAGAGATAGCTTGGCTTAGATTGTGCTGCGTTCCACATGAATAAAGACTGAACTGCTTACCACTCAGCCATGAGTCTCTGGTCGACTCTCTCTCCCGCCCATGATGCTAGCCTGGCAAGCTAATATGCAGTTATTGTCTGGGAAGATGGTGTCATAGTTGGAAAAAGGAAGACAGTAGCTTCCAAATATGGGGAAAGTATTAAATATCATTAACAGTCCCTACTATTGTTGATCCACATTGAGGGCAAGGTCCTATGGGGCCCACAAAGAGGTCCATTATGTTATTCCTGATGAAAATGACCAGTGACAGTGGTGAGAGGAATCCACTAGAGGTCTAGGCCCACCATGTCTGTGTGGGAATCTCAGGACTCCCTGACCAGGGCCCAAGCTGATGGGGTAGCCTGATAGTGACTAAAGAGTCATCATTAAAGTATGCCAGTCTCTTGCCCTTATTCAACTTTTGCAGTCTTTTAAAAAAATATTTATTCCCTTTTGTTGCCTTATTGTTGTAGTTATTATTGTTGGATAGGACAGAGAGAAATGGAGAGAGGAGGGGAGGAAAGAGAGGGGTAGAAAAAGATAGACACCTGCAGACCTGCTTCACTGCCTGTGAAGCGACTCCCCTGCAGGTGGGGAGCCAGGGGCTCGAACTGGGATCCTTAGGCTGTTCCTCGCATTTTGTGCCACCTGTCTGCAAGGGTAAACTTTTGAAATGTAATGTGCTTTAATTTATTATTATGCAGAGGAATAATACAATATTTCTTATAACTTTGAAATGGTTTCAGATTATAACATTTTTTAATAGAAAGGTCTTAGTCACACCAAATGCTATCAGAACATTTTTGCCTTTTAAATACTATGTTTGCTTTTCTTTACCCTAAGCAGCATGATTTTGAAAAAAAAAAAAAAGTGCCATTTTTCTTTAATTGACAAATTCATTGACAAGTTTGGGAAATTTTTAGCCAGTTCTACAGCTACCATGTGTCTGACCTAGGTCTGTTCCAAGCAAATTATCTCCAAGGATGTGGTGAAGCATAAACATTTAAACCAGCAGATCTACATTTAAAATATCAGCTCCTATCTTCCCTTAGGGTGTGTGACCATAGAGAAGTTACTTAGTTGAATCTTGCCTTTCTGAAGAGTAAAGCTGAATAACCCCTTCTAGTTATTTTTTTCCTCTTCCCTCTCCTCTCCTCTCCTCTCCTCTCCTCTCCTCTCCTCCCCTCCCCTCCCCTCCCCTCCCCTCCCCTCCCCTCCCCTCCCCTCCCCTCCCCTCCCCTCCCCTCCCCTCCCCTCTTCTCCCCTCTTCTCCCCTCCTCTCCTCTCCTCTCCTCTCCTCTCCTCTCCTCTCCTCTCCTCTCCTCTCCTCTCCTCTCCTCTCCTCTCCTCTCCTCTCCTCTCCTCTCCTCTCCTCTCCTCTCCTCTCCTCTCTTCTCTTCTCTTCTCTTCTCTTCTCTTCTCTTCTCTTCTCTTCTCTTTTCCCAGAGCTGAGCTGTGCTCTGGAAAAAGAAAAGAAAAAGAAAAGCTATGGTAGTGCTGGGGACCGAGCCTGGGATCTCTGGTGCCTCAGTCATGAAAGTCTTTTTGCATAACCATTATGCTCCCTAGCCCCAAGAATGGGTATATTGCTCCAGCTGATTTTCAGAATCTTTCCCATAGGGATTTAGATTTAAAATAGAAAAATAGCAGGGAGTTGGGCGGTAGCGCAGCGGGTTAAGCGCACGTGGCCCAAAGCACAAGGACCCGTTAGTATTCTGGTTCAAGCCCCCGGCTCCCCACCTGCAGGGGAGTTGTTTCACAGTTGGTGAAGCAGGTCTGCAGGTGTCTCTCTGTCTCCCTTCCTCTCCATCTCCCCCTTCTCTCTCAATTTCTCTCTGTCTCTATCCAATAACAAATAAAAAAATAAAAAAATAGAGAAATAGCTTTGTCTAGGTAGTTAGGCCTGAAATAATGTAAATAGGAGGTAATGGTTTAAGAAAGTTGGTGAACAAATGTCACCAGTCAGCAAAGTGAACAATGATGTAACTATCCAAAGAAAAGTAGAGTGACAGGAAGAGGCTCAGTGGTGGAGTATGTGAGATTATATCCCTATAATCTTATAATCTGCAAAGCATTTAAAAAAAAAGACTTCTGGCTTTTTTTTTCAGGCTCTCAGGTGAACATCCACATGTTTTCTTTTCTTTTCCTTTTTTCTATCAGGGTTATCACTGGGGCTTGTTGCCAGCAGTATGAATCTACCACTCCCAGCAGCCATTTTTTCCCTTGTTTTTTTCTTTATATTTTATTTGACAGGACAGAGAGAAATTGAGAGAGGGTGGGGAGATAGAGTGGGAGAGAGAATGATAGACACCTGCAAGCCTGTTTCACTGCTCCTGAAGCATCCCCTCTGTAGATGAAGAATGGGGGCTTGAGCATGGTAACTTGAGTTCACCTCCACCCATCCCCCTCCACACTTATTTTTGTTAAGCCCAAATACAAAGCAAGTCTGGTACT
The DNA here is from genome assembly GCF_950295315.1 of Erinaceus europaeus. Classification (NCBI taxonomy): domain Eukaryota; kingdom Metazoa; phylum Chordata; class Mammalia; order Eulipotyphla; family Erinaceidae; genus Erinaceus; species Erinaceus europaeus. The sequence goes on along the minus strand of NC_080168.1, from coordinate 84,295,989 downwards.
CTAATCTCACGACCTTTCTTAGGTGTAATTAATATTAGTATGCCAGGGCTTCACTCATGTTCAATTCCACAGCTCCTGGGATGATTTTTTTTCACTCTTTTTATGTTAGATGGGGGAGAGGGAGAGCCACCAAGACTTTGTTCCACTGTTGTTTCCCTGACACCATCCATGTTTCTCCTGTGTGGTGCCAGTGACTAGCTGCCCAGGGCCTCCCGCATGGTAAGGCATGTGCTTTACCTGCTGACCCTTCTCCATGGCCCCTGAATGTGCACATCTTACCAGGGCACAACCTGACTCTCTAACCAGTTTCTACCCGCTCACTGTGCACCATGTACCACAAAGCTGAGAGGTGGGACTCACAATCGTTTACTTTGTAATTATCACCTGAAGACCTTCCTGCATTCTTTTGAACACCTAACAATTGGTGCTCACAACTGAGGTCAAATTTGTACCATCTCTCTCACCTCTTCTACCCAAAAGACATTTCAATATCTGGAGATAATTTTGTTATCTGCAGGCAGGTGGTTCTACTGGCATCTAGTGGGCAGAGGCCAGAGATAAGCTAAAGAGCCCACAAAGCCCCCACTTACCCCCATAACAAAGTTCAAGTTCAGAAGTGCCATGGTTGAGAAACAAGTCTTCAAAGCGCCCTTGGTGGCTCGGCCACTTCAAGAACCACGCCGCCCGCCCACTCAGCCTTGGCCGCTTTCCTGGCTGCTAACCCGAGAGACGCTAGGCGACCCCGCCCCGCGGAAACACGCCGGCCGGGGCAGAGCAGCGACTGGGCCCGACGTTCAGACCGCGGTGAGCCGCTGCTCAGTCGGGAGGGTCTGGGGCCGACCGCGGGGGGCGCCGGGACTGGCCGGGGGAGTTGGGAGACGCTCTCGGGGCGCCCCGGGCCTGGGCGGCGCCCTCCCGCACACATCCCCGCGGGAGTCCCCAGGCCTTGAGACGATGGGCGGGGCGGGGCGGGGGAGCGTCACCACCCTCGGCCTGAGCCGCAGCGGGGACCCCGCCCCTCCGCCCCCAACTCACCTTGGTGGCTGCTGTGGGGTGTAGACAAGCAGCCAGCGTAGCCCTTTCTGTGGGTGAAAGCGGAGTAACCGGGAGATGGGGGCAGAAAGGAACAATTGTGCTTTGAGTTCAGGGGGGGAAAAAGTCATATTCGTGACCTGGCAGCTAGTGCAGTGGATTAAGTGTTGGACTCTCAAACATGAGGCCCCAGATTCGATCCCTAGCATAGCAAGTGTCACCGTGATGTTCTTTCTGCTAAACAAATAAATCTTAAATAAGGGAGCCTGGGTGCAGGTGTTGATACAGCCTGTTGAGTGCGCACATTACCATGTGCAAGGACCCCGGTTCAAGCCCTCAGTCCCCTTCAGAGTGCTGAAGAGGTGCTACAGGTGTCTTTTTCCCTGTCTACCTTGATTTTTCTGTCTCTATTCATCCAATAAATAAAATATTTTTAAAAAATATTTTTAAAAATGAATGTTTGCTCCTAGCAGTTGGCTATCCATTACACAAAATAAAGACACAACCCCGTAGAAAATTCTCTTTTCTTTTTTCCTTTTCTTTCTCTCTTTTTCTGAAAGATACAGAAAGAAAGACTAGAGCACTGCTCTGGTTTATGGCTTATGTTGGTGGCATGACAGTTTTTTGCTTAATCATTATGCTGTCTTCCCAACCCAATCATCTCTCCTTGTGTAATACTTGCTAGTGGCCAGTTAGAATGGAAGCTGAGAGGTTTTTTGCTTTCAATTATATATGCTGAAAAATAGAACTTGAACAAAAATGGTTTTGAAGGAAATGCACCCAATTTGATTATAGGGAGACATTTCTGATATGGAGAAAGAGGGAGAAAGAGACTCCTGCAGCATTACTCCATTGCTTGTGAAGCTTCCCCTTCCTCCCAAAGCCCTGGCACACGGTAAAGTGTACAATCTACCAAGTATGCCATTGCCCAGACCCTAGTCCTTCTCTCTCAGTTAAAACCTTTCAGAGACAACCCAGAAATCACAAGTATAAAATCCAACAACCTAAACTTGTTTTACAGTGGCCTTCAACAATGATCTTACCTGCCTTGCCAGCCAATTGTAGACTTCTATTAATCCCTTGAACACATTTTTGCTCTACTTGTTTATTTATTTTTTTAAAGATTTTATTATTTATTCATGAGAAAGATAGAAGGAGAGAGAACTAGACATCACTCTGGTACATGTGCTGCCGGGGATTGAACTCAAGACCTCATGCTTCAGAGTCTAATGCTTTTACCTACTGCGCCACCTCCTGGACCACTACTTGTTTATTTTCAATTTTACTTACTTATTGATGACAAAGAGGGAGAGTGAAAAAGACCAAAGCACAGCAACTTCCTTCAGTGCAGTGGAGGCCAGGATAGAACCTGGCATGCACATATGGCAAAACAGCATTTTTAAAAATTATTATTATTGGACAGAGAAAGAGAGAAATTAATTGAGAGGGGAGGGGGATAGAGAAGGAGAGAGACAGATACCTGAAGCACTGCTTCACCATTGTTCCCCTGCAGGTGGGGACCAGGGGCTTGAACCTGTGTCCTTGTGCACTTAACCAGGTGTGTGCTTAACCAGGTGTGCCACCACCTGACCTCCAACACACACAAACACACACACATTTTTTTTTTTAATGAGCTAGACTCTGGCTTATGGTGGTGCAATGGATTGAATTTGGTACATTCTGGGCCTCAGGCATGAAAATCTCTTGAGTAAATCATTGTGCTTACTTTGCTCTGAAATATTCAGTTCTCAGAGCTGACTGGTGGCGTACCTGGTAGAGTACACATATCATCATGCACAAGGACCCTGGTTCAAGCCCCCAGCCCTCACCTGCAAGGTGTGAAGCAATACTGCAGGTGTTTCCTTGTCTCTCTCTCTCTCTCTCTCTCTGTCAATATTTCCCTTTTCCTTCTCAATTTCTCTATCAAAATTAAAAAAATAAAAACTATAATAAATAAGTGAGTCCCTCTGCCTGGGTCATCTTTACTCTTCTCTTTGCCTATTAACTTCTCTTCAGCCTTCAGTGGCAGTGCCATTTCCTGGCTCCCCCTGGCTCTTTCTGTGTGTGCCAGCAGGGAGATTTTTGGCGGGAGGTTGGCCACCCTCCATGTATTGGTTTGTTTGTTTATTTATTTATTTATTTTGCCTCCAGGGTTATCGCTGGGGCTCCATGACTGCACTAGGAATCCACTACTCCTGGAGGCTATTTTTTCCTTTTTGTTGCCATTGTTATTTTATTACTATTATTGTTATTGCTGTTGTTGTTGGATAGAACAGAGAGAAATGGAGAGAAGAGAGGAAGACAGAGGAGGAGGAGAGAAAGATAGACACCTGCAGACCTGCTTCACCACTTGTGAGGGACCCCCCTGCAGGTGGGGAGCGGGGGGTGTGTTAAACTGGGATCCTCATGCCCATCCTTGTGCTTTGTGCCATGTATGCTTAATCCACTGTGCCACCTCCCAGCCCCCACCCTCCATTTATTAAAGCCTGTGTTCCTGTCTCTCTGGGGCATCTCTGGTGACAGGCCAGGGAAACTTGCTCAGGATCATAAAGCCTGGTTCAAGAATTCTTGTTGAATGAATAAAGGTCTCAGTTGCTGAAGACCTATTGTAGTTAGCGCTGCTTTGAACTAATTCTGTGTTTTGGGAACAAATGTAATTCTCACACGTTTGTGCTTTTCATACAGCTTGGGAGAGTGGTGGCGACTGCACAAATGGAATCAGGCTGTGCATCTGCCCCCAGCATGAAAGACTACACAGTCCTGAGTGTGATCGGGGAAGGCTCCTTCGGCCGGGCCCTCTTGGTGCAGCAGGAGAGCAGTAATCAGATGTTTGCCATGAAAGAAATAAGGCTCCCCAAGGTCACTGCTGAGCAGTTCACTTATGAAAGAGAATACGTTTATATAAGAGATTAATATCTTCATTTATATTAAGGGATCTCAAATGCAAATACTTATACCTTTATATAAGAGGATAAGTTTATATAAGGGATTGATATCTTTATAGAGAGCTCAAATACAAGTAATCTTTTTTTTTAGATTTTTTAAAATCTTTATTTCCTTTTTGTTGCCCTTGTTTTTATTGTTGTCATAGTTATTATTGTTGTTGTTATTGATGTCGTCATTGTTGGATAGGACAGAGAGAAATGGAGAGAGGAGGGGAAGACAGATGGGGAGAGAAAGATAGACACCTGCAGACCTGCTTCACCACCTGTGAAGCGACTCCCCTGCAGGTGGGGAGCTGGGATCTCAAACATTTTGTGCCACGTGCGCTTAACCCACTGCACTACTGCCTGTCTCCCAACAAGTAGTTATCTTTATGTAAGAAGATATCTTCTCCAGATTATGTAGAAGAAAATAAAGTTCTTGAGATTTAAGAAGGAATTGCTATTTAGTGCAAAAGACTTAAAGCGCATATTCATGAGCTTTTCAAGCATTGATATATTTTATGACTCTTAGGATACTACTGGTAACAAAAAGGGAAAAAATAGTAAACGTTTAGGTGCTGATAACTGTTTTAGCTTGAGGAAAATAATTTGTAATAATTTCCAACTGTATAGTTAAGGTTAAAATCTGCCAATAGTGGCGTAGCTGAGATATTAATGGAAAAGTAAGAAACACAATGAAGAGCAAAGATATAGCCTGTCAACTAATCTGCATTTAGCACTGAAATACCATACAAACTTTACTATACTATTGATAAATCAAAACTGCCTACTTTTAAATGAAATATCATATTTATACTTATCTATACACTGTTTGTAGTCTTCCTCAGATACCCAGAAGTCTAGGAAGGAGGCTGTTCTATTAGCCAAAATGAAACATCCCAATGTTGTCACCTTTAAAGAATCATTTGAAGGTAAATGTGAATTCCCCAAATAAATTCATTTCTGAATTGGATCGACGGCCATTATGTTTTTCCTAAAGACCCTTACATTTGTTTCAGCTGATGGACATCTGTACATTGTGATGGAATATTGTGACGGAGGAGACCTAATGCAAAAGATTAAGCATCAGAAAGGAAAGTTGTTTCCTGAAGATATGGTAAGAGGCTGACTGACTTACCTCCCTCTAGGTTTAGAAGGAGTGTTTCTCATAAAATATGTTTAAGTTAAATAAAAGCCAGTATCAACTTGCTGGATGAGTTGCTGCCCAATAAAAAAATCATCTAAAAAATTCAACTAGGGGGGCTGGGTGGTGGTACACCTGGTTGAGTGCATACATACAGTGCACAAGGACCCAGGTTCAAATCTCTTCCCCCCCACCTATAGGCAGGAAGCTTCATGAGGGGTTATACAGTGGTGCAGGTATCTTGCTATCACTTTACCACTCTATCTCTCCTTTCATCCTCAATTTCATTCTGTCTCTATCCAAAGAAGAAGAAAAAAAAGTTTAACTAGATCTCCATTTTAAAAAAATAAAATAAAATAAAATAAAAGCTTAGATATCTATGACTCAACTCAAACTCTCATCAGAAATTCCTTTTTTTTTTCTTTTTGCCTCCAGGGCTGTCACTGGGGCTCCGTGCTTACACTACAAATCCACTGTTCCTGTGGCCATTTTTTTCCCCAATTTTTTGCATAGGAGAGAGAGAAATTGAGAGAAGAGATTAAAATAGAGAGAGAGAGAAATAGAGGGAGAAAGATAGACACCTGAAGGCCTGCTTCACCACTTGTGAAGTGGTTCCCTCCCCCCTGCTCCTGCATGTGGGGATCCGGATTTTTTTTTTTTTTGCTGCCAGGGTTATCTCTGGGGTTCAGTGTCTCCATGACTTCACCATTCCCAGCATCCTTTTTTTTACTTTTTTATTTTTTACTTTTTATTTCTTTGTTTCTTTTTTTGGTACAGGGTAAGAGAGTGAGGTGAGAGACAGGGAGAAGGGACACCAGCCACACTGACCCACAGCTTATGAAGTCTGTGCAACTGCAGGTGGGGACCAGAGGCTTGAACCCAGTTCTTCATGCAAACATGTGTACTCTACTGAGTCACCACCTGGACCCTGACTCATTTTTATACCAGTGCTCCTGCCTAGTGTTATCAGGATGTGCCTGCCTGAAGTATTTTTAAGGATGTAGATATCAATTTATAAATTATCAAGGAATAAAACTTGCATATTTAGCAGCCTGGTGGAGGAGTTGAACTCGCAAGCATGGGATCCTGAGTTTAATCCCTGGCATCTAGATCTACATCTGCTTTTGGGCTCTCTGTCTCTATCTCTTTTATCTCTTCCCTTTCTCTTTCTCATAAAAAAATATAAATCTTTTCTGAAAAGACTTGCATGAAGACTGGCTTAGCATAATGGTTATACAGAGAGACTATCAAGTCTGAGGCTCCAAAGTCCAGGTTCAGTCCCCTGCACCACCGTAAGCCAGAGTTGATCAGTGAGTGCTCTAGTAAAATAAGTATTAAAAAGGCTTGCATGTTTAGAAGAAAAGGGAAAAGGAGAGGGAAAGGGAGGACCACAACATCAAAGCTTCCCTCAGTGAGATGGAGGCCAGGCTTAAAACTTCATAGCACATATGGCAAAGCAGGAACACTATCCAAGTGAACTGTTTTGCTAGCCCTGCAGTTCAGAGTTTACATATTAACATGAAGATCCTAAAAAAGTAAATGAAAATCTTATTAGTGTATACTATGGAAAGGTGTAGTGTATTATTTTTTTTCCTTAGGTCTATATAGTACAAATAGACTCTTGTGCCTGAGGTACCAAAAGTGGAATCAGGCTGTGCAGCTGCCCCCAGCACAGGTTCAGCCCCAGATTCAATCCTCAGTACCATCATAAGCCAGAGCTGAACAGTACTCTAGAAAAAACAAAAAAGATTTATTTAGTAATGAGAGAGAGGAAGAGCCAGAGCATTACTCTGGCACATGTGATGCCAGGCATGGAACTGGGGAACTCATGATTGAGAGTCCAGTGTTTGGTTTGTTTGTTTGTTTGTTTTGTATTTATTACTTATTTTCCCTTTATTGCCCTTGTTATTTTATCGTTGTTGTGGTTATTATTATTGTTGTTATTGATGTTGTTATTGTTGGATAGGCCAGAGAGAAATCAAGAGAATAGGGGAAGACAGAGAGGGGGAGAGAAAGATAGACACCTGCAGACCTACTTTACCACTTGTGAGGCAACCCCCCTGCAGGTGGGGAGCTGGGAGCTCGAACTAGGATCCTTATGCTGGTCCTTGTGCATCGCGCCAAGTACGCTTAACCCTCTGTGCTACCGCCCCCCCCCCTTCCCAGAGTCCAGTGTTTTATCCACTGCACCACTTCCTGGGATGTACTGTATTCATTTAATAATGGTGAACTGCCTTTATGTAGGTACCTTTAGACAGATATTTAAGAAATATTTTTGATTGACTATAAGACATTGATAGAGGAAGTTTTATTTGAATAAAATACTATTTGAATCACACATAAGATAATGAAACTTGGGATTCACAACTTTGCTGAATTCCTCAAGCCAACACTGAAAATAAAGCTATAAACTTTCAAAATTCTTTATTTTATTTTATTTTATTTTTTTATTTAAAAAAGGAGACATTAACAAAACCATAGAAGAAGAGCGGTACAACTCCACACAGTTCCCACCACCAGATCTCCATATCCCATCCCCTCCCCTGATAGCTTTCTAATTCTTTATGCCTCTGGGAGTATGGACCTGACACTATGTGAAATCCAGGTAAACTAGATGAAAAGATGATTCTTTGGGATTCTAGGCCATCTTGCAGATTTGCATCTTTCTTTCCTATAGATACTTGATTGGTTTACACAAATGTGCCTTGGAGTAAATCACATTCACAAGAAACGTGTGTTACACAGAGATATCAAGTCCAAGGTAAGTGAAATACATTTTGAGGGGACTGCAACTACTCTTTCAATCTTTTGGGGAGTGTTAAGTGCTATATATTTTGATATATTTTTATTTGGCTTAGGTATTTTTGTCAAGCTAGTATTTATACTAGTTTAATAAAGTACTGTCTGAGTAAAAATCTCTTTAGTGATGTATGCTTCTATATCCCTAGCTCTCTTAGTAATTACTTAAGTCCTTATGATCTTGGATGGATACTGGTTGGGACATTGATCTGCCACCTGGAGTTGGCCTCACAGTTTCCTAGGTAGCTGATTAGGGTCTGCTGGTAAAATCCAAAACTCACTTATTAGATTTTTAATTAGTCTTTTAGATTCCCTAGAAGGGGAATATCTAGCTCTCAAGAGCACCTGTTTTTGAGTTCTGCTCAGCTGGCAACATTCCTTTATTTTATTTTATTTTATTTTATTGCCACCAGGGTTATCACTGGAGCTCGGTGCTGGCACTACGAATCTACTGCTTCTGGCAGCCACCTTTTCCATTTTTAGCTTGTTTTGTTTTGACAGGACAAAGAAAAATTGAGAGGGACAGGGAGATAGGGAGGGAGGGAGAGAGATAGACACCTGCAGACCTGCTCCACTGATCATGAAGCATCCTCCCTGCAGGTGGGGAACAGGGGCTGGAACCTGGGTCCTTGTGCATTTAACCTGCTGGAGCTTACGTGGGTTGGCTCTCAGCCACAAAGGTAAGCTTACCGGTTCTCCCTCGCTATCTTTAAGAGACACAGCAATATAGGCAGGAGACACCGGGGAGAATTGGAACACTCTTATTTATTGACAGATGGACATGGGCTTAAATAGAGAACCAAACAAAGAACATTTTTCAAATATGTCAGAAATTACAATTTCTTAAAGGTCAGCTTGCCCCTATGGTAGGGGGCTGGTATGACAGGAATTGATGAGATACATAAAGGTCAAGACAATTATTCTCCATGATGCAAACAGGTTAATTATCTAAAGGCATTTGAGAGAAGCATAGGGGTTAACCCAGCAGTGTGAGATACAGAGAAGATAAACAAGCTTGATAGATATCAAAGGCTATAAGGAAATAAAGTTCTTGGGCTTCACTGACTAAAGTCAGGTAGGTGTGTGATGGAGTATGTTTTCTCTAGTGATCAAAAGTGAGCTGGTTGTGTGAACTCTCGGTGACTGTGTGAACCTTGAATGAACATGAAAGCAGGCAGCCATGTGGCCTGCAGTTAGTGGGGAGAAGCAGTGAGATCTCTGTTGGCTTGAGAATCTGATAAGAGAAAACAGTCTGAGAGACTGTTATCCTCTTTGCTCATCTCTGTGAGAGAGGCTAACAAGGGGGTGTCTTTCCCAGACCTCCATCCAAAGATGGGGAGAGTTTTCCCTAAGCTCTACCAAGCTTAGACATAGCCCCACATTAACAAGTACACCACAGCCCAGCCACATCATTCCTTTCTTTAAAAAAAAAAAAATCAATGTGGATTGAGGAGATAGCATAATGGTTATGCAAATTGCTTTTATCTCTGAGGCTTCAAGGTCCCAGGGTCAATCCCCAGAATCCTGATAAGCCAGAGTTGGGCTCCAGTATACCAAAAAAACAAGCAAAAAAACCAACATATTTATTAGCATCAAAAAGAGGGGAAATGTATCACTGGCACATGTGACGTTGGGAATTAAACTTGGAAGCTCATGCTTTCAAGTCTAGCACTCTAGCCGCTGTGCCACCTTCAAGGGCACAAATGACTTCATTTCTCCCTTTTTTTTCCACCATCACCAGACGTCTAAAGATAGCTTCTTTGGAGACCACTCACTGTCTTAATATTTGAGTGACAGAGACATAATCTGAACTCTTCTCTTTTCCTATAGAATATCTTCCTCACTCAAAACGGGAAAATAAAACTGGGAGATTTTGGATCTGCTCGTCTTTTCTCCAGGTATGTATGTCTACTCTGTATACTGATAGTAATAAAACATCCTTATTTAGAATGTTCTCTAATCAATCCACCACCAACACTTCCCTTTTTGTTTGTTTGTTTTCAGCCCCATGGCATTTGCTTGTACGTATGTGGGAACACCTTATTATGTGCCCCCAGAAATTTGGGAGAATATGCCTTATAACAATAAGAGGTAAGCAATGTACTTCTTGGCTACAAAGGTGACTACTTAGTAATCATGGTTGGTTTTGAAAAAATATATCTGAAAGCAAGGTGAAATTAAATCCCCCAATTTCCAGATCGAAGTCTTGATTTTTCGAATGATTTTTTTTTTTTTGCCTCCAGGGTTATCGCTGGGGCTCAATGCCTGCACCACGAATCCACTGCTCCTAGAGGCCATTTTTCCCATTTTTGTTGCCCTTGTTGTTGCATTTGTTGTAGTTGTTATTGTTGTCTTAGCTGTCATTGTTGTTGGATAGGACAGAAAGAAATCGAGAGAGGAAGGGAAGACGGGGAGAGAAAGATAGACACCTGCAGACCTGCTTCACCGCTTGTGAGGCGACCCCCCTGCAAGTGGGGAGCTAGGGGCTCGAACCAGGATACTTATGCTGGCTCTTGTGCTTTGCACCATGTGTGCTTAGCCCACTGCACTATTGCCCAGCTCCCCCAATGATTTTTTATTCAGAGCCAAATGTAAAAATTGTTAAAAGGTCAGTTATTTCTGGCATCAGAAACATACATACACACACACACACATACACATCAAACATAGCCAAACTTATAGCTTTTCTAACCTAAAAAATCCAGCAGAAAACTACTGGAAGTTATTAGGCAATATACCAAGGTATCAGGCTACAAAATCAATGTACAAAAATCAGTGATATTTCTTTATGCAAACACTAAATCTGAAGAAGAAGACATCCAGAATCACTCCCATTTACTGTTTCAGCAAAATCAATCAAATACCTAGGAATAAAGTTGACCAAAGAAGTGAAAGACTTATATACTGAAAACTATGAGTCGCTACTCAAGGAAATAGAAACTGATACCAAGAAATGGAAAGATATCCCATGCTCATGGATTGGAAGAATAAATATCATCAAAATGAATAGATTTCAATTTTAAAGAACTAAAAATTAAGGGAGAGAGTTGCTAAAACCATTAGTTAAAATAATAAATTATAAAATAATTCCTAGCTATTAAAATAAATTATAATTTTGTAATTATTTTATATCTATTCTTATTAAAGATAGACAATTTTCTGTTAGAAAATCCATATGTGTTCTATGTCAATTCTTCACCCACTTACTATTACATTGATTCTTTATGTTTCTAGTGACATCTGGTCCTTGGGATGCATTCTGTATGAACTCTGTACTCTTAAGCATCCAGTAAGTATGGTGTACAATATGGTAAAGTCAGCATCCTGTCATATCTGGATAAGTCCTTACTAAGTGATATGTCAACCAGTGATTTGCTTCCCTGGGATGAATTTATTATAAAAGATTTATCTTTTATGTTTTTACCTTGAGCCACTATTATATAACAAGCATGTGTTAATACATTTCTCTTATTTAGTATAATAATAGTAACAGTTATTATTATTATTATTTTGCCTCCAGGGTTATCGCTGGGGCTCGGTGCCTATACTACAAATCCACTGCTCCTGGCAGCCATTTTTTCCATTTTGTTGTTGTTATCATTATTGTATTATTGTTGTTATTGATGTTGTTGAATAGGATAGAGAGGAATTGAGAGAGGAGGGGAAGACAGAGGAGAAAAGATAGATATCTGTAGACCTGCTGCTTGTGAAGCGACCCCCCTGCAGGTAGGGAGTCGAGGGCTCGAACTGGGGTAAAATTATTTTTTTAATTCAAGTACCTTATTTATGATTATACTCCCCCATTTTATTTTTCTCATATATTTTCATGTATATGGTTTTATTATTTTTTTTCTAGTGTGAATAAGTAATGTGTATTGTGCCTGAATATCTACTGCACAATTTATTGTTGCTTATTTGCTTTAAGGCAAAAGTAATTCTCAAACACTTAAGAAATGCAGAAAGTCGGCATTATGGTTATAGGGCCTGAGGCAAAGAAGTCTCAATCTTACTTTGCATAACCTGAATTTTCTTTTTTTTTAAGTATTTATTTTATTTATTTTCCCTTTTGTTGCCCTTGTTGTTTTTTATTGTTGTTATAGTTATTATTGTTGTTGTTATTGATGTCATCGTCATTAGATAAAACAGAAGAAATGGAGAGAGGAGGGGAAGGCAGAGAGGGGAAGAGAAAGACACCTGCAGACATGCTTCACTGCCTGTGAAGTGACTCCCCTGCAGGTGGGGGAGCTGGGGGCTCGAACTGGGATCCTTATGCAGGTCCTTGCTCTTCACACCACGTGTGCTTAACCCGCTGCACTACCGCCTAACTCTCCTGAATTTTCATTTATTATTGTTGACTTTCCTTTTTTCATACCTTCAGTAGTATGGTGTATATATATTAATAGGTAGTACACTTCCTTTTTTTTTTTTTTTGCCTCCAGGGTTATCGCTGGGGCTCAGTGCCTGCACTATGAATCCACTGCTCCTAGAGCCCATTTTCCCTTTTTTTTTTTTTTGTCCTTGTTGTTGTGCTTGTTATAGTTGTTGGATAGGACAAAGAGAAATCGAGAGAGGAGGGGAAGACAGAGAGGGTGAGAGAAAGATAGACACTTGCAGACCTGCCTCACCGCTTGTGAAGCGACTCCTCTGCAGGTTGGAGCTGGGGGCTAGAACCTGGAACTTTAAGCTGGTCATTGCGCTTTGCACCATGCGTGCTTAACACGTTGAGCTACCACCTGGCCCCTGGTAGTACACTTGTAAGGCAGAATGCCAGCTTGTTCTTTCATGAGCTGTACCAAGGCTGACATCTAATATTAATTCCATTGTACTTATACAATGAAAAAATATTATGGTCATTTATTTATTTAATAGGGCAGAGAGAAACTGGGAGGGGAGGGGATATAGAAAGAGGAGACAAAGAGACCTGCAGACTTGCTTCACCAATTCTGAAACTTGCCTCTTGCAGGTGGGAACTGGGGGTGCTAAACTGGGGTCCTTATGGCTAGAAGAAAAAAAAAGTTAGAGTACTATACTATGTGAATGATGAAGAGTGAAGCAAAGAAATATTACCCTTGTTATGGACTATTTAATATCATTTGTCTTTAAAAAAAATTCCTGTGGCTGGGGGAAGCAGCATAATGCACAGGCCTTGTGTGCATGAGGTCTCAAGTTTGATCTCTAAAGCTACATGTGCCAGAGGGGTGCTCTGGTTCTTACTTCCATTCTCCATTTCTCTCTCTCCCTCTCTCTGTCATGAAATAAGTAAATACATAATAAATAAATTTTAAATCCTAGATATTTGTGCTACTTTGATTTTAAAAATAACTATAACTAATGAAGTACTAACAGCTGGAATCTGTGTTAAGACTTTCTCTAGATATGGAAGTTTCTTACTGTTTTTTGTTTACCTTTCTTCTTCTAAACCATCATACAAACTTAGAAGAGAGTAACCAGAATATGGCACAGTGGCTAGAGCATTGGACTTAAAAGCATGATGTCCTGAGTTTGATCCCTGTCATGGCATGGGTCAGTGATGCTCTGATTCTATCTGTATTTTTTCTCTCTCTAGTGTTAATAAAAACGTAAATAATAATAATAATTCCTTGATTTTGGGATATTATCTCTGGGATGAAAAATGACCAGGTAGCTGAATAATTTATAAAGTCAAAATAATTCAAATAAAGTCTGTTCATTTGGTCTTTTCATTTAGAAAAAAAAAGATTTATTTGTTTTCATTGGAGAATGAAAACATTCATTCTCAGCTCTGCTCAGCTCTGCCTCATGATGGTGCATCTGGGATCTCGGGTGTGCAAATCCCGTGCTCTAACACCTTGTGTTGTTTCATTTCCTCTCAGCTAGCATTTTCTTATTTCCATGTTCTTTCTTTGCATCTGCTCTTAATGATCCATTTTTCTTCTTAGTTTCAGGCAAATAGTTGGAAAAGTCTCATCCTCAAGATATGCCAGGGATCCATGAACCCATTGCCATCTCACTATTCCTATGAGATTCAGCAGTTAGTCAAGCAGATGTTTAAAAAGAATCCCTCCCATCGCCCTTCAGCCACTACACTTCTCTCCCGAGGTGTACTGGCCCGACTCATCGAGAAGTGCCTTCCCCCAGAGGTATGGTGGATGTTGGGCTGAACAAAACATGCTCAGAAATGGTTGTCTGTGTAACACTACCTTTTAAGCACATGTTTTAATCCCATATTATGCATGCCTGTAACATTCAAACTGTGCAAAAGTGTATTATTAAAAAAGGAAAAATAAGATGGAAGTCCAAATTTGTAAAAACAAAAACCAAAAATGATCCACAACTAGTAGTTCCTGACATCAGAAAATTATCATGTTTTGTCTTCATCCATTAAATACTCATCTATTAAACCAAATACTAACTTGTTTAAAAATAATGAACACTCCCTTTTCACTTCTATTCCCTTTTATAATGCTTTCCCCCAAGCATAATCACATGTGTAGTTTTTATATCCTCCCAGATCTTTTCCTAGCCATACATAAATATCTGTATGTCTGTCTGTTTATACTACATGTATTTTTGAATGGCATTCTTATGGTTCAATTTTAAACATTAACATGTGGGAGAACATTGATAATTAAAATGATATTGTGGCCTTGTGTGAGGGAAAATGTATTTTACATCTTTAAATTCCTCTCTCTAAATTTTTAGATCATCACAGAGTATGGCAAACAGATATTAGAAGAGACCAAAAAATGTAAACATAGTACACCAAATAAAAAGGGTAAGATTTTTGGAAATACTTTTAGCTGGCTTTTTAAATATATAATAACAAAAGTGGAAAGTATATTTTTTATAGAAATTTGGGACCTTTTCTGACATTGAGATCTATGTAATGTAGAGTTTCCAAACATCTGTCACCTAGCCTGAGTATAATTTACTATCTGAGTATAACATATTATACCAGAGTATAGCTTATTGTTTCAGTAGAATGCATTGTCTCTTTAGAAGACGTCACTTAATTTTGTCCAAAACTGCTTTTCCTCCTTTTCATCAGTATTTCACATTCTTTGTTTGAAGACAATAGCCATGAACAGAATAAGAGAGAAGAATTAGGAAGTACAGCTTTCCTGCTCCTGAGACATGTTGCCATGCCCCCTTATTTGGTGCCCACAATTTGGTGTCACATACCACAAAAGAAACTTCTGGGAAGTTGTACTATTTTTTTCAAAGTCACATTTTAATGTCATTTCTCTTTAAGGAAAATAAAAATCTTTTAAAAATAAACCCATGGGATAGTAAAAGACTATAAGACTTTCTTTTTTTTAAATAACTCCTTTTTAAAAATGATCTTTATTTATTTATTGGATAGAGACAGCCAGAAATCAAAAAGGAAGGGGGTGGTAGAGACACCTGCAGCCCTGCTTCAGCACTCACAAAGCTTTCCCCCTGCAGGTGGGGGCCGGGGGCTCGTACCCAGGTCCTTGCACACTGTAATGTGTGCATTCAGCCAGGTGCACCACCACCCAGCCCCTAAGATCAACTTTCTACAGCATCATTGAGGTTCAGTTTACATAACAAACTCACCAACTGCAAATACATAGCTAATTACATTTCAGTTTTAGGGTAATCTTCATCATCCTCAAATGATTCTCTGTATTGTCTTATATTTGAGTCAAGACTAGCAGCTACCAATGCCCTCTCACCTCTGATGTAGAAACTCCCTTCTAGAATAAGGTAACAAAGTTCCCAGATCCCAATCAAAGGTCTGTATCCTGGCTGTGGCCAGATATAAACATTTTTGTTCCTGTATCCAGCTACCTGTTTAAATCAAGTTCTGGGATTCTTGGTAAGATATGGGAAGTCCCTTATCTGGCCCATTTCTTGTCTTGAAACACAAAAGCATTACTTGGATGGAGTACTATTGAACATTGGGCCTTGGTTACACTTGCTTAGGCATGTGAAATAAGGTTTCCATATCAAGAGAGGAAGGTCAAGGAGACCTAAGACTGCTGCTCTCTTTCCACTAACCTCTCAACTTATACTCACCCTGACACCAACATAGTGCTTCAGCTGTGTTTTTTTGTTTGTTTGTTTTGCCTTCAGGGTTATCTCTGGGGCTTAGTGCCTACACTACAAATCCACTGCTCCTGGAAGCCATTTTTTTCCATTTTGTTGCCCTTTTGTTGTAGTTGTTATTGTTGTCATAGCTATTGTTGTTGTATAGGACAGAGAGAAATCGAGAGAGGAGGGGAAGACAGAGAGGAGGAAAGAGAGAGATAGACACCTGCAGACCTGCTTCACCACTTGTGAAGTGACCCCCTGCAGGTGGGGAGCTGGGAATCAAACCGGGATCCTTACGCTGGTCCTTGCACTTTGTGCCATGGGCTCTTAACCCTCTGTGCTACTGCCCAGCCCTCGATGTTGCTTTTTAAAAAGAATGTAACCCCTTCTAATAATGCAAGCCCTTCAGTTTTCTATTTAAACTTTATTTCTATGTCTTCCTGATAAGATGTAACCATATAAAATGGTAGTTCATTACCCTTGTTTGAATAATTTGTTTTAGTGTTCATTCTAGTTTAGGTTACTAAAGCTTTTATTCACATAGGAGGGCAGCAGGAATTAATTAATTATTATCATCACAGGTCTTCACTGCTCCAGGCTGACTTTTTCAGATAGAAAGAAAGAGACACACAGAGAGGGAAAGACACCACAGCACCATAGCTCTCTCCAGTGTGGTGGGGGCTGGGCTTATGCCTAGATCATGCACCTGGCAAAGCAAGCCAACTATCCAGGTGAGCTATTTTTCTGACCTAGGAATTTAGTTTTAAAACAACAAAAAACAGTCTGCGGAAGGTTTGATGATAGCTTGAGTAAATGGAGTTGCACAGTTTCTAAAAAGAGGGGAATAGTACCAACAAAATAGCTCACTTAGTTTGCTGCTTTGGCATATGCCTAACTGAGGTGCAAGCCTGGCCTCCACTACATAGGAGTTCCATTCAGTGCTGTGTCTTTTTTTTTCTTCAATAATTTTTTAACTTGTTATTTATAGTTTGTTACACGATCATAGGCTCACAATGAATAATTCCATGCCTAACCACCACCATCCTCCACCCTCCCAACTATCACTGCATAGTTCTCACAAGTCTTACAGTTTGTTTGATTCTGTTTTGTTTAGATTTTTTTTTTCTTTTTGGCAAATTCATGTAAATCAGATCTCTAGATCAGCAGGCTGGCTCATCCCTGATTTGCCCATCTTTATATCCTAATCCCTTCATCATAGATGCCCATTCATGTTTTATTTTTTGCCTCCAGGGTTATCTCTGGGGCTGAGTGCCTGCACTATAGATCCACTGCTCTTGGAGGCCATTTTTCCCCCATTGTGTTGCCCTTGTTGTTGTTAGATAGGACAGGGAGGGGGAGAGACAGATAGACAGCTATAGACTTGCTTCACCACTTGTGAAGTGACCCTTCTGCAGGTGGGGAGCTGGGGGCCTGAACCAGGATCCTTAAGCCAGTGCTTGTGCTTCACACCATGTGCACTTAACCTGCTGCTTTACCATCCAGAGCCCTTCATTGGGTTTTTAAAATGTTGAATGAATAAGGAACCCAGACATCGGGGCTCTTCTGAGAGCTCAGGGTGGGGAGTGGGGTCAGATACTAAGCGGGAGCCAGTCTTATCAAAGGCACTGGTCACCAGAGCTCTCCTCTGACTACTGTCAGTCACTTCTCCTTCACTACTTTCACTCCATGTGTGAGAGACCTGCCTACCTGCTATCATAACTGCCAGCAAGTGTATAGAATATCACATTTAACTTGTGCCGAGAGTGTTAATGACTTTTAAATATACAGAGTATTGTTCCTCCACATGCCTAAGTGAGTCAGCATAAATGGAGATATCTTTTTTTCCTTCCTTTCTTTTTTTGCCTCCAGGGTTATCACTGGGGCTTGGTGTCTGCACAACAAACCCACTGCTCCTGGAAGCTAATTTTTCCCTTTCCGTGCCCCCACTCTTTATTTGATAGGACAGAAAGAGGAGGGGGAGATAGGGAGAGAGACACCTGCAGTACTGCTTCACTACTTGTGAAGCTTCCCCCTGTCCCTGCAGGTGGGGACCAGAGGCTTGAACCTGCGTCCTTGAGTGGGGTGATGTGTCTGCTTATCTAGGTGTACCTATGCCTAGTCTGTGAATGGAGATGTCTTAATTTTCAGTTGTTTATGTTAGGAATAAAAATAGCAGAAATTGCCTCTGTAACAGCTATGGTGTATTAAAAGGTGATTAAAGCTTGCTGCCACTAGTCAGGTTAATGATTTGGCTCTTTGACTTTACAAACTTAATCTCTCAAGCATTTTGCAAATCACATTAGGAGTTTGATGACATGAGCCTTTATGTGTCTTCTCTTTTACCTTCTCTTCTTGTTTTAAACAGAGCTTGGTAGAATCAGGACAGCTTTGGAAAATGAAACAAGCACAGTGGTAAGTCCTTTAGAATGATTTTACTGCAACAGTATTTGCAAGTCTGGCTGGTCCCTTTAGCTCATTAGTTTCTCACATTTTGAAACAGCAGGTACCCGTTGTCCCTTCCTGCCAGCTGAGCCACTTTAGTTCACCATTTATTTTGCTTGCTTTCTCACTGTTAAATTATAGGTGACAAGTGATTTCCATAGCAGTGCAAAAGAACTTTGAGTCATAAACATCTGTTTTAACCTGGTTTTTGGTTGGCTTGCTTTTATTGTGATATATATATATATATATATTTAAGCATAAACTCAGTGGCCTTAGTTAAAGTCACAGCATTGTGTAATCATCACAGCTCTCTGTTCCTAAAGCTTTCCATCACCCCAGACAGAAACTCAGTAGCCATTAAATAACTCCCCATCTCCCTGACTCCCAACCCCTGAGAATCTCTGTTCCACCTTCTGTCTCTATGAATTTGCCTTTTCTAACTATATCACAGAGTGGAATCATACCAAATTTTCCTTTCTTTCTCACCTTCTTTCACTTAGCATAGTATTTTGAGTGTTCATCTATATACTGATTTATATCAGAATTACCTTCTTTTTATAGCTAGATAATTTTTTTCAACCACAATTTTGATTTTGACTTTTCTAATTAAAAAAATTTTAATTATCTTTATTTATTTTTTGGATAGAAACAGCCAGAAATTGAGAAGGAAGAGGGTGATAGGGAGAGAGACAGAGAAACATCTGCAGCCCTTCTTCACCATTCATGAAGTTCTCCCCCTTGCAGGTGAGGACCAGGGGCTTGAACCTGGGACCTTGAGCACTGTAATGTGGACCCTTAACCAGGTGTGGCACTACTTGGCCCCTGCTTTTGACTTTTTGTTTGTTTGTTTAAACATGCAGTGCCTCCCCACTACCCCATGAAGCAAATCATATTGGCATTTTCCAGCTTGATATTCAAGCCCTCTTTCTCTTGCTTTGCCCTGGGTGAGTGGCAGCTCTTTTACACTAAGGCAGCAATAAAAGTATGAATGGGAACAGCCAATCCACTTCCCAGTGTCATATGCTCACCTCAGCGGACTCCTCTACTGATAACTGCCAGTTTTATATATCCTCTTCATAATTGCAATGATTGGTGTTAATGTATGTGACTATTAATATACATATATATGGGTCTCAATATACATCTGCGTGTGGTGTGGTGTGTATGATTAGGTATGTATGGGTTTACATGATTATTAATGTTAAGTTTAGGTAGCTGGCTTTACATGCTTATTTATCCTTTTATATCAATTCAAGCATTATTTAATTTGTATTTTTCATCTGTTTTAAAGCAAGGGGAAGAACAAGGTAAAAAGTGTAGCCGTACTGATTTGGAAAACATTAATAAAAATTTGGTTGAAAGTGCATTAAGGAGAGCAGACAAAGAAGAGAAAGGTAAGTTACTCAAAATTCTAATCATGAGCCTGATGGTGGCCCGCCCAGTAAAGCACACACATTATCATGTGCAAGGATCTGGGTTCAGTCCTCACTTGTGGTCGGACCATGAACGGTGAAACAGTGCTGCGGGGTTCTCTCTTTCTCTCCCTCTCTACCTTCCCCTTCCCCTCTCAATTACTCTATGTCTCTGAATGAATGAATAAATGAATAAATAAATAAAGCCACTGGGAGCAGTGGATTTGCTGTTCAAGCACTGAGATTCAGCAATAATCCTAGTAGGGAAAATATCAAATTCTAATCATTTTATAACATATGGGGAATTTGAAGTATAAAATTAATACCAATTCTTCCCTTACTAGGTCCTATGTGGACGTACAGATACTGTTTGCTTATGCAGCAAATCATTTAATTTTATACTACATTTCATTTAGGTATATCAATAATAGTATTAATTAATAAATGCCTTAAGGAAAAAGTAATTATTTGTTATGTTCTTCACCATGAAAACCTGGCATATACTGTGTGTATAAGCCCTGTTGGTGTGTCATTCCTGTACACTGTGTAACATATAAGTATGTGCATATTATCTTTTAAAGATTTACTTGGCTTATCTTTAATGAGATAATTCAGCAAGTAGACCTCATACCTTACTGTGCATGAAGCTGTAGGTTTGGTCTCTTGACGCCACATGGAAGGTGCCAAGGGGAACTCAGTGGATAAAAATGGGGCCTTTTTTTAAATATATAGTTTTAATATTTTGTTTATTTATTAATTAGGGAGATGGGAGAAGGAGAACCAGGTATCACTTGGGTATACGTGCTGCCAGTGATTAAACTCAGGACCTTATGCTTGAGAGTGCAACACTTTATCCACCACCTCCCAGACTGTAAATTTGCAGCATCTTTTTCTTTTTTTAATTGTGATATGTAGCATAAAATATATACTTTTAAATACTGTTTGTTCAAATTTACTTATATATTTATTTTATTTTTACGTTTTCCAGAGCACTGCTCAGCTCTGGCTTGTGGTGGTACAGGGAGTTGAACCTGGGACCTTGGAGCCTCAGGCATGAATGTCTGTTTGCATAACCATTGTGCTGTCTCCCCTGCCCACTATTATTTATTTAATTAGAGGAAGAGTGAAAGAGGGAGGTCAGAATACTTGCCCTGTGTGATGGAGCGATGCTTTGGTGTCTTTCCCTCTTTCTCTCTTATGTATATTGAGTAAAGAAAAAAACGTGGATCCGGAAGACTTCTTGTTGTAATCATATATGCAATGAACTAGGTCCATGGGTCATTAAATTGAAAGTATTTTGCCACAGTCTGGGGAGGTGGCACAGTGGATAGAGCACTGGACTGTCAAGCATGCAGTCCTGAGTTCAGTCCCCCAGCATGACATGTGCCAGAATGATGCTCTGGATCTCCTTCTCTCTCCCTTTTTCTCATAAATAAATCTTTTTAAAAAATGTTCTTAACCTTTTTATTTTTGTGAGTAAAAGGTAAAGCCAGTACATTGCTCCAGCATATCTGGTGCTGTAGGGGGCAGTGGGAAGTCAATGCTGGAGCCTCACATGTGTACATCTTGCTCTGCACCCACCAAGCTACCTCCTCAGCCCCTGTATCTATCTATCTATAAAAAAATTCTCTTGGGAGTTGGGCGGTGGTGCAGCGGGTTAAGCGCACGTGGTGCAAAGCACCAGGATCTCGGTTGGAGCCCCGGGCTCCCTACCTGCAGAGGAGTCAGGCAGTGAAGCAGGTCTGCAGGTGTCAGTCTTTCTCTCCCCGTCTCTGTCTTCCCCTCCTCTCTCTATTTCTCTCTGTCCTATCCAACAACGACAACATCAATAACCACAGCAATGTTAAACAACAAGGGCAACAATAAGGGAATAAATAAATAAATAAATAAAATTCTCTTAAAAAATCACTTTAATGATTACCTTTGCCTTTCATTTTGATTTTTTCAATTCTTTTACTAAGACATGAGAGCACATTATTGTTACATCTGTGTTTGAGAGAGAAAAGAAATGCTCTGATGGGGATTAGAGTCTGTGTGGATATAGGTAAATAAACAAAAGAATATGCTTAACAGCCATTTTCATCTCTTAAAATCAGATAACACATCAGCCCATCATAGGAAGGCCACTTCACCAAGTCCTCTGAGGAAACAGTGGGAGAAAAATATATCTAACACAACCCTGATAGCTTTGGAAAATGCATCCATACTCTCCTCCAGTTTAGCAGCAGGCGATGACAGAGGTTTGTAGTCAGATTGGACACCATTACTTTCTTGTGAAACAATTTATCAAGGCTGTTTAATGAGTAGAAATTTTTGTAATTGTAAATGTCATTCTGTGAAGGGTGTTTGGCGTCCTACAGGAGAGCACTGCTCAGACCAGTGAGTGAAATAGATCTTAGTAGCAAGCACAATTAAATGAATTTTGCTTCTAAGATACAAGCTGACAGTCCTTTTTTGTTGAGTACTAATTTTTTCTTTTCACAACTAGGTGGGTCTGTGATAAAGTACAGTGAAAATAATACCCGCAAGCAGTGGCTCAGAGAAACTCCTGAAACCTTGTTGAACATCCTGAAGAGTGCTAACCTCAGCTTGGCATTTCAGACGTATACAATATATAGGCCAGGTGAGTCATATGCAAATTACATAAACATGTAAATACCTTGATTTTTAAAAATTGTAACAAAAATATGTAATGTAGAATTTAATGGGGGGGTCAGGCAGTGGTACAATTCAGCAGAGCTCATATATTACAGTACACAAGGACCTAGGTTCATGTCCCCAGTCTCCCCCAGTAGGGGGAAAGCTTCATGAGCAGCAAAGCAGTGCTACAGGTCTCTCTCTCTCTCTCCCTCTCTCTTTCAATCTTCCCCTTCCCTCTTGATTTCTCTGTCTTTATCCAAGGAGTACATATATGAATAAAATATTTAAAAAGTAATAAAATAAAAAATATTTTTTAAAACACAGAATGTGCTCAGGTCCTGGAACATGAAGACAGAGAAGGACCGAGAGGGGGTTGAATTGTTATGTGGAAAACTGCGAAATATTACACATGTACAAACTACTGTATTTTATTGTCATCTGTAAACCATTAATCTCCTCAATAAAGAAAAAAATTAAGCAACTACTAATAATAACCTTAAAAAAACATAGGATGTATCATTTTGACTACATATTTACTTAATGAGAGTGAAAGAAAGCTATGCAGTGCCAGGCATAGAACGAAGTTTCCCAAGCTTGAGAAGAATGTACCATCTTTGAAACCACTTTTTTAGCCAGTCACTCTTTTTAACCAGTTATAAGTACACAATCCAATATTAAGTATACTCATTTAACAGCCCCCCCCCACTATCCATCTCAGAATTTTCCCCATCTTCCAGATGTGAAACTGTTTACCTGTTAAATAACTTCCCATCTCTTCCCTCCCAGAAGCCTTTTGGTTTTAAAAACATGAGATATTGCTGTATTGCACCAAAGTAAAAGACTCTGGGGTGTGTGTGGGTGTGTGTCTGCGGGGAGGGTTCAGGTCCTGGAACATGATGGCAGAGGACCAAGTGGGGGTTGTACTGTTATGTGGGAAACTGGGAAATGTTAAGCATGTATAAACTATTGTATTTACTGTCAACTGTAAAACATTAATCCCCCAATAAAGAAATAAAAAAAACATGGGATAATTACTATTGTATTTTCAGTTCTTCTTGAATTTTTTTCTTGCCCATCTTGAACAGTAGTTAAAATATAGAGAGGGGCTGGATCATGGCACACCTGGTTAAGTGCATATGTTACCATAAAATAAATATATAATTTTTAAAAATATGTATTCATTTTCCCTTTTGTTGCCCTTGTTGTTTTTATTGTTGTTGTTATTGATGTCGTCATTGTTGGATAGAACAGAGAGAAATGGAGAGAGGAAGGGAAGACAGAGAGGAGGAGAGAAAGATAGACACCGCTTGTGAAGCAACCCCCTGCAGGTGGGGAGCTAGGGGCTTGAACTGGGATCCTTTTGCCGGTCCTTGTGCTTTGCACCACGTGTGTTTAACCCGCTGTGCTACTGCCTGACTCCCATAAATATATAATTTAAAAAAAATTTCTAAAGTTGCTATAGTACTTCTATTTGCTCATTTGTTTGCTTGTTTTGTGTTTTTTGAAAAATATTTATTTACTTATTTATTTGATAGAAACAGAGAGAAATTGAGTGGAAAGGAGAAGATAGGGACAGAGACAGAGAAATACTTGCAACCCTGCTTCACCACTGATAAATCTTCCCCCCTGCAGGTGGGAACCAGGCACATGAACCTGACTTCTTGTACATTGTATCATGTGTACTCAACCAGGTTTACCAACACCTGACCCCTGCTTGCCTATTTTAAAATTTTGCAAGTAATTCCTGTAGAGGGTGGCCCATTCTTAACAAACAAAGAGATCATCACTTTGTTGACTAATTTTTTAAAAATCACTTCTACAGAAATTTTACTGAAATTGTACAAACTGACCTTTTATAATACTGTCTTTAGGCAGTAAGGGTGTGAAGGACATATGTATACCTTTTTCATAATTCAGTTACCTTGTTAGATTAAGGTTTAGATTAAATCACACCACATGTGTAAATGTATGGCAAGCCACAATTGTATTTATGGTACCTGAGTTAGCTGTATTTACTTAGTCCGTGTTTATTCAATACTTACATATTATGCTTTAAAGAAGGAAAAAAAAAACACAGTCTGTTTCCTGGAGCAGTTCATCGTTTAGGATACCCACACACAAGCAGAGAGTTTTAGAGATGTATAAAATGCATTCTGATAGAACTGTGCTCAGACTATTACAGGAGCCATGAGGAGAGGTGGGTGAGGGGAGAGTGTTTGTAGCCAGAACTGCATGCTTTGGGAGGATGTTAATCCAACATGCATAAAATAGTAAATAATGTTAACATTGGCATGTTTTCTGTTGTTCTTTCTCTGAAGATCCAGAGGGGTTCTTGAAAGGTCCCCTGTCTGAAGAAACACAAACATCAGACAATGTTGATGGAGGTCATGATTCTGTCACTGTGGATCCAGAGAGACTTGAACCCAGACTGGATGAGGAGGACACGTAAGTTTGGGATAAGCTAAGAAAGGTGTATGTGTGTGTGTGTGTGTGTGTGTAAGAGAGTGAGAGAGAAATATTTAATGATACCTCAGTAATTTCACATTTAGTAGGAGCTGGTTACATTCCTTTGTACTGCAAATGAGCATTTCTACTTTTCTGGGATGATTAATATGTTATAATATTTATGACAGAATTTCTGAGTAAGCCATATGTGTAGAAGCTTTCAGCTTGGACTTAAATATTTTTTTAAAATTCTGGATTATGTATTGAAAGTGTTACAGAAAGAATGAAGAAATGACCTTTTGGAAGTGCTAGGAACTTTTTTCTCTAATTGCTTTAGATATCACACTTTTTTTAAAAAAAAATATGGAACGCTTCACAAATTTGCATGTCATCCTTGCGCAGGGGCCATGCTAATCTTCTCTGTATCGTTCCAATTTTAGTATATGTGCTGCCGAAGCGAGAATATCTCACTTTTTAAAAATTCAAAAAAAAAAAAAAAGGGAGTCGGGCGGTAGCGCAGCGGGCAGCGGGTTAAGCGCAGGTGGCACAAAGTGCAAGTACCTGCGAAAAGATCCTGCTACTAGCCCAGGCTCCCCAACTGTAGGGGAGTTGCTTCGCAAGTGGTGAGCAAGTGGTGAAGCAGGTCTGCAGGTGTCTATCTTTCTCTCCCCCTCTCTGTCTTCCCCTCCTCTCTCCATTTCTCTGTCCTATCTAACAACGATGACATCAATAACTACAACAATAAAATAAGGGCAACAAAAGGAAATAAATAAGTAAATATTTTTAAAATTGCAAAAAGGGGGTCGGCGGTAGCGCAGCAGGTTAAGTGCAGGTGGAGCAAAGCTTAAGGACCTGTGTAAGGATCCCGGTTGGAGCCCCCAGCTCCCCACCTGCAGGGGAGTCGCTTCACAGGCGGTGACGCAGGTCTACAGGTGTCTGTCTTTCTCTCCTCCTCTCTGTCTTCCCCTCCTCTCTCCATTTCTCCCTGTCCTATCCAACAACGAACAACATCAACAACAACAATACTAACCACAACAAGGCTACAACAACAAGGGCAACAAAAGGGGTGGAAATGGCCTCCAGAAGCAGTGGGTTCATGGTGCAGGCATTGAGCCCTAGCAATAACCCTGGAGGCAAAAAAAAAAAAAACAACCCATAAAAAACAATCCTTTTACCAGGGTTGTTTGGCTTTGAAGTTATCAGAAAATAATCCACCCCTAAAAAATTTACTACCTAATTTTTTATTTCTCTGCAGAGACTTTGAGGAAGAAGATGACAACTCTGATTGGGTGTCAGAACTAAAGCAACGAGCCGTCTGGCAAGGAGTATCTGACAAATAACACCAAGGAAATGTCACTTAGTTGTTGAGTAGATATTTAAAATGAGGAGTTGATATCTGGATAATAATTAGCACATGGGATATATGTTTTACTTTGGAAACAATGAAGGGGAAAACTATGAATATTTAAAATTGTTCATGAGTGGGGTTTTAAAAATATAGAGTTCCTACTGAGTTTTTGAACTCAAAAGGAGAAGATATAATATAATGGGTATGAGCTCTAGACTTTCAGTCAGACAGGACAGAAATTGCATGTTACTACTTACTGTGAGTGTGATTGTGGGAAATTACCTAACCTCTTTGAACCCAAGTTTCCTCAGCTATAGAACAAGGATAGTAATGCCTACCTACCTCATATAGCTGCTGACCATAGACCATTACAACCACTTCTAATTATGTCATTTGCATCGTGATGTGTTTTTATCTTTACATTTCCTGACGGTGTAGGGATCCAAATAAACTTAATTATAACATAATGATGTCTGCAGTATTTTGTTCAATAATGCTTCTTCCTGGATCTTTACCAACTCCAGCTGTCCTTAAATACAGCCCCTCATAGGATGCACAGAAGAGCCTAGGCCATTGGATCAGTCCTTGAATTGGTAAGATGGGCTGTAGATCTTGTGTGAGGTTGACAGCTCTGTTTGGGAGAAGAGAATAAGGCCAGTGGGTAGAAGCCAAAATGGGAAGTGTCAGAAAAGAGAGAATGTTGTGGGACTAAGAGGGGCAGGGATATCCTGAGATGTATGGGCCACCATGACACATGTGCTGTGCCCCTTCATTTAGTGCTGCCATACACTAGTGAGGCATCTAAGCACTCTGTATAGGTTCCTTCTAGGGGATCCCACAGACAAATGTGGAAATTACAGATAGATAGATAGATAGATAACTATAAATTACTCTGGCATATGCAATTCTAGGAATCAAACTCAGGACCTCATGCTTGCAAGTCAGTCACTCTAACCACTGCACCACCTCAGAGCTGATAAAAATCCTTTTGAAAGTAAGTAGGTTTGTAGAGTTTTACTTTGAATACATTTCAGGAGATTTTAATCAATGATTATAAACCACTTTTAGTGTTAGATTACCATATGATTCTTGAAATACAAGTAGGTAGGAATTAAAGGACTTTAGACAAAACATCCAAATGTTTATTCACTTATGTGAATGGGGTTTATTAACATAGTTCTGTTTTAATAAGGTTTAACTATGCTTATGAGAGCAGAATAAGAAAGGCAAGAAAACCCTGCAGCTCTGGCATATGCAGAGCTGCAATCAAAACCAGGGCAACAGGCTTGCAAGTCCTGTGCTCAGTGATGAGTTATCTTCCCAGTTATTTGTTTTGCATGTGGTGCTGAGGGATGGAGTCAGGGCCTCCCATCAAGCTCCCCACCCATGTAGTCCAGGGTGCTCCCATTTGGTGGTAGGATTCAACCCCAGGATCTCACACACAGCAAGGCATCTCCTGATCCTGCCTTTAAACCTTTATAAAAGAGAAAAGAAAGTGTTGAACTTTGCTTATGCCAGTGAAAAATTAGCATTATTTTACAGCTACTAATTGAAATAATTGGCTAAGGAAGAAGAAATCCCATTCAGGTCTTTAAGAGATGAATTTGCAACACAAGGTTGCATTTTTCATTTAATATTTAATTAAAATCAACCATGTGATAGGTTTTTCTATTGCTAATTAGATGTTACTAAAATTTTAATAGTTCAATCAGGCAAGAACCTATCATCAAGAAATGCAACTTCCATTGA
The DNA here is from genome assembly GCF_950295315.1 of Erinaceus europaeus. Classification (NCBI taxonomy): domain Eukaryota; kingdom Metazoa; phylum Chordata; class Mammalia; order Eulipotyphla; family Erinaceidae; genus Erinaceus; species Erinaceus europaeus. The sequence continues at coordinate 84,268,020 of NC_080168.1, read as the reverse complement.
TATGATAGAGTGCTCATTAAGATTTTGAAGCATGAAAAATATTACATATGGAGGTATGAGTCCAAGGAGAGAAAAGATGTAAACTTTCTAATTAAAAAAATGTATTTATTATTTCATAGGACAGAGGAAAATAGGAAGTCAAAGGAGAGATACAGAAGGAGAGGGAAAGGGCAGGGGTAAATAGCATAATGGTTATGAAAACAGAATCTCATGCCTGAGATCCAAAGTCCCAAGTTCAACCCCCCATACCACCATAAGCCAGGGCTTAGCAGTGCTCTGGTTAAAAGAGACAGAGACAGAGACAAAGACAAAGAAAGAAGACACCTGCAGGCTGCTCCATTGCTCATAAAGCTTCCCTCCTGCAGGTGGGGAAATGGGAGCTTAAACCTGGGTCTTTGGGCAAGGTAACCTGTGCTTTACCAGGTGTGCTACCTCCCAGCTTCTTTTGAATTTTTTTAAATGTTTAACTTTTTCTTTTTTTAAGTTTTACTATTTTATTAATGATTTAATATTGATTTACAAGATGGTAAAGGGTATAATTGTAATAAAGGTGTAATTCCATACAGTTCACACCACCAGAGTTCTGTGTCCTGTCTCCTCCACTGGAAACTTTTCCTATTTTTTTTATGGACCAAAGTTCTATTTAGGGTACAGAAAGTGGAAGTTCTGACTTCTATGATTGCTTCCATGAGGGACATGGACATTGGCAGGTTGATCCATACTCTTAGTCTGTTTCTATCTTTCCCTAGTGGGGTGAGGCTCTAGTTAGGTAAGGTTCCATGAAGCATTGGTGAGGTCATCTGCCCAGGGAAGTCAAGATGTAATCATAGTAGCATCTGCAACTTGGTGGCTGAAATGCAGCAAGATGGAAAACAGGACGAAATGTTTGATAATCAGGAAACATAAAGTAGGAATAGAGCAGATGAATGTAGGGATCTTCGGGTAGAAGGAAGCTAGGAAGTCTATTTTAGGAATGTTCCTAGGAGTCTATGCCTTAATTGCTTGAGTTTAATAGCTAACATGGGGTGGACCAGAAACATTGTCTGAGAAGGTGATGTCAGAGTTGAGAGTAGACGTAGGAAGCAGGATTAGGGCAGAGAGTTGCTCACAAAGTTGAAGAAGATATATAAATGCAATTAACTATTTACCACAATGATCTAACCCAACGCCCATATCTATTCATACTTTGCACAGGAGCTGTGCAACCTCTGGGTCCCTGTCAGACAGCTCACAGTCCGTAGTCACAGCTGGAAACATTTCTAGGTTGCACTCATTTCAGAACCAGTCTTCCTTGAGTGGCAGAATAGGATAATCCAGCCTCCTTAGGAAAGTGGGGCAGACCCTTCCATTGCTGGTTTATAAGGAGGGTATGGTCCTGAAGAAGCCCAGAAAAGGGCTTATAATGATGTTCCCAATGGGCGTGACCAGTGATGGGAGAGAGAGAGATCTTTCAGAGGTCTAGGCCATGTTTTCTATGGGGGAATCCAAGGTGATGAGGTGGCTTGATAGTGCCCAAAGAGGCCATTGTTAAGTGAGCCAGTCTCTTGCCCTTATCCAGCTTTTGTAGTCACTTCTTTATATGACAAGCTTAGACTTTCTCCCAGTTGGTAAAGCATTGAGTGTCCTTTGTTGTAGCCAAACCAGTATTGGGTTTATGGGATTTGGCCTCAAGTTAGAAAGGAAATAGCCCCAGGATTCTAGTGGTGATTCAGTTAACCAAGTTTTTCTGCATTTACTTGTTTGATGATTCTAACAAAGGTTGTCATAGGGATAACAATTGTTCTTTACTAGATATATTAAATGGTTAACTTTCTAAATCCTAGTCTACTTGAAAGAAAAAAAAAAGATGATGGTGAGTTTCAAATAGATGACGATGATATTTAAGTTCTATTGTATATGCTTTGCTGTGTCCGTATTATTGCTGGAAATCAACTCCGTTTCAATCACTTAAACACAATGAGACATTTTAGACAGCAACTTGGGCAGTTGTGGAAGTGGGAAAGAAAAAGGAGGGGGGTGGAGAAAGGAGCGCAAGCCACTGGCTGCCTGTTTTCTAAGGAGATTTCACAGGAGGCTGCCAGCTGTGTCTGAAAGAGTGGGACACCTTTCTCCTGATAGCATGTGTGGCCTTGCACAGTTTAGAAAGCGGAGACACCACGGCTTTGCTGTTGGCTGCAAAGAGAAGAGCTGATATGTGCAAAGCACGTAGACAAGAACAGGGGCTAGGCTGTCCTGCATTGGAGTTCATGCTTAGGACCCCGCGGAGGTTACCCGCCAGCTGTCCAGGAACCCGGCCTCATAGGGGGTGGGGCGCAGGGCGGGTGCTCCCGCCGCCCCGCCCGCCTTCTCAGACTCCGCCCCTGTCGCCCCCGTGCGGCCACCTGAGGACCTAGCAACGCAGGACGCCGGCTTCTCTCGCCCCCTGACCCCGGAGCAGGTATGCTGTGGGCGGGCCGCTCGCTCTCGCTCCTCACTCTGCGGCCCCACAGGCCCGGGACACGCGGGAGCAAGACGCCGCCTCCTTGCAGGCCCGCGTCGGTCGGTCCCCAAGGCAACCTGACCCGCGCGCGAACTCAGCAGCCCAGGGTCCCTGCGGGGGGCGGGGGAGGGGAGGATTGTCCCCAGACCCAGGGAGGGCGCGACTTGTCGGTTCCCAGGCCTCCACCTGCCTCAAACCTTGATCTTCTGTGGCTCGACTCCACTCCTCCACCCCCGGACTGTGGAGCTGGGTCCCAAGTTCATCCTCTGGTCCCTCCTCTCTACCCACCGTGACATAAATCAGTCCAATATGTAACCTGCCCGCCCTCTTATAAAGGCGCGCAATGTGATGCCCTAACTGCTGGGTAAAGATAAAGTCACAGGGAGAGTAATTTATAGTAAGGTCTGTGCTTCAGGGGGTCCTAACTGCTAAGTGATTGAAGCACTGGGGGTAGGTAGCTCACCTAGATCCCCAGAAGTCAGGGACAGCTGAGAGGGGGCGGGGGGGTTTCCACAGCAGTTTTATTTTGTTTTATTTTTCTTTTAAATCAATTTCATTCAATTTTTTTTTTAAAAAACAAACATTTATTTATGAGAGAAAGAGAACCAAAATATTACTCTGGCACTTGCAATGTCAGGGGCTGAAGGGGGGGCGGGGAATCTGATGCTTTATTTACTACATTACCTCTCTGGCTGCAGTGGTGAACTATTCTTGATAAACTTCCAAACAGAACAAGGTGCAGTCAAGCCTTGACCTACAGTTCACTGGTAGTTTAAGTTGGGCAGGGGCTCGAGAATGTCACTCAGAAGTAGAACAGCTGCTTCATTTGGATGAAGCCCTGGATTCCCAACCTGGCGCCCATAGCCTCGTGTGAAGAAAAAAAAAAAGTCCCACAGAGGGCAGCACCTCCCTGAGAAAGGTCGAACTGTGAAAAAAACAAAACAACACCAGCCTTGAGATATTCCTGATTTTATCTTATTTCATTGTATTTTATCTTATCAGAGAGAAATCAAGAGGGAAGGCACTAGAGTGGTGGATCAATCATGAAGACACCGAGTGGACCAATAGCTGTGGTGGCAAAGCAAAAAATAAGAAATTGGGAAAATAAGTTTTTGAGAAGCAATGACAATCATAACACTATAGAATATAAAAACTGAGTCACCTTAGCGTCCACCAATGAACTCTGTGTCACTTTGGGTACTTTAGCTATTCTTCTTCTTCTAGCGTTTGCCCTTCTTCCGTAGCCAGTCAACAGCATCAGGTTGAGCCTGATGTAAAGTTTCAAGACCTCCTTTGAATCTGGAGAGGTGGCAGTCGTTGACTATGTGGGTCATAGTCTGTCTGTAGCCGCAGGGGCAGTTCGGGTCATCTCTGGCTCCCCAGTGATGGAACATAGCGGCGCACCGGCCATGGCCTGTTCGATTGAGGAGGGCCCAATCATAACGTGCTAGGTCAAAGCCGGGTTGACGCTTGCAGGGGTCTGTGATGAGGTGTTTGTTCTTTACCTCAGCTGACTGCTAAAACTTTGTTTCCAAGAGTCTGGAACAGAGAAGTTCAGTGTAGGCGTAGGGGACCAGATTGGGTGACGAGACATCAAGCGTCGGACAGGGTGGGCGAAGATATCCGCGTATATTGGCAGGTCCGGTCGAGCGTAGACATGGGATATGAACTTAGATGATGCCGCATCCCGACGAATATCTAGCAGGGCGATGTTGCTAAGAACTGGCAGCCATGGAACCGGGGTGGAACGGATGGTTCCAGAAATTATCCTCATGGAGGAATATAATTTGGAATTGACCAAGTGGACATGGGGGCTATGGAACCATACTGGGGCAGCTATAAGGGAAGTTATTTGACTCTGTCTTGAAAAGGTGGTGGCACACCTAGGTAAGTGCACACATCACAGTGTGCAGGGACTCAGGTTCACAGTCCTTGTCCTCACCTGTGGGGAAAACTTCACCAGTTATGAAGCAAGCCTACAGGTAGGTGTCTCTCTGTCACTTCCCCTCTTTATCTTTCTCTTCCCTCTCAATTTCTGTCTCTATTTAAAAAAAAAGTTGGAAGGAAAGCTTTTTAAATGTTTTAGTGGTCAATTTTCTGATTTTTTTTTAGACTTTATAAAAATGTGTGACTAGATTTCAATGCTCTATTTCCAGGAACCTCCCATCACTGAAAATCATGGATAAATATGATGTGATTAAGGCTATTGGGGAAGGTGCCTTTGGGAAAGCATACTTGGCCAAGGAGAAATCAGATAGCAAGCACTGTGTAATAAAAGAGATCAATTTTGCAAAGGTAAACTGAAATTAAGCTGCCATTCATTCTTAGTAGTCTGCTCAGCTTTGAATCCAGTATGGAAAGAAAGCACACAGTTGGGGGTCAGGTTGTAGCACAGTGGGTTGTGCACACAAGGTGCAGGAACTGGTGGTAGGATCCAGGTTGGAGCCCCTGGCTCCCCACCTGTAGGGGGGTCGCTTCAGGGGCAGTGAAGCGGGTCTGCAGGTGTCTGTCTTTCTCTCGCCCCTCTCTGTCTCCCCTCTTCTCTCATTTCTCTCTGTCCTGTCCAACAACAACGGCAGCAATGACAACAACAATGATAATGACAACAACAAGGGCAACAAAGCCGGAGGGGGGGGATGGCTTCCAGGAGCAGTGGATTTGTAGCGCAGGCACTGAGCCTCAGCAATAACCCTGGAGGCAAAAAGAGAGAGAGAGAGAGAGAGAAAGCACACAGTTTGTTTATTTTTGCAAGTATGAACTTTAAATCTTAGCTGTCTCTCATTTGCTCAAACTCCTAAATCTGTGGTCCAAACAGTAACCAATGATTTAATTAAAGAAAAGAAGAGCTGGGGAGACAGCATAATCATTATGCGAGATATTAAGCGCACATAGTATTAAGTGCAAGGATCAGCACAAGGATGGGGTTTAAGCCCTGCTCCCTACCTGCAGAGGGGGAAGCTTTGTAAGTGGTGAAGCAGGTTTGCAGGTATTTATCTCTCTTCCTCTCTCAACTTCTTTCTGTCCTACCCAATAAAATGGGGGGAGAGTGGTCGCCAGGAGTAGAAGATTTGTAGTGCTGGCACTGAACCCCAGTGATAACCCTGGAAGGAAAAAAAAAAAAAGATTTTCATGAGGCTCTGAGCTCCCAGGTTTAGTCCTCAGAACCACCATATGCGAGATCTGAGCAGCACTCTGGTGTTTCTCTCTGTATTGCTTTCATTAAAATAAGATATTTAAAAAAGAAAAACAAAAACATTATTACCCAGACTCCTGTAGCACATAGCAAAGCTATGAGGTTCCACCAGCAGGGGCTGTATTCTCTGTTTTACCTTAAGGTGGTGCATAAGTCTTCTGACTCTGGTTTCACAAAGAGACCTCCAAATCTCCTAACTCAGATAGCATGCCACCCTACTTTCTTTTCTTTTTTCTTTCTTTATTTTAAATTTTATTTATTTAGGATAGAGACAGAAATTGAGAGGGAAGGGGGAGATAGAGCTAGAGAGAGATATCTGCAGTATATCACCACTCATAAAACTTTGTCCCTATAGGAGGGGATCAGGGGGCTTGAGCCCGGGGCCTTGCTTATAGTAACATATGTGTTCTTCTCCACCCCCCTCAGTGTTATCACTGGGTTTCGGTACTTGCACTACGAATCTGCTGCTCCTGGAGACTATTTTTTCCCTTTTGTTGCCCTTGTTGTTTATCACTGTTGTTATTATTATTGTTGTTGTTGGATAGGACAGAGAGAAATCGAGAGAGGAGGGGGAGACAAAGAAGGGAGAGAAGGATAGACACCTGCAGACCTGCTTCACCGCTTGTGAAGTGACCCCCCCCCCGGAAGTGGGTAGCTGGGGGCTCGAACCGGGATCCTTACACAGGTCCTTGTGCTTCGCACCATGTGCACTTAACCCACTGCACTACCGCCTGCCCCCCTGTAATGTGTGTTCTATTGGGTATGTCACCACTCACCCTCTCTCCACCTTCTTATTCTTTTTTATTTTATTTTATTTTATTTATTTTTTACCAGAGCACTGCTCAGCTATATCTTATGGTGACATTGGGGATTGAATCTGGGACCTCAGATGAAAGATTTTACACAGTTATTATGCTATCTTTCCAGCCCTAGTTAATTTTAAGAGCATTTAGAAGAAGCTGAAATACCCTTGTACATTTATTTCTCCATTTATTTACAATATATCTCCCTCCAGTACATTATTGTTAGTCTAATGATTTTGTAAAATCATTAAATATTTTTAATTAGAAAGAAATAGTTTTTGCCAGCCTAGAAGATGGCACATAGGACTTGGAAGCATGAGGTCCTGAGTTTGATCCCTGGCATTATGTATGCCAGAGGAACTCTCTGCTTTACTCTCATCAATCAATCAATAAACACAAATAAGTAAATAAAATCATATTTGCTAAATTCCTCTTGGTCAATCTTCATGTTACCCTCTCTGGAAACATAATCATTTCAAAGTACATAGGGACAATAATGTTAATTTTATGCTGGAGTCTTACTGATTGCCTTTTACAGGATTTATAAATCAGAATACAAGAAAAAGCTACAAAGTACGTGTAGACTGAATTACATAAGTTGCACAATATGAGTGTACTTCTTGCCACTGCATTGCTTAAAAGTGGTTGAGACGGTATACATTTGATGCTATATATTTTAATGAAAAACAAATGGTAAAAAAAAATAAAAAATAAACCTCAACAATCCATAACGATCAAAACTCTCACTAAGCTCATGTGTAAATTAATTAGGTTTAGAGAAAATGTTTAACTTCAACATTATAGCTCCGTTTCCATTGACCTTTCCTACTTTCCGTGGCATCCTTCTGACAGTGTCCTCCTGTCCCAGTTATCCGTCATATGTATCTTCCTTCCATGGTGTTATTCTACTCAGTCTTTTGTTTATCTGATGCTTCTTTCTAGTTTCTGTCACCTCACCCTCTAAGTGCTCCAAACCGTTTATCCTTTGTGGACTCTTTTTTATTTCTGCACCTGGCTGTCAGCCCACTCCAGTCTTTAGCACTGGGAGGATCACTCTTAAAACTCTCCTGAGGGGCCAGGTGGTGGCGCACCTGGTTGTGCTCATGCTACAATGAATGACCCTGATCTGAGCCCCTGGTCCACCTGCAGGGGGAAAGCTTCACGAGTGGTGAAGCAGTGCTGCAGGGTCTCTCTGTCTCTCTCCGTCTCTGTCACCCCCTTCCTTCTTGATTTCTGGCTTTCTCTATCCAACAAATAAAGATAATTAAAAGGAAAAGAAATGAAAAAGAAAAGTACTCTCTTCTGAGATCCAAAAAGTGGCACAGGGATAGAGGCCTTGTATAAGGCCTCAAGTTCCATCCCTGATACTACCTATACCAGAGTGATGCTCTGGTTCTTTCTGACACTCTTGTTAATTAATAAATAACCTTAAAAATTGAAATGTTCACTGAAAAGAATAAGACAGAAAATAAGAACATGTATAATCTGTCTCTTAGTCACTGCTAACATCTTGGTGAATTTCCTGACAGGTTACATCTAATGCGCAAGTGTACTTTACAAACTATTAGAGTAATTTATGTCATGCTGGGTATACTCTTTGATAACATTTTTTTTTACATTTAGAAGATATTGTGACTATTTTACTCATGTCATTTTGTGCTGTCAGGTAAAATGCATGAAGTAGCTGTGTTGTGTAATATGGTATTATCAATAAACTGCAACTTTCAAAAAAAAGAATCATCTGGAACTTTAAGTACAGCTGAACCTCACCAAAAATGTTTCTTGACTATATTGTCATTGACTAAGTATTGATTAAACACACGACACTGCTAATTCTATTTCTGAGCCACTGAAATAGCTTACTTTGATAGTGTACTGCTTTGTTATGTATGACCTAGGTTCGATTGCAGTCCTCACCATGTTGAAAGAAACGATGGTGCTGTAGTCTCTTTCTCTGTCTATCTGTCTGTCTGTCTATCTCTGTTTTAAAACAAATAAATATAAAAGCCATGAAATGCCATTTCTTACCATTAAGAGACCTTGTCAGAAGTGACATTAAAATTTGGTGACAAGGGGAATCAGGTGGTAGCACAGCGGGTTAAGTGCACGTGGCGTGAAATGTAAGGAGGGTGTAAGGATCTTGGTTCTAGCCCCTGGCTCCCCACCTATAGGGGAGTTGCTTCACAGGCGGTGAAGCAGGTCTGCAAGTGTCTTTCTCTCCCCTTCTCTGTCTTCCCCTCCTCTCTCCATTTTCTCTGTTCTGTCTAGCAACGACGACATCAATAACAACAACAATAATAGCTACAACAATAAAAAACAACAAGGGCAACAAAAGGGAAAATAAATAAATATAAAAAAATTTTATTAAAAAATTTTGATGACAGGCCAAGAGATAGCTCACCAGGTAGAGCAAATGCCTTACCATGGGGTTCAGTCTGAACCCCAGAAGCATTTGAAAACACCATGGATGGTACCAGAGGACACATCACAGATTGTAGAGCAGTGCTATGGTGTCTCCCCTTCCTATGTCTTTCTGTCTCTCTATTTGAAATCAAAGGTATGAAGAAAGAATATTGCCCTAGGTGTAGTGATATTATGCAAGCATGAGGCTTCCCCACCACAAAAATGTATCAATAAATAAAATCAGAAAATTCTCTAGACTCTCATTGATTTTATTTATTGGTACGATTCTAGAGAAAAGTGCATTAATAAATAAAATCAAGGTGAGAATGAAGAGAAAGCATGTTTTTGAAAGCAAGCAAACTGTTTTGTCTCTTGATATCATTTAGCTGCCCACCCAAGAAAAAGAGGCTTCAGAGAAAGAAGTCACTCTCCTGGCAAAGATGAAGCATCCGAACATTGTAACTTTCTTCGGCTCTTTTCAAGGTTTGACTTTCTCATATTCTTAGAACTTTTTTTTTAGCCTCCAGGGTTATTGCCAGGGCTCAGTGCCTGCACCACAAATCCACTGCTCCTGGAGACCACTTTTTCCCCTTTTGTTGCCCTTGTTGTTTTATCATTGTTGTGGTTATTATTATTGTTGTTGTTGCTGTCGTTGGGTAGGACAGAGAGAAATGGAGAGATGAGGGAAAGACAGGGTGAGAGAAAAATAGACACCTGCAGATCTGCTTCACTGCCTATGAAGCAACTCCCCTGCAGGTGGGGAATTGGGGGCTCGAACCTGTATCCTTACAACTGTCCTTGCACTTCGTACCATGTACGCTTAACCCGATGCACTACCGCCCGACTCTCTCTTAGGACATTTTAATAACAAATAAGCAGGTAGACCTCTGTAAAAATGGTATTCCTGAGCAATGCACATAAATTAATTTTCATAAATGAACTCATTTCTCCACTTACTCATTATCTACATCAGTTTTTACTTATTTTTATGAGAAGGAGATGTGGTGGGGTGGGGTGAAACTCCAGAGCACTGCTTGGCTCTGGCTTATGGTAGTATTAAGTCCTCATGTGCAATCTCCCTTACATCATCTTTATTTCTTCTCTAGTAAGTTTTTCTAGTGAATTTTAGTGAAAAGCTTTTGTAGTTTTGTTTGTTTTCCCGTCTCTAATTATTATTAATTTTCTTTTTTTGGTACCAAAACACTGCTCAACTCTTGCTTATGATGGTGCGAGGCATTGAACCTTGGGCCTCTAAGCCTCAGACCTAAGAGTCTTTTTGCATAATCATTACACTATCTCCCTACCATAGATCTTCCAGTAGCTAATGATTGGTGGGTTGACTTTGCTGCAATAATAACCCCCAGAGTTCAGTTGCCTACGGTGACACACACTTATGTCTCATAACTCATGCTGGCTGGGATATGAGGCAGGGGCTTAGGTCTGGGGCCCAGACTCAGAGAGCAGCCCAGATGTTCAACATGCATTCTACTGAGAGATGCAGAGCAAGACACGCAGTCCCCATTCTGTGGCTCTCAGAATCCTGCTAGCATTTGGCAGGATTTCTCACTTTCTCCACCTGCCCCCCCTTTTAAGATTATTTTTATTTTACTTTATTTATTGGGTATACAGAGAGAAATTGAGAGAGAAGGAAGATATAGAGAGATACCTGCTGCACTGCTTTGTGAAGTGGGGACAGGGGCTCAAATCCAGGTCCTCATCCATTATAACACGTCCATTATAACACTCAACTGGGTGTGCCACTGCCTGGCCCCCCTAATTTCTCACTTTCTTCCTGAGCTCATATTCCTGCTTCCTTGTGGCCAACCCTCATACAAGGGTGCCAGAAGGGAAGACTGGAAACCATCTGGCAAGGGAGATGGGGAGGTCAAGGGTATGGAGAGGGGCCTGCAAGATCCCTACACATCAGGCAGCATGACCAAGCAAATGGCCGAAATTGGGGGCGGAGGGAGGACCTTTAAAGAAGCAGTCCCTATACTTTTGAATAAAACACCTGTTCTGGATTCATAATCTAGAGCACACACTTCGCCTTGTGTAAGTATTTGGGTTTATGCTCCTGGCCATCAGAAGCCTTTTGATTGGTAGAGAAATGCTATGGTCTCTCTCTCTCTCTCTCTCTCTCTCTCTCTCTGCCTCTCATATGTCTGGAAAACAAAAAAGAATTTGTTGGTAGCAGTGGAGTCACTCATGTGCAAAACCCCAGTGAAGCCTCCTTGGTGGCAACAACAAACATCTGTCTCTTATCTCTGACTCTACTCCAAAGAAGGAAATACATGGAAGATGATATTAGTTAAAGCCATTTATTCACTTAACAAGTACTTATTGGGGATCAGGCGGTAGCGCAGCGGGTTAAGTGCATATGGCGCGAAGCACAAGGACCAGCGTTAAGGATTCCGGTTCGAGCCCCCAGCTCCCCACTTCATGGGGGGTTGCTTCACAAGAAGATAGACTGCAGGTGTCTATCTTTCTCTCCTCCTCTCTGTCTTCCCCTCCTCTCTCCATTTCTTTCTGTCCTATGCAACAACATTGACATCAATAACAACAATAATAATAACCACAACAATGATAAAACAACAAGGGCAACAAAAGAGGGAAAAAATGGCTTCCAGGAGCAGTGGGTACATGGTGTAGGCACCGAGCCCCAGCAATAACCCTGGAGGCAAAAAAAAAAAAAAGTACTTATTGAGTGCATCCTATGTTCCAGGCCATAAGCATTTTTTTTTTTTTACCAGCTGAGAGAAACCTTTTTCTTTTATGACTTAAGTGGAAGAGTGAGCAGTATTTGTCTTGCAGCCCAATCCTAGAGGTGGTGCATGCCCAAAGCAGCCAGAGGGGCCCCACCAGGCTCTTCCCCTAGGAGCTTATTACACTGTTTATCACAACTGCCCTGCATTTCATATATGTGAGTATTATTTTAGGTTTTGTGCTGCTTGGTATGATGTGCTAAGTTCTTTGTGTGTGGTGAGGAGTCTGGCAGTGCTCTAAATCTCATCTATATAAAAAAGCAGTCATTTCTTTGCTTTATACCTACTAACTGAGAAAGAGAACAAACTTGATTTTTGGTGAGTTAAACTCAGATTGCTTTGAGAGAACTGGTCCTGGAATGGAGTTCCTATACACGGTATGAGGCAGGGGGCATTGCAGAAACTATTCTTATGAATTCTGCAAATTGTAGTGAGCCAGACAGCACGTCTACTCACCTGGTGTTATCTCTATACTGTGGCAACAAGGCAAGGTTGTCGAAGTGCTTTCTATCTGCCCTGCTGACCTGTTCTGGGGAGGGGGTGGGGTCCCCTGGGCTAGGCTGGACTTCCTGAGCTGGCTGGTTGGGCTCCTGTTTTATGGTCTCCAGTTACTGTGCTTCTGCTCCTTTCCCAGAATCAGGAAGTTTGGGGCACAGCCTCTGCACAGATCCAGACTTGCTGGGTCCTGAGTTCTGGCTCACACATACTTCTTAGAAAAAATGGTGGAATCAAGCTGATTTCCTCTCTCTCCTCTCTTTGTGTGTGTCTTTCATATCTTCTGGTTTATGGTGATGCTGGAATTGAGAGCCTCAGACAAGAAAACTTTTGCGTAATCGCTACGCTGTCTCCCCATCCCTCCAGCTGATTTCTTTGGATGCAGTTTTGCCTTAGGAAAGTTTTCAGAGAAATGCCCTACTGCCAGGTAGCAGGAGAAATCTGTGTCTGCTCACACTTTACCAGAGAACATCCCCCATCCCAACAAGCAACATAGGGAATGCTTGAACTCACAGGCTATAAGGTAGTTAAGGGGTAGGAGTGTTACCCAGTCATTGTCAAGCACTAGGGGGAGGGTAAAAAAATCAGTCAACAGTTAAACACAGTCAGTATTATATAAACTCTTATATGCTGTACAGGGAACTGTGTTTCCTAGAAATTAGAGGTGATAAATTCAAAGTTGTCCTCTGGTTCTGTTTTTTGTTTGTTTTTTCACCAGAATACTACAGAGCTCTGGCTTATGGTATGGTGTGTGTGTAGGGGGGGGGTTGAAGCTGGGACTTGAATGTCTTTTTGCTAAGACTATGCTGTCTCCACCACTCACCCCGCAGGTATTTGAAAGAGCGAGCTCTCAACATTCTTCAGAGGTCTTGGTATTTAGCAATACCTGTGGGTGGGGAATTGCCTGTACCAAACAACAACTTATTTATTATCTAACTATTGACTATGAGTGAGAGAGGGAGTAAGAAGAGAGAAAAATCAGAGCACTGCTTAGCTCTGGCATAAGGGGATTGAACCTGCAGTTTCTGGTGCTTCCACATGTAAGACCAGTTCTTCTTCTAGCATTTGCCTGTAAGACCAGTGATATAACTGAGCTATCTCCCTGCAGCTTGCACTGAACACTTGTTAAGATACAGCCACAGAATAAAGTAGATTACATTTCTGTTCACTGGCTTCTAACAAAAGCACCATTAAGATTGAAGTCAAACAAGGGTCCATGTCCTGGTACCAAAATCAAGCACTGGCCCACTGACTTTTGCAGAGAGGGAAATGCTCTTTTATTGGAATCCAGAGGGCGATGGAGGACAATAAACAACGCTACCATACTCAGTTCTGCTTCCTTGTTTCTTTGTCCTAGACAGTATTCATACAAGTAGAAAAAGAGACTGGAAACTTGCATCTTATCTATTTTTAAAATATTTTATTTATTTCTTGGATAGAGATAGAGAAATTGAGAGGGAAGGAGGAGATAGGGAGAAAGATACCTGCAATTCTGCTGCACTGCTCATGAAACTTCCCCCTACAGGTAGGAACTGGGGGCTTCAGGTTGAAACTTTGTACTGGGTGACATGTGCGTTCAACCAGGTGTACTGCTGCCTGGTCCTTCTTGTCTATTTCTTAAATAAACAAGCAAGCAAACAAACAATAAAATAGATTTTGGGATAAACAGAACCTGGCCTTGAGTCCTATACAAGCTATATGACTTTCTGAGGGTCATGATGAGTTTTCCTTGGTGTGATAGGTCATAATTATGCTCTGTTGTTTGCCTTAAAGCAAAAGACAAGCAAGAGTCAGGGCAGGTGTGAGCCTTCAGATTATTTGGATCTGACCTGGATCTTAGTGGGGTTTCTTCAACTTGTGCAAAAACAGTCTCTGATGGGCTTAGAGACAGTCCACCCTGTAGAGAATGCACTTTACCGTGTGTGAGGACCTGGGCTTAGGCTTCTGACCACCATATGGAAGGACCATCAAAAGGGGAAGCTTCATGAGAAGTGGCACAGTGCTGTGCTGTCTCTCATTCTCTCTCCTTTCTCTGTGTCTCGCTCTATTGATCTATGGAAAGAGTCCCTTAGGAATGGTGGAATCATTCAGGCACAAAGCCCAACTAAAGCCCTTGTGACAAAAATGAGAACACAAGAAACAATAACACACAAAAAATCAGTATCTGTTAACAGAGTGCAAAGAATTACTATCTTTTACTAACTCCTTATCAATTTCAGGTTTCCTCCCCTCTCTAGGGTCATGTTAGATAGCCCTGTTCCTTAGATAGAACCACATTTCAAGGTCATTATTCTCTTCTTTGTTATCGTTGCTGTTGTTGTGACTACCTCTGACTGAGTAAATCATCCTTTGATCATCTCTGACCTAAAGTCAGATGGAGACATTGGTATTGATCTTACAGAAGACTTTTGTACTTGTGTGTATATGTCTGCTTAGTAAGCAAGTATGAATTGGCTGAATATTGATCTCCTTTCTCAATGGTTAACTTAATGAAGTCTTTTGCTCATTGTTGGCCCTTCTGCATCTACCATGTGGCAGGTGCTCAGTACATGTTCTCTGAATGACTCTGTGGACTAGCCATTTAATTAGACTGGAGTGCATCTTTCTAACATGCAAAATGGGTAGTGAGGACTGTTTGCACTAGCTACTACTATAAAGCTAAAGGCCCTTTTTGCAGTGTAAATAACCTTCATGAGTTTGTGTAGACTGTAAGCTTAAATTTTCTTATGACTGATTGCTTTTTTGTTGTTGCTTAGGTAGAGAACCCCCATGTTTAGAAGAGTTTGAGCCATTGTAATGCCTCTGAGTTTGCTTGGCAGAATATGGAGTAAGGTGACTTGAAACCTCAAGGTCAAGAGAGCCTGAGAGGCCTTGCAGTACCTGACTGTCAGAAAGTCAGCATATAAAGCCTCTGTTTACACTCAAAACCCACTGAGTCTAAATAGAACCACAGCTCTGCTTCACTGAATGTTTATTTATACTACGAAGGGAGCTTGAAGCCCCATGTGAAAATTGAGAAGAAAGTAAAAATGTTCTAAAATTCAAATAATTCTATTTAAATTCTCTCAGTCTACACTTAATAAATATTATGTCATGGTCATGTTCTAGGCCTTAGACACAAACAACTGAACAAAATGGACAAAATTCCCAGCATTGTTGTATTTATTTTCTTATAATTACTTGTGATTAGTAGTGGCTTACAGGATTGTAAGTTCATAAGGTATATGTCCAAACCACACCCACCACCAAAGTTCTATGTTCCAACCCTCTCAACAATAACCACCAAAGTTTTCATTATATTTATATACTCCATGGAATACTACTCTGCAATAAAAAAAAAATGGTATTGTGTCTTTTGGAACAAAATTGGTGGAACTGAAGGTGTTGCTACCTCACAGATGACTTTTAGCTGTTTGATCCAATATCCATTTATCACTTCCACCTTTCTCTAGGTCAGAGATCTGGGCTTGGCCTAATCAGATTTTCTACTCAGACTCTCACATATTGAAATCAAGAGGTCAGTTGGAACTGCTCTCTTATCTGAGCTTATAGTGATGCCAGACAAGATCTCCTTGCCCAACTTGGCACAAACTCTTAAGGGCTTTATTGTGAGGTCAACAAGGAACAAAGCTAAGAGAAGTGACTCAAATATACCTCCCTGGTCTTGGGCTGGGTGTTACTATAGGGAAGGAGAGAAAGTGAATATAGAAAAAAGTTGATTTGCCTAAAATTGGCTGGTGAGTTGGTTCTATAATAGTCTTTACTAGGTGAACTAGTTGGATCTTCCTTGTTGTAGCACCTGTTGTTTTGGAAACTGGGACCATCCACAGATGGATGAGATCTGGTTCCCTTGTTCCCTTGGTGCTCAAAGTCATTTGAAGGTCAGTTCTCATCCTTTTGCACATGTCCAGCTTTCCACTGCAAAACATCTTAATCTCCTGTTAGCAATAGTAGTCTGAGAAAGGAGACAAAACAAAAGACTGGCAATGTCCCCTGTCTAGGCCCTTTTTTATTTCAGCTGCAAGATTTCTCTTCCTTGTTTATTCAGATTGCTGACAGAATTCATTTACTTACACTGTTAAGGCTGAGGTGTCTGCTTTCTTATTGACTATCAACTGGTCACCCTCTCTTCTCTGCTTGCTGGCCCCTTCAGTAAGCCCTCTCCTGCTTGGGAACTCACTTCCTCTGTCTCTGACTTCCATAGTTAAGTGGCCCGCGCCCACCTGGATAAACTCCTTTTCTATTAACTCAGAGTCAGCTGACTTGTAACTTTAATTGTGTCATCAAATCCCCTTGCTGTGTAACCCAGGACACTCATGGAAGTGACCTTTTGTCATATTTCTGAGTTCTGCTCTCAAGGGGAGTGATGAGATGTCTTGAACTCTGCATGCTATAGCCATGAATTTCACATTCTAAGGGAACGGGTTGGGAAGACAGAGAGATACTGCTAAATGTAAGCATACTGGATTAGTACCTTATGCAGTGTGGTAAAGGGGATTGGTGTTGTGGGAAAATAAAATAGGGTGAAACAGGGGTGGAGGGAACAATTTTAAACAGATGGTCAGAATGGCATTATTGTGAGGGAGACATTTGAGTAAAGACTTGAAGAGAAATTTCTAGGACAGGAGAACAGCCACTGCCAGGGCATGAGGCAGGAACAGCCACTACAGTACACTAAATGACTCTCTCTTTGTCTCTTCCTCATTATAAAATAAAGTGAGAGAAAGAGGGAAGAAAGAAAGAGAAGAAGTAAAGGAGGAAGGAAGGGAGGGAGGGAGGGAGGGAGGAAGGAAGGAAGGAAGGAAGGAAGGAAGGAAGGAAGGAAGGAAAAAAGAAGAGGGAGAAAAATCTCTGGGAGTGGTGGAATCAAGCAGTTACAAAGTCCCAGCAAAATCCCTGGACATAGAAAAATATAATTCTAAGAAGAGTTTATATATTATTGCCTTCACTTTGTAGATGAAGTAATGGGAGCACAAAGGAATTAAAAAACAAAACAAACAAACAAAAACCCCAAAATGACAACTACCTACATACAGTCATAGAACTAAGAAATGCATATGGTTAAGTGAGACTAGAATTTAGCTCATTTTAAGTCCACTTCCTGTATGCTGTATTTTCTGCTATGTTCTCCACCTTCTAGAAATTAAAACACAAATGATAAGTGATTACTTGTAACCCTTGCAACACTGATGATGTTTTTGCTTCTAGAGAACAGCAGGCTATTCATTGTGATGGAGTATTGTGACGGAGGGGATCTCATGAAGAGGATCAGTAAGCAGCGAGGAGTGTTGTTTAGTGAAGACCAGGTACAAACACTTCCAGTTTGATTTGTAGTCTAAATGAGGAGGAGTCATTGTATAAGACATTAAGAATTGGGGGGGGGGGCGCACAGGACGGTGGCATAGCGGGTTAAGTGCATATGACGCAAAGTGCAAGGACCAGCATAAGGATCCCGGTTTGAGCCTCCAGCTCCCCACCTGCAGGGGGGGGGGGGTTGCTTCACAAGAGGTGAAGCAGGTCTGCAGATGTCTTTCTCTCCCTCTCTCTGCCCCCACCCCCTTCTCGATTTCTTTCTGTCCTATTCAACAACAGCATTGACAACAATAACAAGGGCAACAGAAATGGAAAAAATTGGCCTCCAGGGACAGTGGATTTGTAGTGCAGGCACTGAGCACCAGTGATAACCCTGGGGACAAAAAATTTTAAATAAAAAGTAGACCAGGTTTTGGGCTTGGGAGACAACATAATGGTTATGCAAAATGCTCTCATGCCTGAGGCTACAAGGCCTCAGGTTCAGTCCCAAGAGCCACCATAAGCCAGAGCTGAGCTCTTGAGTGCTCTGGTCTCTTTATCACTTAATATTTATTAAATTATTATTACTACTACTAGTAGTAGTATAGAAATAGGGGCCTGGCAGCGGTGCATCTAGTTGATCACACATATTATATTGCATAAGGAACTGGGTTCAAGACCCTTGTCCCCACCTTCAGGAAGGAAGCTTCACAAGTGGTAAAACAGCTTCAGGTCTTTTTTCTCTCTTTCTCTCCTTCTCTATCTACAATCTCTTTTTTAATTTTGGTCTCTATCCAAAACAAATAAATCAATTATTTAATTAAAAGAGAAGTTATAGATATTTAATAATAATGATGATAAAATAAAAGAAATACACTGTGTTTTGAGGAAATTGCATTTCTGGTACTAAAATTCAAACTATAAAATAATTAGCCATTAGCCTTGATAGATATTATCCAGGACATGTTTATTATTGAACTTAAATTGAATTTCCTTTCGAGGGAAGTGTGCTTGAGTAAAGATAATGTTTTCTTAAATATGGTATTCATTTATTATTGGTTAGAGACAGAGAGAACTTGAGAGGGAAGAAAGAGATAGAGGGAGAGAGACAGTAAGATAGTATTTCATTTGGGGACAGTTTCAGGGTGAATGTCTCGTAGATAAATCATCATGGGTAAACATATCTGACTCTGGATACCCCTTGGTCATTATAGTAGCTCTACTCTTCCTTTTACTGTTTGGCAGTCTTTTTTACAGACTACTTGGAAGGGAAGATAGGTGGGCACTCTTCTTTGCCATGGCTATTTGGTTTCTTTGGTTATTAAGAGAAAGGAGAGGAAAGTTGAGAAAGAATGGTGTCAACTCCCCTTTTCTCACTGTACAAGCACACCTGTTTCTGTTCAAGCACACTCTGAGCCTCCTTTGCAACCCTCTTAGGACTGAGATTCACGAAAGAGGTGTGTGTGTGTGTGTGTGTGTGTGTGTGTGTGTGTGTGTGTGTGTGTGTGTATTCTGAACCAGGGCCTGTGTGACTAAGGGGTCAGGTCGCTGCTTCAAGCACTGCCCAGCAGTGTCCCACTTTAGAGGCTTTAGGCCTCTTGTTTCTTTCTCTTGTCTAGCATTGAAGAGCATGTGCCTGTGAACACTCAATATTTTAAAATGTATGAATGTTCACAATGGCTACCTTGAATGTGTGGGTGATTAAAGAACCACTATCTAGTCTCTGTAAATATAATAAAATATTTTTGTTAATTTGCATTACATATTAATGTTCACATTTATAGAAGTCCTCCTTCCTTTTTATATAGATATTATCTTGTAATATTACATTTTATTTTTATTTATTTATTTTGCCAGAGTTTTGTACCCATGAATCCCCTTCTTTGAAGGACTCTCTATTTTTTTTTTCCTCATTATTGGGTTGTTGGAAGTCAGAACACATTTTTTTTTTGCATAGAAAAATAAGCCAGGGGAGTCGGGTGGTAGCACAGCGGGTTAAGCGCACGTGGTATGAAGCACAAGGACTGGCCAGTATAAGGATCCTGGTTCAAGCCTCCAGCTCCCCACCTGCACGGGAGTTGCTTCATAGGCAGTGAAGCAGGTCTGCAGGTGTCTATCTTTCTCTCCCCCCTCTGTCTTCCCCTCGTCTCTCCATTTCTCTCTGTCCTATCTAAGAACAATGACATTAATAACAATAATAACTACAACAACAATAAAAAAACAAGGGCAACAAAAGGGAAAATAAATAAATATAAAAGCAAACAAACAAATAAAAACGGAACCTATCTCTATATCTGTTTCATCCTCTTTCAAAAAAAAAAAGTCATGACTTCTAACAACCCAATAATTTCAGAAAGATACAGAGAGGATAGCCCAGGAGGTAAAGCAGTGGTGAGAGTGTTGGACTTAAAAGCATGAGGTCCTGTGTTTGATCTCAGACATTGCATGCACCAGAGTGATGCTTTGGTTCTCTTCCCCTCTTCTTTCTCTCGAGTTAATAAATAAATAAGACTTTTAGAAAGAAACAAACAGCACTGTTCCACTGTTCATGAAGCTTCTGCTGGTGGTGTCAGGGGCTGAGCCTGGCTTCTTTTATGGGGTAAAGTGTGCTGTGTTTATCTTCTTGTATGTGGAATTTCCTTTAATACCAACATGTCTACATTGCCTTTCTGCACCCACATTTTTCTTGCAGTAAAAAGAAAGTGCTAAGGTAAGATGGTTTGTCGATTAGCTTTATTCCTAGAAGCACACACAAGTATGTTTTATTTCTCTCTTTTGGAGCGTTATCATGAAGATATGACCACCAGACTACTCACTAGTTTTGTTTTGTGTTCATTCTGTAGATTCTGAGTTGGTTTGTGCAGATTTCCTTAGGACTAAAGCATATTCATGACAGGAAGATCTTACACAGGGATATAAAAGCACAGGTAATAATAGCTCAGAGGGCAGATTGAGGCGGAACTGATTTTCCTACTTCCTTGAAATATCTCTAACAGTGTAGCATTTTCTATATTTGTAGAACATATTTCTTAGCAAGAATGGAATGCTTGCAAAGCTTGGGGACTTTGGTATAGCAAGAGTTCTGAACAAGTAAGTACATTAAAAAATATTTTATTAATTTATTATTATTATTATTTTGAAGCTTGGGAGGTAGTGCAGAGAGCAGAACACTGAGCTCCCAAACACGAGGTTAAAAATTGGATTCCTAATAATGTATGTGCCAGAGTGATGCTCTAATTCTCTCTTTCAAACAAACAAGTTTAAAAATAACTTTTTATTCTACTTATATTGGTTAAAATATGTATTTTATGGGTCACGAATTAAGATGCTAAAGGTAGGTGGGGGTGGTGCTAGGGATTAACTGTTGGACTCTTGAGCATGTTTAACCCTCAGCACCACAAGCCACAGCTGAGCAGTGCTGTGGAAAAAGAAAAGGAAAAAAAAGTTTTGATTTGGGGGAGATGAATTATAGATTAACAAAACAAATAGGGGAGTCGGGTGGTAGCACAGCGGGTTAAACGCACATGGTATGAAGCACAAGGACCGGCATAAGGATCCCGGTTCAATCCCCCGACTCCCCACCTGCAGGGGAGTCGCTTCACAGGTGGTGAAGCAGGTCTGCAGGTGTGTATCTTTCTCTCCCGCTCTCTGTCTTCCCCTCCTCTCTCCATTTCTCTCTGTCCTATCCAACAATGATGACATCAGTAACAACAACAATAATAACCACAACAATAAAACAACAAGAGCAACAAAAGGGAATAAATTAATAAATATTTTTAAAACTAAATAATTATATTACTATAGTGTTAATATACAATGTTTTCCTTTATTTTGATATGTATATGTATCAAATTATGTTTTCAGTTATTTTTATGCTTTTTGTACATACCCGTGTCTAAAGCCCCTCCTTACTCAAATAATATGACATTTTATTATTTCATATAATTTCCTAGTTCGATGGAACTCGCTAGAACTTGTGTTGGCACACCTTACTACCTGTCCCCAGAGATCTGTCAGAACAAACCCTACAACAATAAAACGTGAGTTTTAAAAAATATATTTTGTCTGGTTCAAGCCCCCAGCTCCCCACCTGCAGGGGGTTCGCTTCACAGGCAGTGAAGCAGGTCTGCAGGTGTCTATCTTTCTCTCCTCCTCTCTGTCTTCCCCTCCTCTCTCCATTTCTCTCTGTCCTATCCAACAATGATGACATCAACAATAATAGCTACAACAACAATAAAAACTACAAGGGCAGCAAAAAGGAAATAAATAAATATTTAAAATATATATATAGTCTGTTCAAGCCCTCGGTCCTCACCTGCAGAGGGAAAGCTTTGCGAGTGGTGAGGCAGTGTTGCAGGTGTATCTGTCTCTCACCCTCTCTATGTCCCCCTACCCTCTTGATTTCTGGCTGTCTCTATCCCATAAAAAAACATAATTTAATATATATATATATAGTATTAACTTATTTTGGGTACAGAGAGAAATTGAGAGGGGGAGATATATATTTAGAGAAAAAGAGAGAGGGACACTGTTTGTGAAACTTCCTCTCTGCAGGTGAGGACTGGAAGCTTGCAACAGGGTCCTTGCACATGGTAGTGTGTACTCAACCATGTGTACCACAGCCTGGCCCTGATTTGAATTTTTTTCTTTTTATTGAGGTTAATGGCACAGTTGTGTACACATGGATACAATTTCCCAGCTCTTGTGGATAGATATCTGAAAAATACTTTCGTCTCCAATCTAGGTCCTCAGAACCTCACCTCCCATTCCTTCCCCCAGAGTCCCTTGCTTTGGTGTAATACCCTCACCCTAAGGCCAAGTTTCATCTTGCGTTCTCCCTTTCTGACCCTGTCTTCTGAGTTCCACCTATATGTGAGGTCACCCAATATTCATCCTTCTGTTCCTGACTCATCCCACCCAACACTGTTCCTTCAGGTTTCAACCAAGATGAGGCAGAGATAGGGATTTTAGTGTTTCTGGTCTGATATTTAGATCTTTGATAGTTGGCCTTTGTTCAACAACATTGATCATGTTGCTCTATTCATTTTGCCTTCCTTTCTCCTACTGCTGTTGTTTCTGTTTCCAGCTCTGCTCCACCACTGATCTCACCTCCTTGGAATTCCTTTGCTTTTTTTTCTTTTTCTTTTACCCTTTTTTTTTTTTTTTAGGACTCCTTTCAGTAATTCCTGCAAGGCAAAATTGGAGGTGATGAATTCCTTCAGTTTCTGTATGCTTGGGAAAGATTTTAATTTTTCCTTCATATTTGAAGGTTGATATGGCAAATAGAGTATTCATGGCTTACAAATCTTATCTTTTAATGCTGTGACTATGTCATCCCATTCCTTTCATGCCTCTAGGATTTGTGGTGAGAAATCTTATGAAAGCCTGATGATTCTACCTCCACAAGTCAGAGTCTTCCTTTCTTTAGTGGCTTGCAATATTTTTTCCTTGTCTTTTTTTTTTTTTTGGATAGTATGTTGTGTCATAGTATGTGCATGCTGTTTTGGATTTAGTAGTGTGCATTCAACTTTATGAATGTCTATGTTTTAAATGTTGCCCAGGTGTGAAAAAAATTTCTGCCATAATTTCTTTGAATAAGTTCTCTGCTCTTCTTTCCTCTTCATCATCAGGTATACCAATAACTCTTATATGATTTTTTTTTCTAATGGAGTCTGCTATTTAACAGAGGATTATTTCATTTTTCACAAACCTATCCTCTCCAACAGCTTTGCACTCAGAGAGTGTGTGGCTGTATCTTCTAGCCCTGATATTCTCTCCTCAAACTGATTTATTCTACTTAGTAGGCCTCATAGGTAATCCTTAACTCCATTCAAAATGTCCTTCATATCCTGTAGCTCCCTTCAAAGTTTTCTTTGTGCCTTTTATAGCTTATTGGTGAAATGACCTCTGAGATCATGAATCTATGTCTGGATGTTATGGTTGGAGTCTTGAATTGCCTTTGTAATAAGCTTTCTGAGTTAAACTCAGACTTTTTTTTCCAAGTCTTTTTTTAAATATCATAATCTATATTATAGTCACAAAAATCATAATCAATTACAGTTAAGACAAAGCAATATAAAATATGGGTCAAAAGGAAAATAGTCCTCAGGCAGAATTTGTGTCTTCAAGTTTTTACTAGTTTAATAGTCCTTCAAGCTTGTAGCTCCTCAAAGACAAATCATGAAAAAGAAGAAGAAAAACTTTATTTCAAACAGCTTCACTGGTGTATGCTACAACGCTTAGTTGTAGCAAACAATTTCATTTTAAACCTGCATTGATGTATAAATTAGACATTATTTAGGAATGATTAATTTCTGCTAAAGTATAGATTTAGTCCAATATTATGTCAATTTTTTACCTCATTACTTAGTGGCTGTAAGGTTATTCTCATTTCCAAATCTTTGTGAGTTTGAACCATTGAATTTTTGTTTTCATTAAGTGTGGTTTCTGTTGTTCATCCAACAGGTGGCACTGTGGCTATGCTGTTTATATGTCATGGAGTGGAAGAGGCTTCCAGTTACCTTGGATAGGTTTAGGCAGATAGGGTCTTTTTTTTTAAAAGTTGTTATTGAGGGATTAATGTTTTACAGTCTACAGCAAATAAAAGTTTGTACATGCATAACATTTCCCAGTTTTCCACATAATAATAGAACCCCCACTAGGTCCTCTGCCATCATGTTCCAGGACCTGAACCCTCCCCTCCACCCACCCTAGATTCTTTTACTTTGGTGCAATACACCAACTCCAGTCCAAGTTCTGCTTTGTGTTTTCTCTTCTGAGCTTGTTTTTCATCTTCTGCCTATAAGTGAGATCATAACATATTCATCCTTCTGTTTGACTTATTTCACTTAACATGATTCCTTCAAGTTCCATCCAAGTAGGGCTGAAAATGGTGAAATCACCATCTTAATAGGTGAGTAGTATTCTATTGTGTATATATACCACAACTTGCACTCATTTGTTGTTGAACACATGGGTTGCTTCCAGGTTTTGGCTGTTACAGATTGTGCTGCTATAAACATAGGTACACACAAATCTTTTTAGATGGGTGTGTTTGGTTCCTTAGGATATATCTCCAGGAGAGGAATTGTAGGGTCATAGGGTAGGTCCATTTCTAGCCTTCTGAGAGTTCTCCAGACTGTTCTCCACAGGGGTTGGACCAATTTACATTCCCACCGGCAGTGCAGGAGTGTTCCTTTGTCCCCACAACCTTTACAGCATTTATTGCTGCTACTTTTTCTGATGTATAACATTCTCACAGGAGTGAAGTAGTATCTCATTGTTGTCTTTATTTGCATTTCTCTGACAATCTGTGACTTAGAGATTTTTTCATATGTTTGTCTGCCTTCTGGATCTCTTCTATGGTGAATATTCTGTTCATATCCTCTCCCCATTTTTGATTTGGTCATTTGTCTTCTTGTTGTTGAGTTTGGTTATTAGCCTCTTGTCTGATGTATGACACGTAAAGATCTTCTCCCATTCCGTGAGGAGTCTCTGTGTTTGGGTAGTGGTTTCTTTTGCTGTGCAGAAACTGGGTCTTCTGGCTTGTTTCAGACTGTATTCTGTTCTTTGGCAGCCCACTGCCACAGTCTGGATAGGCTGCACTATTTACTTTCTGACCAGGTTTTCTCTTCCTTCTTGGGGCAGAGCCTATATGTTCTGTTCTGTGGCTAATAAAATGGCACCACCTACCCACTGCTGGCTGCTAGCACCTGGCTTAAGTTGTTTTTGTTTTGAAAACTTCTCTTGTGCCCCTTATCCCATGTGCCTGCACCCATTTGTGGTTTTTTGAAATTTTTTAAATATATTTTTAATATATTAACTTAATTATTAACTTTGTGAAATTTTTAATATATTAACTTAATTATTAACTTAACTTTAATATATTGACTCCAAGCTTTGTGAATTTTTTCAAACATTCCAGTTGAAATGTTGTTAGATTCTGGGTGTTTTTTTCATTGCTTTGTCTAGTTGTTCCGGATACTTTTGGTTCCTGCTACTTCATGGCCACACGCCATGGAAGTTGATTGCTCTCATGGTACTTTTAGAATTTCATTTTCTTTGCTTCTGAAGTGAAAGTCCTAGTGGCTGTAACTTCAATTCCTTGAAGCTTTTACTTAAAAATATTTTTTCAGGTGCTGGGAGGTGACACACACAGTAGGGTATACATATTATAATGCACAAGGATCTGGGTTCAAGCCCCTGGTTCCCACCTGCAGGGGGAAAGCTGCATGAACAACAAAGCCATATTGCAGGTGTCTCTCTTTTTCTCCTTCTCTACCTTTCCCCTACGCCCCCCCCCCATTCCATGTCAATTTATCTCCTCTACCCAATAAGTAAATGAATAAATAAAATATAAAAATGAAGATTTTTTTCTCATTTAAAAATACAAATGATAGAATACTGGTGATTCAGGGAGTGTTGCAGTGACAAGAGCATTGAAATTAAAAGTATGAGATTCCAAGTTCGTCATAGCCTCATTCTCTTGTTCTCTCTCTCTTCTTGTTTCTCTCTCATGTTAATAAGTTTTTTTAAGTGGGGAGTCAAGTGGTAGTGCAGCGGGTTAAGCGCACATGGTGCAAAGAGCAAGGACAGGCATAAAGATCTCGGTTCTAGCTCCGGGCTCCCCACCTGCAGGGGAGTCGCTTCACAGGTGGTGAAGCAGGTCTGCTGGTGTCTGTCTCTCTCTCTCTCCCTCTGTGTCTTCCCCTCCTCCATTTCTCTCTGTCTTAGCCAACAATGACGATATTAGTAACTACAACAATAATAACTACTACAACAATAAAAAACAATAAGGGCAACAAAAGGGAAAATGAATAAATAAATGTTTAAAAATTTTTTTAAAGTGATAGAATACTTTCAAAAATTGCAATCTCTGTGATGTCCATGTTTGTGATCTTTTTACCTTCTAAGCACTGTTTCATTCACTGTAAGCAAGAATTATAGCTGGGCAGTTGATTTACCTCCCAATATGAAGTAAACCAGTATTCTCTGTTATATTCAGTTAGGTCAGGCCATCCACAGTAAGTGCTTCCAATTATTTTTCTCTTCTTGTCCACCTCACTGACCACATTTGTGATTTAAAAAAAAAAAATCTCCTAGGAACAAAAGAACTTTTGAGGCAGAGAATACGGTGGACATTTATGTGTAGCCCGGCAGGTTCATTTTTGAAGAATAGAGTCAAGGTTTGAGTAAAATGAAGGGTGATTGCTGATTAGGTAGGAATTTTAAAAACAAACAAACAACAACACACACACCCTTCCAACTGGTTTCTAGAATATTCCCTAGACTATCTAGAAATTCACCAGCCACTTCCTAACACAGAGAATTCTGACTTTATAGGATCTTGCCAAAGTCCTCTACTGGCCACAGTACCTTCTGTAGCTCCTACAGTGAATTCCTGCCCCTGAGACTGTCCGCAAGAAATGGAGCTGCCAGGGGCTTTGTGGAGGACATCTGCCAGCCATTTACACCCACCCCCACCCTCACCCCCACCCCCGTGTGTGCTGAAGCCAGGGCTCTTTGGATTCTGGGTCTAAAGGAGGCAGTAGTTATTCAGCAGATTTAGATAAGATCTTCTAATTAGCAGCACCATAAGCTTATTTAAATGTCAGCTCTGGTTCTGAGAACAGAAGCAAAACAAAGGTTCTGACCCTGCTTGGGCTGCCAGCTTGCAGAAGCACTGAGCTACCTCCTTCATTCTCTCAGCTTCACTCATTGTCAGCATTCTAGCTCTCCTCTGGGCCAGACCCCTGTGGAGTAAGGGGAGCAGGGGTCACCCACCACTTCCAAACACACCTGTTCTTAGGACAGAGAATGTTTACTATTATTTTTTGCAAACCTTTGCCACCTAGGCTTTGCCTTCCTATTTATCCCTTTATAGCTAATTTAGCTATTGATAGATATCCCTTGGGCATGTTCCCTAACAAGAGGACAATTAATTCCCCAGAGGGAACTCAGCCTTCCTGCTAGAACAACCTGTTCAACTGACAGTCAACCCTGACAAGGTAACTTATAAATAGGAAAATTTGTCCAGGCAACAAAGGTTATAGAGCAAGATTACAAACAAAACACCCCCCCACAAACAAAAGAAAAGAAAACCAGGTAGAGTCTGGATTCATACAGGATAGATACATATTTAAGAATCTCCCAAGAAAAGCCTTCTGAATCCTGACTGTTTTATTGGCATATAAATTCTTCTCTTCCTCAGGGATATTTGGTCTCTTGGCTGTGTCTTATATGAGCTCTGCACACTCAAGCATCCTGTAAGTGTCTTTACCATCACGTTAATCTCCATTTCTTCAAACTATATAAGTGAAATTAACTTGTGAAGGAAATAAAGGTTAATGTGGTTTTATTTGCTTGTTAACATGTTTCTGGGGGAAGTTATTAAGAAGAATGATATTGACCCAATAAGATGCTTACACTATACTATAAAAAAAAATCCAAGTTAGAGAATAGTGTGTGTGGCATCTCCCTATTAAAAATAAATTGTATGGTCTGGAAGATGGCACAGTGGATAAAGCACTGGACTCTCAAGCATGAGGTCTTGAGTTCAAACCCTGGCAGTACATGTACCAAAGTGATGTCTGCCTCTTTCTCCCCTCCTATCTTTCTTATTAATAAATAAATAAAATATTTAAAAATAAATAAAGAAATTGTGGGGGTCAGATGGTGGCACACATACAAAGATCTGGGTTCAAGCCCCTGGGTTTCCACCTGCAGGGGGAAAGCTTCACTAGCAGTGAAACAATGCTATAGGTTTTTCTCTCTCTCTTTCTCTCTCAAGTCTCCATTCTCTTTCCCTCTCAATTTCTCTCTGTTCTATCAAATAAAGTAAATAAGTAAAGTAAAATAAAGTATTAGAAAAAAATTAAATTAATTTTGGGGTAGGGAGGCAGCTGGGAGATAGGTAGTTCACCGTGTAGAGTGTACACTTTGCCATGCTCAAGGACCTAGGTTTAAGACCCTAGACACCACATGGGAGCACCATGCAAAGGGAAAGTCTCATGCACTGATGCTGTGGTGTTTCTTCTCTCTGTCTCTCCTCTCTCTGTTTTTCACCCTCTGCCTTAAGAAAAAAAAAAAATTCCACTGTGAGCAATGGGATCATGCAGATGTGAAGCCTTCAGAAAAACTCTAGGGAGTCGGGCTGTAGCACAGCAGGTTAAGCGCAGGTGGTGCAAAGCACAAGGACCAGCATAAGGATCCCGGTTCGAGCCCTGGCTCCCCACCTACAGGGGAATCGCTTCACAGGCGGTGAAGCAGGTCTGCAGGTGTCTGTCTTTCTCTCCTCCTCTCTGTCTTCCCCTCCTCTCTCCATTTCTCTCTGTCCTATCCAACAACTACGACAACAATAAAACAACAAGGGCAACAAAAGGGAATAAATAAATAAAATAAATTTAAAAAAAAAAAAAAAAAAAAAAAAAAAGAAAAACTCTAACAACAAATAAATAATAAGTTGCAGGAGTAGGTTATATAGCAGACTTTCATGCCTAAGGCTCAGAGGCTTCTTTTTTTATTTAAATTTTTATTTATAAAAAGGAAACATTAACTGAACTATAGGATAGGAGGGGTACAACTCCACACAATTCCCACCACCAGAACTCCGTATCCCATCTCCTTCCCTGATAGCTTTCCTGTTCTTTAACCCTCGGGGAGTATGGACCCAAGGTCATTGTGGGATGCAGAAGGTGGAAGGTCTGGCTTCTGTAATTGCTTCCCCGCTGAATATGGGCATTGACAGGTTGATCCGTTTCAAGTTCAATCCCCAGCACCACTATAAGCCAGAAATTAGCATGAGTGGTAGCGTGGTACTATGGTGTCTCTCTTCTTTATCTGTCTCTCTCTGAAATAGAGTAGAATGCCAAACTTGAATGCTTGAGATCCTGAGTTCTGTCCTCACCATTCATGTGCCAGAGTGATGCTCTGGTTCTCTCTCTGTTATATTAATAAGTAATGGAATGACACCTTAAAAATAAGGTGAACATGGGGGTTGGAGAGTAGCACAGTGGGTTAAGTGCAGGTGATGCAAAGCACAAGGACTGGCATAAGGATCCCGCTTTGAGCCCCTGGCTCCCCCCTACCTGCAGGGGGGTTGCTTCACAAGTGGTAAAGCAGGTCTGCAGGTATCTATCTTTCTCTTCCCCTCTCTGTCTTCCCCTCCTCTCTCCATTTCTCTCTGTCCTATCCAACAACAATGACATCAATAACAACAATAATAACTACAACAATAAAACAAGGGCAACAAGAGGGAATAAATAAATTTAAAAAATAAGATGAACATTATTGTATTTATATAAAATAAACATTAAAAATACTAAAATGAAATATACCTCTGAATGATGAAAATATGTCTTATTCCCTAGTTTATAACTTCTTCTCTCTTCTATTGTCATAACAAGTAAAAATTATTTTGATAATGAGAAAAAACTAAAACAAGATAAAAGCCCTTATTTAAAATAACATGGCGTCTGGTAACTGGTAAGTTTTTCCCTTCTTTTTATTTCTCTGAGTGAGAAAAAAAAAAGCCTGTAATGGTGAGAGCTTCTCCACCCCACCCCAAACTTTGCCAAAAAAAAAAAAAATTGTTTTTCCATGAGAGAGTGCTTAGCTCTGACATACGTGAAGTTGGGAAAGCTGAGCTGCAGGCTTGCAACTCTACAGCTGAGTTATCCTCCTGGTCTCACAGTGCTCCTAAAGGTTAAAAACACTGCGTTGCAGGTAGAAAAGAGATCATTATGACTGTGCAAAAAGACTTTCAATCATGAGGTTCAATCCCTAGCACCACCATAAGCCAGAGGTGAGCAATGCTGTGATCCATTCATCTCTATCATTAAAAGAAACCATATTAAAAGGATAATTGCTTTGCTTTTTTGCTATTACTTTACATAGTAATGTTGAATTTTTCTCAGAGTTAGTATCAGTATTCTCTGTCTCTCCAGTTTGAGGGTCGCAACTTACACCAGCTGGTTCTGAAGATTTGTCAAGCACACTTTGTCCCAATATCTCCAAGGTATTCCCCAGACCTGCAGGCCTTGATATCCCATCTCTTTAAAGTGTCTCCCCGAGATCGGCCATCTATTAATTCCATCTTGAAAAGGCCCTTTATAGAAATTCTCATTGCCAGACACTTGACTCCTGAGGTAAGTTCTGAGGTGATTCTGTTTAGATTTTGATATAGATTTCACTTAGCAGGGTCATGACATGTGTTTTTTTGGGGGGGTTTAGGTCATTCAGGAAGAATTCAGCCGCACAATAATAAGAAGAGCAAGACCGTCAGCTTCTCTACCTGCCAGGAAGGTGGTTCAAGGTGAGCATTAGCCAAGCAGTCCCAATGTATTCATTACATGTGTCCACAGAGTGAGTCATAATCTATGGCAGGGAAATCTGACCAAGTATGCTGAATAATAATACACCATAAATGGTGCAGCCTGATTACTTGAGCTCTGGTGACTACATTTCATTATCTTAATCCTGTTGCTTGTATACTGTTAACATTAATCCCCATTTTAAGAAAAGTAGTGTCATATATTGTCAGAAATATGCAAGGAAACTCTGGAAAGAATGGTTTTCTCCACTCAAAGAAAATTCATGGTTCCTGTCACATGTGGAAAAGAGAAATTAAACCCTGTGCTATAAACTATTAACCCATCAATACAGTGATTAAAAAAATAAACAGGGGCCAGGCTGTGGCATATCTGGTTTAGTGCACATGTTACCATGTGTAAGAACCTGGGTTCAAGCCTTTCTCCCTCTCTATCATCCCCTCCCCTCTCAGTTTCTCTCTGTCCTATCAAAAAGAAAGCAAGAAGGAAGGAAGGAAAAAAGAAAGAGAAAATAAATAGTATTTTCAGCACTTCTCTCTGTCTCTAGCTGTTGAAAACTCACTGTGGTCAAAATCTTGTGCTTACATTTTCATAAGCATCAATATTAAATGTGTGAAGAATTGCTTAAATTGAAGTTGTTTTATTTTGGTTAAATAAGAGCATGACATACAGAAAATGAGATTCCAAGGCAAAAACCTACCACGATCAAGGATATCAGTGCCAATTCAAAGGAAGAATGTATTACATAGGAAGGAATGGAGACCACCAGCAGGAGTTGAGAAGCCCATATCAGTAAGTTAGTTCTACTAAACCCTTTCTCTGGCTTTTAATCTGTTGATGTAGTCTACAGTTTTCTTAAATCTGTGCTTTGGTTTAACAGCTGAAGATGTTACCAAATCCCAGGTTTGAATTGCTTGCTCACCTCTTGAAATCTAACAATCAAGAGTAAGGGGTTGTTGATGAAAGAGAAGTGGGTTTTATTCAAGAGCTAGCAGCCCAAGATAATGGCAGACTTGTGTCTGGAAAGAGAACATACTGGGCCAGGAGATAATTTTGCTTGTTAGAGCATAATGTTGCTTGCCTGAGGTCTCAAAAGCCAAAGTCTCAGTCCCTGGCACCACCTTATTCTAGAGCTGAGCAGTACTCTAGCTCTTTCCCCCTTCTCCTTCTCTCTCTCTTTTCCCCTTCCTCTTTGTCTCTCTACCAAGAATTTTGTCATTGTTGGGGTTGATTCTGGATTTTCTAGGTTGAGTTCTTCAGATAAAGAGACACAGAGACAGAAAGAAGAGAAACATCATGACAACAAAACTTCCTTCTTAGTAGGAGGCTAGGAGGATATACGAAAATTTCCTTCTTAACAGGAAGCTAAGAGGATATAAGAAGTATGTGTGGAGAGCAAGGTAATTCTTTAATATTTGCTCACTTAGTCATGGATACTAACTAGCTCATGACTTTGGAGTGCGCTAGTTTTATATTTATAATCATTCTGTAGCGAACATCAAAGCCATATTATTGAGCAATCTCTTACTATCTATTTTTAAAAGATTTAAAAGATTATTTATTTCCTTTTTTGTTGCCCTTGTTTTTATTGTGGTTGTAGTTATTATTATTATTATTGATGTTGTCATTGTTGGATAGGACAGAGAGAAATGGAGAGAGGAGGGGAAGACAATAAAGGGGGAGAGAAAGATAGACACTTGCAGACCTGCTTCACCACCTGTAAAGTGGCTTCCCTGCAGGTGGGGAGCCAGGGGTTTGAACCAGGATCCTCACGCCAGTCTGCACTTTGCACTTACTATCTATTTTTAAGACAATGTGTTTTCTTACAAATGCATTGATTTTATAACTCAAATTTTGATATTTTTTAATAAATATGATTTTTCTTCTTATTTTTTCTTTATTTTATAGGACAGAGAGAAATTTAAAGTAGTGGGGAAATAAAGAGAGACACCTGTAGCACTGCTTCTCCACTTATCAAGTTCTCCCCCCTACCCCAAAAGATGGGGACTGGGGGCATGAACCTGAATCCTTGCCCATGGTAACATGTGCAGTCAGCTAGTTGCACGACTACCTGGATTCTCAGTAAGATTTTTTTTTTCTATGCAGGGCAAATAAATAGCATAGTTGTAGAAAATCTCATGCATTTTATTCTCCTAATTCTGATATATTTTATAGTATTGTGTATTTTTTTATTGTATATTCATTGATTTCTTCTTCCTCTAGAGATCTTTTTAATTATTTGGATTCACTTCAGCTGAGTGTTAAATCTCTTAATTCATGCTAGTGAAATCCTCCTGGCATATACACAATAAAATAAATATTCCTTTAATTAAAAAATTGAATTAAAAAAATTTATATTTATTATCCCTTTTGTTACCCTTGTTTTTTCTTGTTGTTGTAGTTATTATTGTTGTCGTCATTGTTAGATAGGAAGGAGAGAAATGGAGAGAGGAGGGGAAGACAGAGGGGGAGAGAAAGATAGATACTTGCAGACCTGCTTCACCACCTGTGAAGCGACTCCCCTGCAGGTGGGGAGCTGGGGGCTTGAACTGGGATCCTTACGCCGGTCCTTGTGCTTCACACCATGTGAAAAATTGCATTTTTAAAGAAGTCTCATGGAGTAATAATTAGAAGGCTTGATAGATAGATATTAGAAAATGTCTTTAGATAATTTTTTTTAATTGCTGGTCAATTTTTTGGCTTTCATCCGATGGGATGTGTTTAACTTTATTAAAGAAAAATTTTAAAAGTATGTTTTGACTTAGAATACTTGCTGGTAGATCCATTTGAAAAAGAAAACCTTTAAAAGATTAGAGGGTGGATTAAGTTAGAACAAGTTGACATTTTCCTAATCCTTTGAAAGCTTCTGCTGATGCAGGAAAATGAATAGATTTCCACAGGAACCACCTCCGACTTTCTCATAACCAGTTGGGATTTTAAAGTAAATCCTAAAGAGGTTATTTATTTCCTCCTAATGCTTTTCCCTATTTCTAATCATTTTCAACATTTAATAAGTAGTGACTTCTTCTGGGTAGTATATAGGCAAGAATGAGAAAACTTTTTTTGAAGAAAACTGCTTTACACTTTTAAAAGATTATATACTCTATATGTAGCTAATGTTTAGACTAATAAGCCAAATTTTACACATTGACATTAATATTTAAATAGAAATATATGAAAGTTTATTTGGTTGTTTTTATTTTTGTTATCCTTCCTGGAACTTCACCATTCTACGTCAGCTTTTTTAGATAGAAACAAAAAGAAAGAAGAGGACAGACAATGGTGCACCTGGTTGAATGCACATGTTACAAACTCAAGCACCAGAGTTCAAGCCCCTAGTCCCCACCTGCAGGGGAAAAGCTTTCCTCTCAATTTCTGTCTCTATCCAAATAAATAAACAAATAAATAAATGTGAAAAAATATATATACAGAGAGAATAATACTGAAATTTCCTCCAGTTTAAGGGGGGTGGGGGAGGCCTAGGGGTAGCAAAATTATTGACTATGGCACAGCAGTACTTAGATCTTTAAAATCACTTTCTATTTTAGAATTTGAGGAGTCTAAGAGGGGGTGGAGTGGTAGTGCACATGGCTGGCAAAGCGCACAGACCGGCGTCAGGGTCCCAGTTTGAGCCCCCGGCTCCCCACCTGCAGAGGGGTCACTTCACAAGCAATGAAGCAGTTCTGCAGGTGTCTCTCTCTCTCTCTCTCTCTCTCTCTGTCCTATCCAACATTAGTGGCAACAACAATAATAATGACAACAACAAGGGTAACAAAAAGGGCAACAGAAGGGGAAAAATAGCCTCCAAGAGCAGTGGATTCATAGTGCAGGCACCAAGCCCCAGTGATAACTCTGGAGGCAAAAAAATAAATAAAGTCTAAGATTATTTTACTGTGAATACAACTCTGGAACAAAAATATGCTTTCACTGCCTAGATTAGGCACTGTCATTGTCAAACTGTCACATTTATAAATTGTTACTATGTGTCAGATAACAAAAATAAAATCATTCAGTGACAATTTTGATGTCCTCTAATTGAAAGGAAAGCCAATCCATGGGCTGGGGGAGTACAATGCAGCCCTGCCCCTGAGGGAGCCAGGGCAAGAGTAGGGTTTATAGGCTGTAGAAAGAGGCAACTTAAAAAGGGGCTTGACTGTGGATTTCTGTATAAAACTAGAGAATCCCATTTTCTTGGATAAGGTGCACAAGCTGGCTGAGTTGAGTTGGTGTTCTTGACAACAGTGTGTTTCCTGGAAGTGCGGGTCAACTTAGATATTTGAAGTGGACTGAGTTACTGCAGCAGCAGACATTTTGTGGGGCCCCATACACAAATTATCTTTATTTTATGTATTTGAAAAATTCTCTCAGGGGTCAGGTTCTGGCACATCTGATTGAGCACACAGGTTGCCATGGGCAAGGACCCAGGTTCAAGCCCCTAGTCCTCAGTTGCAGAGTGGAAGCTTCACAAGCAGTGAAGTAGTGCTTCAGGTCTCTCTCTCACTCTCTCTCTCTTTCTCTCTCCTTCTTTATCTCCCGCCTTCCCCTCAATTTCTTTCTGTCTTTATTTAATAAATAATAAAATATAAGGAAGAGGGTGCTGAACAGTAGTGCACCGGTTAAGCGCACATAGTGTGAAGCACAAGGACCTCAAGGACTAGCCTAAGGATTTCAGTTGGAGCCCTCGGCTCCCCACCTGCGGGGCAGGGGGTGGCACTTCACAAGCGGTGAAGCAGGTCTGCAGGTGTCTTTCTCTCCCCCTCTGTCTTCCCCTCCTGCTGGGCTATCTTCACGGGTGGGAGAGAACAGGAACTCCTGGAACTGTGGCAATACAATTCTTTATTCCTGCGGGCGCCCCAGAGTCCGGTGTGAGTGCAGTGGATTAAGCCATGTGGGCCTCCTGCTCTGCATGCCTGCCCTTCTCCAGGTCTGGATGTGGGAAAGGAAAGATAGCGAAACCAGGAACAGAAGTAGGTTTTATGGGATAAAAACCGGAAGTGGCAAGTCAGAAATGGAAATGGCTAGGAAAGGGGGTGGAGAGAGGCAAAAGTCATGCTGGGAAGGTGGAAGCGTCCTTAGCAACTGTTGGGATGGTTTTAACTGGTGGGAATTAGCAATACTGTGAGGGGATAACGTGGTGGGAAGACCTTTAGTCATTTCTAAGACAAAGCAGAAGATTGGTATGTAAATAATAATACTTGCATGGAAATATGGTGGTTTTTGGGCCCTGCCAATGTTCAACCACACCTACACAATTTCCCAACACCCTCTCTCGATTTCTCTTTGTCCTGTCCAACAGCAACAACAAGGGCAACAAAATGAGAAAAATGGCCTCCTGGAGCAGTGGATTTGTAGTGCAGGCACTGAGCTCCAGTGATAACCCAGGAAACAAACAAACAAACAAACAAAATATATATATGGAAGGAAACTCTCTTCTTTTCAACCCTTCAGGTAAAAATGGTAGGAAGACCCCAATTGGCACCTGTGTGTGGACATTATGATTATTATTATGCTCAACTTGACTTGTTGAGGAAGAAAGCCCATGAGCCAAGTGACCGCTGTGTTCCTCACAAAGACATCAGAGCTGGGAATCATATCCAGGAAATGCACCTGTGTCCATCGCCATGCCAATGGTAATGCTGGACTCTAACACCAGTTTCAATCCTCTGAAAATATTTCATATTTATTTACTTCCAGAATATTTCTCCAGCTTCAATATATATCCCACGCAGAACTTCAAATTCTTAATTTTTTTCCTTCTATGAATTTTACAGGTTTGATGAAAATAATTATCTGTGCATAATTTTCCAGAGAGGTTATTACTGTTCATCAGTAATATTTGAATTGAAATCAGATATTTTGAGGCAAAATGAAAAGTGACATTTATTTCATTTAGGACTTAATGCTTTTGAGATTTTTCAGAGTGTGGAAGTATTAGAAAGAAAAAATGATAGAACTAATGGGGCTGGCAAGATAACTCACGTGGATAGTGGACCTACTTTGCCATCACAGCACCTAGGTTTGAGCTGGCCCCCTACCACACCAGGGAAAGCTTCAGTGCTATGGTCTCTTTCTCTGTCTCTCACTCTGTCTCTGAAAAAGTTATCTCACAATAATAAAGCTGTGGCAACTACAAAGACACACACATGCACACGCACACACACCTGCTTGTATTTTAGATTTTAAAAACTCACTACATATCAGATTATATAGTTCCATAATATTTCTCTTTTTTCTCACACTGATGCCAGCACTCTTGTTTCCAAAATGATTGACACCCACCTATAGGCCTAAAGACCTAAGATTAGGAAATTTATTTTTTTATTTGTCATTTATGCATTTTGAGAGAGAGAGAGAGAGAGAGAGAGAGATGAGGAGGAGAAGAAGAAGAAATAGAAAGAGGAGGTGGAGGAGGAGGAGAGGAGAAAGAGGAGGTGGAGGAGGAAAAGAAGGAGGAGGAGGAGGGAACTAGGGGACTAGAATTCCATTTTGGTATATGTGGTGCTAGGAATGGATCTTGGAGCTTTCTGCATATAAGCCCTGTGCTCTGCCACTGAACTACCTGCCTGGCCATAAAAACCACTAAAAAACAAAACAAACAAACAAAAAAAAACACCTTTGCTGTGGACTGGGAGGTGGCACAGTGGCTGGAGCCTTAAGCCTAAAAGCATGAGGTCCTGAGTTTGAACTCTGGCACTGCAGAGTGATGTTCTGGTGCATTCTCTCTCTCTCTCTCTTTTTTTTTTCTCTCTCTCTCTTCCTCTCTCTCTCTCTCTCTCTCTCTCTCTCCCTCCCTCCCTCTCTCCTCTTTTTCTGTTAATAAATTAAAATTTTTTCTTGCTATTACAAGTGTGTTTTCAGGATTGGAAATTTGCTAATATTTGGTGACTTTGGCTATTTATTGTTGAAACTGTGGGTGGATTATGAAGGATATGAGAGACCATGTGGCAGTGCCCTCATCAGACAGTTAATAAAATCTCGATCAGCAAGAGTGAGAATGACTTCTTCATAGACACATAATGGGAAAAGTATATGTTTTCTTTTTTCTTTATTTAAAAAAGGAGACATTGGGCGGGGGTAGATAGCATAATGGTTATGCAAACAGACTCTCATGCCTGAGGCTTTGTTAAGTTCCAGGTTCAATCCCTCACACCACCATAAGCCAGAGCTGAGTAGTGCTCTGGTAAAAAAAAAAAAAAAAAAAAGAGACATTAACAAAACCATAGGATAAGAAGGGTACACAATTCCCACCACCAGATCTCTGTATCCCATCCCCTTCCTAATAGCTTTCCTATTCTTTATTTCTCTGGGAGTATGGACCCAAGGTCATTGTGGGATGCAGAAGGTGGAAGGTCTGACTTCTGTAATTGCTTCCCTGCTGAACACGGGCATTGACTGGTTAATCCATACTCCCAGCCTGCCTTTCTCTTTCCCTAGTAGGGTGGGGCTCTGGGGAATCCGAACTCCAGGACACATTGGTGGGGTTGTCTGACCTAGGAAGTCTGGTCGGCATCATGCTGGCATCTGGAACCTGGTGGCTGAAAAGAGAGTTAACATACAAAGCCAAACAACTTGTTGAACAATTATGGACCTAAAGGCTGAAATAGTGCAGATGAAGTGTTGGGGGCTACTGCAGACTATTGTGTACTTTTGCTTTCAAGTATATATTTTGCCCTAGTTTATGTTTTCTTTTTTAAAAGTTATTGGATGCTTTTATGATCTTTGTTTTCCATAGCACATATATTTTTTAAATAAATAATTTATTTCTTTATTGGGGAATTAATGCTTTACATTCAACAGTAAATACAATAGTTTGAACATGCATAACATTCCCCAGATTCCCATTTAACAATACAACCCCCACTATTTCATTCATCATTTTTCATGGACCTGTATTCTCCCCACCCAGCCACCCACCCCAGAGTCTTTTACTTTGGTGTAATACTCCAATTCCATTTCAGGTTCAACTTGTGTTTTCTTTTCTGGTCTTGTTTTTCAACTTCGGCCTGAGAGTGAGATCATCCCATATTCATCCTTCTGTTTCTGACTTATTTCACTCAACATGATTTTTTCAAGGTCCATCCAAGATCGGCTGAAAACGGTGAAGTCACCAGTTTTTACAGCTGAGTAGTATTCCATTGTGTATATATACCACAACTTGCTCAGACACTCATCTGTTGTTGGACACCTGGGTTGCTTCCAGGTTTTGGCTATTACAAATTGTGCCGCCAAGAACATATGTGTACACAGATCTTTTTGGATGGATGTGTTGGGTTCCTTAGGATATATCCCCAGGAGGGGAATTGCAGGGTCATAGGGTAGGTCCATTTCTAGCCTTCTGAGAGTTCTCCAGACTGTTCTCCACAGAGGTTGGACCAATTGACATTCCCACCAGCAGTGCAGGAGGGTTCCTTTGACCCCACAACCTCTCCAGCATTTGCTGCTGTTACCTTTTCTGATGTATGACATTCTCACAGGAGTGAAGTGATATCTCATTGTTGTCTTTATTTGCATTTCTCTGACAATCAGAGACTTGGAGCATTTTTTCATGTGTTTCTCTGCCTTTTGGATCTCTTCTGTGGTGAATATTCTGTCCAAGTGCTCCCCCCATTTTTGGATGGGGTTATTTGTTGTCCTGTTGTTGAGTCTGGCAAGCTCTTTATATATGTTGGTTATTAAACTCTTATCTGATGTATGGCAATGTAAAGATCTTCTCCCATTCTGTGAGGGGTCTCTTGATTTGGGTAGTGGTTTCTTTTGCTGTGAAGAAGCTTTTTAATTTGATGTAGTCCCATAGGTTTATACTTGCCTTAGTCTTCCTTGTAATTGGATTCGTTTCATTGAAAATGTCTTTAAAATTTATGCGGAAAAAAGTTCTGCCAATATATTCCTCTAAGTATCTGATAGTTTGTGGTCTAACATCCAAGTCCTTGATCCACTTGGAATTTACTTTTGTATTTGGTGAAATACAGTGATTCAGTTTCATTCTTCTGCATGTTTCAACCCATTGTTTCCAACACCATTTGTTGAAGAGACTGTGCTTTCCCCATTGAATAGTCTGGGCCCCTTTGTCAAAGATTAGATGTCCATAGGTGTGGGGCCTCATTTCTGGGCTCTCAATTCTATTCCACTGGTCAGTGTGTCTGTTCATGTTCCAGTACCAAGCAGTTTTGATGACAATGGCCCTATAATACAGTTTGAGATCTGGGATTGTGATGCCTCCGGTTCTGTTCTTTTTTCTCAAGATTGTTTTGGCAATTCTAGGTCTTTTCTGGTTCCAGATAAACATTTGTAGCATTTGTTCTATTCTCCTAAAAAATGTGCTTGGGATCTTGATGGGGATAGCATTAAATTTGTAGATGGCTCTGGGTAATATATTCATTTTGATGATGTTAATTCTTCCAACCCATGAACATGGAATATCTTTCCACTTCTTTGTGTCTTTTTCAATTTCTTTGAGTAGTGACTCATAATTTTCAGTATACAAGTCTTTCACTTCTTTGGTTAGGTTTACTCCTAGATATTTTATTGTTTTTGTTGCTATAGAAAAAGGAACTGATTTCTGGATTTCAATTTCTTCTAACTTAGTGTTTGCATAGAGGAATGCCACTGACTTTTGAATGTTAATTTTATAGCCTGACACATTACTGTATTGCCTGATGATTTCCAAAAGCTTCTTGCTGGATTCCTTAGGTTTTTCCATGTATACTATCATGTCATCTGCAAATAAGGAGAGTTTGACTTCTTCTCTTCCAATCTGTATGCCTTTAATTCCTTGCTCCTGCCTGATGGCTATGGCAAGAACTTCCAACACTATGTTGAATAGTAATGGTGATAGTGGGCAGCCCTGTCTAGTACCTTGTTGGGTAGTTGCCATCTCCCCCTGGCTTCTGCTTAACCATATGCCTATATAGGGATTTTACTGATCCAAAGCTTTGGTCTATTTACATAAATCACTTTTACATAAAGCACTCCAGGGCATTGGTGGTTCTATGATAGGATTCTCTCCTGCTCCACCCCCTCCTTGTCACACACTGATCCCTTCTTTGTCACACTCTGATTTTCACCAGTCACTTTTCTCTCCACCCTCTCTATATCACATCCTGTTTCCACCCTACTTGGAGAGTATAAAAACAGCTGCTCTTCTGATTAAAGACACTTGGAAATTGCTTTCCGGCTCCGAGAGTACCAGAGTGTATCTCCTGCGGAAGTTGGTGCAGCACGAGTTCCTGATCCCTCTCCCACACAGCAGCCTAGATCAGCTCCAGTTGAGTTCTCTCCAACCCAGAGAGCACTAGC
This sequence comes from Erinaceus europaeus, assembly GCF_950295315.1. NCBI lineage: Eukaryota > Metazoa > Chordata > Mammalia > Eulipotyphla > Erinaceidae > Erinaceus > Erinaceus europaeus. The sequence continues at coordinate 84,226,969 of NC_080168.1, read as the reverse complement.
TCGGGAAGAAGTATCCTCAGGCTATCCCGGCAGTACCTGATCTGAGGGGAAATGCTTCCAGTTTTTCACCATTGAGTATGATGTTGGCTGTAGGTTTGCTATACATAGACTCCACTATCTTCAGGAATTTTCCATCTAATCCCATTTTTTGTAGTGTTTTGATCATAAAGGGATGTTGTATTTTGTCAAAGGCTTTCTCTGCATCTATTGATATGACCATGTGGTTTTTGGTCTTGCTTTTGTTGATGTGGTGGATCACATTGATTGATTTACGTATATTAAACCAACCTTGCATGCTTGGGATAAACCCCACTTGGTCATGATGAACAATCTTTTTGATATACTGCTGTATCCGGTTGGCTAGAATTTTGTTCAATATTTTCGCATCTATGTTCATCAGAGATATTGGTCTGTAGTTTTCTTTTTTGGTTGTGTCCCTGTCTGCTTTTGGTATCAGGGTGATGTTGGCTTCATAGAAGCTGGCAGGGAGTATTCCAGTGTCTTCAATCTTCTGGAAGACTTTTAAAAGTAGAGGTATTAGTTCTTCTTTGAAAGTTTTGTAGAATTCATTTGTAAAACCATCTGGTCCAGGACTTTTATTTTTGGGAAGATTTTTGATAACTGTTTCAATTTCATTAGCTGTGATGGGCCTGTTCATGTTATCCACTTCCTCTTTACTTAGTTTTGGAAGTTGGTAGGTATCTAGGAAATCATTCATTTCTTCCAGGTTCTCTAGCTTGGTGGCATATAGTTGTTCATAGAAGACTCGCATGATATGTTGAATTTCTGCAGTGTCTGTTGTGATATCTCCTCTTTCATTTACTATCTGATTTATTTGGGTCTTCTCCCTTTTTTGTTTTCTGAGTCTGGCTAAAGGTTTGTCGATTTTGTTTACTCTTTCGAAGAACCAACATTTACTTTCATTGATCTTTTGTATGGTTTTCCTATTCTCAATGTTATTTATTTCTGCCCTAACTTTAGTGATTTCTGTCCTTCTGGTTGCTTTAGGATTCCTTTGTTGTTCTTCTTCTAGGTCTTTAAGATGTGCAATCAGGCTATTTATTTGTGCCTTTTCTTGTTTCCTAATGTGTGCTTGTATAGCTATGAACTTCCCTCTTAGGACTGCTTTAGCTGTGTCCCAAATATTTTGATAGCTTGTGTCTTCATTTTCATTGAACTCTCGAAACATTTTGATTTCTTCCTTGATTTCCTCTTTGACCCAGAAGTTGTTAAGAAGTGTACTGTTGAGCTTCCACATTTTGGGACTGTTACTAATCTTTTGTTGATTGTTAAGTGTTAGTTTAATTCCACTGTGGTCTGAGAAGATGCTTGGGATGATTTCAGTGCTCTTGAATTGGCTGATGCTGTCTTTGTGGCCTAACATATGGTCTATCCTTGAGAATGATCCATGTGGATTTGAGTAAAATGTGTATTCCAGTTTCTTGGGATGAATGACTCTGAAAATGTCCAATAGTTCTAGTTTATCTATCTCTTCATTTAGCTCCCTTATGTCTTTACTGATTTTCTGCCTGGATGATCTGTCAAGTTGAGATAGTGGGGTGTTGAAGTCCCCTACTATGATTGTGTTACTGTTAATATATTGCTGTAGCTCCTTCAGTAGAAGTTTGTTGTATTTAGATGGCTTCTCATTGGGTGCATAGATATTAATAATTGTTAAGTCCTCTTGATTGACTGATCCTCTGAGCATTAAGTAGTGTCCATTTCTATCTTTTTTAATCTTATCTATTTTAAAGTCTATCATATCAGATATGAGAATAGCTGTTCCTGCCCTTTTTTGTGGGCCATTGGCTTGTATGATAGTTTTCCATCCTTTCACTTTAAGTCTGTGTTTGTCTTGTTGAGTTAGGTGAGTTTCCTGTAGACAACATATTGTTGGGTTGTGTTTTCTGATCCATCTTCCTACTCTGTGTCTTTTAATAGGTGAATTCAGGCCATTGACATTTATTGATATCAAAGATTGAAGATATTTTAACGCCATTCTTGTAGAGTTTTAGAGTGTTTTGATATATGTCCTATTTGTGGTGGTCTGGTTGTTTATAGGAGACCTTTCAGAACTTCTTTCAGGGCAGGCTTGGTGATGGTTGCTTCCTTCTACTGTTGCTTGTCTGAGAAGGTTTTGATGCTTCCATCTAGTCTGAATGACAATCTAGCAGGATATAGTATTCTTGGCTGAAAGCCTTTCTCATTGAGCACTCGATAGATATCTTGCCATTCTCTTCTGGCCTGCAGTGTTTGTATGGAGAAGTCTGCTGCTAATCTTATGGGTTTTCCTTTGTAGGTGACTCTTTGTTTTTCTCTTGCAGCCTTGAGGATCCTTTCTTTATCCTTATTCCTTTCCAATCTAAGTATGACATGTCTTGGTGTCTTTAGGTCTGGGTTAATTCTGTTTGGGACCCTCTGGGCTTCTTGAATCTTTATGTCTTTGGTGTTGTCTAGACTAGAGAAATTTTCAGCTATTATGGCCTGGAGAATGCTTTCTTCCTCCCCTTCTCTTTCTTCCTCTGGTAAGCCAATAATGCGTATATTGTTTCTTTTGAAGTCATCCCATAGGACTCTGTTGTTGTTTTCAGCATCTCTTAATCTCTTTTTGAGATCTCTTACTTCTTTTTTAGTTGTCTCTAATTCATCCTCAATCTTGCTAATTCTGTTTTCAGCCTCATAGATTCTATTCTCTCTGCCCTCTACTGCTTTCTGGAGTTCATCTATTTTGTTGCCCTGCTCTGATACTGTTTTAGCTTGTTCAGCTAGTTGCCTTCTTAGCTCAGCGATTTCAGCTTTCAGCTCTCTAATAACCATGAGATAATTAGAATTTTCTTCCATTTTCTCATTTGTTGTTCCTGCATTTCTGATTACAATTTTTTCAAATTCTTTACTCACTCCTGTTATTATTTCCTTAGCTAATGTTTGGATGTTGAACTCGTTGTTTTGTGCTTCACTCTCTGGAGGACTTTTAGCTGGACTCTTGTCCTGGTTCGAGTCTCCAGTATTTTTTTCTTGTTGTTTTAACCATTTTATATATGTTAACAGTTTTTTCAATCCCTGAGTTGGAGCTCAGTGGTGTAAAAGTCTCTTTTTTTTCCTTCCCTGTAGGCTATGGGAACCTGAGGGTTTTTAAACTATCAATAGGCTTCTTAGCTTAATCACTGACTCCTGACCAAGAGATAAAGCAGGCAGAGATAATCTAGTGGTTATGCAAAGAGACTTTCACAGCCCCTCAGCTATGCCACCGAGGTATAGGTCTTCTCCTGAGTTTCCCGGCTAGATCTCTGTGCCCTGGTGTCCCTCCCTGTTGCTGCTCCAGATTCTGAGGGTAGTAGCAATGGAGACTCAGAGTTGCACTTAGTGAGTCTCTGGGGAGTCTTTTCCTCCCTTCAGCTGTCCCCTTGTTGTGGAGCAGACTGGAGGTGGTGTCTCCACTGATAAACTGTTGAACTGTTAGCAGCCACTTAATCTCTCCTTAGGCCCCTCTCTCCTCTCTGTCACCAGCCACGCGTGTTTGTACTCACGGGTGATTTACTGGGTTCCTGTGGTCATTCTAGTACTGTCTTGTTGCGGTCCGGGTGGTCTCCTTTGGTATTCCTAGTTGATCCGGGAGAGGAGAGGAGAGGAGAGGAGAGGAGAGGAGAGGAGAGGAGAGGAGAGGAGAGAAAGCGATCTGCTGCTCGTAGCTCCGCCTCCGGAAGTCGAATCCCATAGCACATATTTAATGACTTAGATGATCATGAAAAATTGTGTTCCAATAGTTCAGACTAATAATCACACATGTCTCAACTAGTAAGTAGCATGTATTTTGCATATGGGCTGGGTGCAGCCACAATATTCCCTTTCCTTTATCTTAGACACTGGGAAAAAATGTCTTCTACTCTTTGTCTAGATATGAAAACTGTCAAACCACCATTATTTTGATTATATGAGATTTTATCTGTCTGACTGCTGTCACATGCAATGGGAGAAAATTCCTTTTCTTGTCTTGTTCCCATCATTCTATCAGACTTTCTCTCTAGCTTCCTCTCTTCTCTCTCAGAGCTCCAAGTCCTTGGGTGTTTTACTAGTCTGGAGAGAGGGAAAGCTGTACAGAGTTTTTGGCAGGAGAGGAAATAGGAGGAGAGAACCCTGAGGTGGTTGAGTTTTCTTTGTTGTAGAGATAACATTACAAATGCCAATTAGCTTTCTGTGAGAGGGCTGACTGCCACAGCTAGCCCATTGAGTCAGGCATTACCTGTGTGTTAGACACCAGCCAGGCATTAGAAGTTCATAGACCTGATCTCTTCTAATTCTCATCTAAACCTCTGTGAGATGGTGCTGTGTCCATTTTACAGACAGGGAACTGAGACCCAGAGACCTTAACTAATTTGTCATTTCATTGTACCACTTTTTTTTGGGGGGGGCACCAGAGCTTTGATTCCAACCATCTTGGACTCATTTTTTAATTGTTATTAATTGATTTATAAAATAAAAAATATTGACAAGACCATAGGATAAGAGGGGACAGTTCCACACAATTTCCACCACCAGAGTTCTGTATCCCATTCCCTTCCTTGAAAGCTTTCCTATTCTTTATCCCTTGCATGGACCCAGGGTCATTATGGGGTATAGAAAGTGGAAGGTCTGGCTTCTGTAGTTGCTTCTCCACTGAACATGGTCACTGGCAGGTCGATCCATACTCCCAGCCTGTTTCTATCTTTCCCTAGTGGGGCAGGGATCTCGAGAGGTGGGGGTACAGGGTACACTGGTGAGGTCCCTCTGTCTGGGCAAGTCAGGTTGGCATCATGGTAGCATCTGCAACTTGGTGACTGAAAAAAAAAACATTAAGATATAAAGAGTACAAATTGTTTAAAAGTCAGGAAACTAAAGGCAGGAATATTGCAGATGAAGATTTGGGGTCTCCATTTTGGAAAAAGCTAGTAGGTCTACTTTAGGTATATTCCAAGGATCCCTTGACTTTACTAATTTTTGCCTGAAAATGACAGCTAACATACAGGTAGACCAAAGGACCATATGGGGAGATGGTGTCAGAGTTGGAAATGACTAGAAAGCTGGATCAGGGCAGTAGCTCCCAAATATGGAAAAAGTATCTAAGTATCATTTTTTAAAAAATATTTATTTAATTTATTTATTCCCTTTTGTTGCCCTTGTTGTTTTATTGTTGTAGTTATTATTGTTGTTGTTGTTGGATAGGACAGAGAGAAATAGAGAGAGGAGGGGAAGACAGAGAGGAGGAGAGAAAGATAGACACCTGCAGACCTGCTTCACCGCCTGTGAAGCGACTCCCCTGCAGGTGGGGAGCTGGGGTTCGAACTGGGATCCTTATGCCGGTCCTTGTGCTTTGTGCCCCCTGCGCTTAACCCGCTGCACTACAGCCCGACTCCCCTAAGTATCATTTTTATGGTGTCTTTTTTTGTTTGTTTATTTTGTTTTTTAGGTCTTACTGTTTGCTTGCTGTTTTGGATCACTGCAAACTATTGTTTAAGGTGTATATTTGTTTTAAGATGTATATTTCCTGCTTCACCGCTTATGAAGCGACCCCCCTGCAGGTGGGGAGCCAGGGCCTCTAACCGGGATTCTTTTGAGGGTCCTTGTCTTTGTACTATGTATGCCACCACCCTGCCCCCTCATTGTATCTCAATGACTAATTTATTAATTTGACTCTTTATAAACTGGGTACTATTTGTTATACTGCTTCTAAAAGAGTGAGATCTGGAATGGTGGTTCTGTCTTTGGACCTGGTTATCCACTGAGTCATATCATATAGTTCACACTGCCATCTAAAATATGGTTGAGAGTCAGAGGGAGGGTTCAAGGTCCTGGATCGTGATAGCAGAAGAGGACCAAGTGGGGGTTGAATTGATATGTGGAAAACTGGGAAATGTTACACATGTACAAACTATTGTAATTTAGTGTCCACTATAAACCATTACTTCCCCAATAAAGAAAAAAAATAAGTAAAATAAGAAAAAAAATCTATCAGAGGGATAAAGGATAGGGACTTTTCCAACGAAGGGATATGGAACTCTGGTGGTGGGAACTGTACGGAATTGACCCCCCTTATACCACAATCTTGTTGATCACTATTAAATCATTAATAAAGAAATTTATGAGAACTAAAAATAATTGGAAAGATTAAAAATAAATAAATAATGTTAAAATAAAATATGGTCGAGTAGCCTAGGAGGTGGTATAATGGATAAAGTGTTGGACTCTCAGGCATGATGTCTAGAGTTTTATCGCCAGCAGCATATATACCAGAGTAATGTCTGATTCTTTTTCTCTCTCTCTTTCCTCATCTCTCTCATTAATAGATAAAATCTTCAGAAAAGCTGAATAAAAATAAAATATGGTTGATTTTTTTTTGGCAACTAGTAATAACAAATTCTTTGTAGGAAAGTCTACAAAAAAGAGATCTACATATATGTACATATTTATATCTGTATCATAGATATAGACTGATTTGTCCAGTATTGTGCTGGTCACATATGAGAGGCAGCTGAAACTTCAGCTTTTCATCCATTAAGGATATGGAGCCAGTACAGTAAAGGGGTGGACACCATTGTACTCCCAAGGAGCTCAGTAGGAAATGGAGCAGACGACACTCAAATTAAAGATGCAATGAGGCTGTGTGTTAGAGACCCATACAAAGAACAAGAAGTGCCTGGTGTGAGTTTACTTTTCTTCTCTAACATATAGACTATGGAAGGGTTGATGAACAATCACTGGGTCAGACTATTGTTCTGCTTTGTCTTTTTCTTTTTCTACCATTTGCTGTTCTTTTTCCTTCTCTTCTTCTCTATGCCAAAGATTTTCTTCACCACCACACATATTCTGTAATTTTGAATTACTTCTTGAACTTGGAAGCTTCAAGCAACAGGTGAATGGTGACTCTTGCCACTAAGCTGAGAATCCATTTGTGCTAAAAGGTAATTAAGATTTCTATTCCAGTTGAACCTTGTTTATTTCTTAAGGCCTGCTGAATACCTGCAGAGGAAATTTGAAGCTCAACAATACAAACTGAAAGTGGAAAAGCAGTTGGTAAGTAAACTAACAGGTATGCTAGGCAATCAGGAATTTTCTTTTTAAATGTGTTTTCTTTTATTATCTTTATTTGTTGGATAGAGACAGCCAGAAATCAAGAGAGAGGGGGAGATAGAGAGGGTGAGAGACAAAGAGACACCTGAAGCACTGCTTTGCCACTTGCAAAGCTTTCCCAGTACAGGTGGGGACTGGGGGCTTGGACCTAGGTCCTTGCACATTGTAACATGTGGGCTCAACCAGGGATGACGTCACCACCCGACCCCGCAGTCAGGAATTTTCTATTCCCATATATTCACAGACCAGATCTGTAAAACAAAGTTTGTTCTGAAAACAAACAAACAAAAAGGCAACCAAGTCTACCCATAACTCTTCCCCAATTGTTGTCACCAGGACTCCTCTGCTGCAGACTGACTTTTCAGAGAGAGAGAGAGAGAGAGAGAGACCATGGTACCACAGTTTCTCCAGTGCAGTGGGGGCCAGCATTGAACCTGGGTTGCATATATGGCAAAGTAGATTCACTATCAGGTGAGCTGTGTTGTCATCCCACTTTTTCAGTTTTTAGTAACTAAAAAGAAATGATGGGACCAGGCCTGAGTCAGGGCCCAAGACACCTGGTTTCTGCTCAGGTGCTATTATTTGCTGTACGTGCCTTAGGCAGGTCATGCAATTTCTCTGAGATTCAGTTTCTTTTTGATACATGATAGTTTGGGAGTAGATGTGCTCCAAGGCCCCCTGCAGTACTATCATTCTTTGCTTCTATTTTATTAGAATTCTGCACATTTTCTTGAAAGTGGTTATTACACTTGAAATGAAGCTGAACTTTTACCCACAAATACAGAATCAATATTGGGAGGGATTTAACCCTCTTATTTTGACCAGTTGGCTCAAAAGCTCTAGTTCCAGTTTCCTACCTGATCTCATGCTCTAGGGATGGCTAAATGTTCATAGGACTTTAATTTTATAATTGTAATTTACCAGCTCAGAAAAACACATTGTGTCTTACATGGTGCTTTAAAATATTTATTGCTGGGGGTCAGGCGGTAGTGCAGCAGGTTAAATGCATGTGGCACAAAGCACAAGGACCAGCATAAGGATGCCGGTTTAAGTCCCTGGCTCCCCACCTGCAGGGGAGTGATTTCACAAGTGGTGAAGCAGGTCTTCAGGTGTCTATCTTTCTCTCCGCCTCTCTGTCTTCCCCTCCTCTCTCCATTTCTCTCTGTCCTGTCCAAAAACAAACGACATCAGCAACAACAGTAATAACCACAAAAAGGCTACAACAACAAGGGCAACAAAAAAAGGGGGGGAAGGCCTCCAGGAGCAGTGGGTTCATGGGGCAGACATTTAGCCCCAGCAATAATCCTGGAGGCAAAAAAAAAAAATAATAATAGGGTGGGGTTGGTAAAAAAATAATAATAATTATTATTATTATTGCTTAGGGAAAGCAAAAGAGATAGTTTTACAAATTTTCTTTACTTTTTATTTTTGAATTTAAAAAATATCTTCTTTATATTATTTATTTCAATGAAAGACAGATATAGATGGGGAGAGAGAGAGAGAGACACCAGAGCACTACTCAGCTCTGGTTTATGGTGGTACTGGGGGTTGGTGATCTGAGCCTCAAGCACTAAAGTCTTTTGCATAATCATTGTGCTGTCTTTCCAGCCCTTTCCTTACATTTTAAGTGTTTCTTATTTAAATTAAGAAAATTCTACTGGCTGGAAGTCTGGTGGAGGTGCACCTGGTTGAGCTCACATGTTAAAATTTGCAAGGACCAGGGTTCAAGCCCCCGGTCCCCACATGAAAGGGGAAAGCTTTGTGAGTAGTGAAGCAGTGCTGCAGGTGTTTCTCTTTATCTCTCCCCCAACCCCCGTCTATCTATCTCACCCTATCCTCTCAATTTCTGGCAGTCTCTATCCAACAAATAAAAATAATAAAGAAATTAAAATTCTACTGGCTCACTATAAGAACATTAAGTTTGGTTGGTGATATGCTTCTTTTTTAAAAAGAAAAGATAGGTGGTACACCTGGCTGAGCACACGTGTTACAATGTGCAGGGACCCAGGTTCGAGCCCCCAGGTCCCCACCTGCAGGGGGAAAGCTTTACGAGTGGTGAAGCAGGGCTGCAGGTGTCTCTCTGTCTCTCTCCCTCTCTATCACACCCCCTTCCTCTTGATTTCTGGCTGTCTCTATCCAATAAATAAAGAAATAAAAAAAAAGGAAAAGATGGTAAAATTAGATTTGGGGGCTGGGGAGATAATATATGGTTATGAAAAAAAGCCTTTTATGCTTGAGACTCTGAGGTCCCAGGTTCAATTCTTAGCACCACCATAAGCCAGTGCTCTGGTAAAAACAAACAAACAAGCTTCTCTGGAAAAAAAATCAAAAAACACCTAAATCAACTTTTCCAAAACACAAGCATATGTTAAAAATCATTTCATTCAAATAATAGGGCCTTCGTCCATCTTCTACTGAGTTGCATCAGCATCAGCAGAGGCAAGAGCTAAGAAGAAATGGGGAAGAACCTAGCTTCCATGACCTGCAGCTCAAGAGGAATGAAATAAAAAAGCAGGTTTAAAACAATCTATTGCCATGGCTACTTGTGTACTTATATCATTATCTTTCATACTAATATAGAGTAGTGCATCAAATGTTCATTTGTGTATGAGAGAGACACCTTGCACAAATACTTACTGGGCACACTCGTGTCAGATGCCACACTGGGGACTTCCAGGGATACAGCGACAGCCATTTTGCCTCCTCAGATAATACAGCCTAGTTCAGAAGGGTTTTACCTTATACTGATGAAGTCACTGTCCACCATAACAGTTCTGAAATCCGTGTTTGTTTCCTAGGGTAGCTTTTCAGAGTACAACAATATGGATGTTTTGTTTCTTTTTTTTTAATATATATTTAATTTTATTGTATTTATTATTTGTTAGATAGTGACAGAGAGAATTGCGAGGGAAAGGGTAAAGAGAAAGAGAGATACCTGCAGGTAGGGACTGGGGGACTTGAACCTTGGTCCTTCCACATTGTAACGTGAACTTAACCAGGTGTGCTGCCACCCAGCCTCTAAGCTGGGTGGTTTAAGACATAAATGTATCATTTCACAGTTCTGGAGACTAGAAGTTCAAGATCAAGATGTTGGTAGAGCCACACTCCTTTAGAAATCTATCAGGGAACCCTCCTCTGCCTTTTCCTAGCTATCGCTGGGGTGTCAGCACCTGCATTCCTTTCCTGACAGCTGCATAGCTTCATTCCCTGCCACTGTCTCATGGCATTCTCCTGTGTGTCACTGTCTTCGTCTGCCTGTGTTCTTAATAGGATAATAATTGTACTGACATTTTTTAGTATTTATTTATTTTTAGATACAGGTAGAGAGGCAGAGGGAAAGAAAGAGAGGGAGAGGGAGAGAGAGAGAGAACAGCACCAAAGCTCCCTTCAATTCAGTGGGGGCCATGCTCAAACTTGGATCACATACATAGAAAAGCAGAACATTATCCAGGTGAGCTATTTTGCCAGCTTGTCACTAGTCATATTGAAGTAGGAGCCTACTGTTCTGCACTGTGACCTCATCTTAGCTTAACTAGACACCTGTGCAATGACATTATCTCTGAGGGATTGAGGATTTGGACTCCAACATATTCTTCTTGAGGAGAAACTTTTCAACCTACAATAGGATTATATATGAAAGTGGCTGTCATATAAAGAAACTGTATGTCATTAACACATTTGGGGGCCGCTCTGTGAGACTGTTCTAGGCTCTGCTTCTTCTCATAGGGAATGAAACACCACAGCTTAAATGTGAGGCAGTTCATCATTCTTAGCAGCAGTGGGTCTTCTGGTTCTTTTTGTGTATCGTGCTTTTGAAGTCATTAGCAGTGAGCTGGGGAGATAGCAATTTAACATTTTGGGGTGGGTGTTGTTTTCCAGGAATACTGGAAGCAGTTAGAGAAAATACGTCAACAGTACCACAATGACATGAAGGAAATTAGAAAGAGGATTGGGAGTGAACTGGAGGTAAGCTCATTTGCCTAAAAGAAGTATTGTTCTGTTGATTTAGAAGTGTCAACGAAAGTGAGCAGTTGTAAAAGTAATGATTTCAACAGAGAAAAGATAAAGTTTTATCTCACATACTTTTAAAAAATTATCTTTATTTATTTATTGGCTAGAGACAGCCAGAAATTGAGAAGGAATGGGAAGACAGAAAGGGACAGTGAAACACCTGCAACACTGCTTCACCATTTGCAAAACCCACTGGGGGGCTGGGGGCTCAAACTTGGGCCCTTGCACATTGGTAACATGTGCACTCAACCAGGTGCACCATCAGCTGGCCTATCACATACTTTTTAAATTATTATTATTAAGAAAAGGCACTGAAGTTTTAATCAATGAATCAATTTATTTTTTATTTTATTTTACTATTTGTTTATTTACCACTAAAGCACTGCTCAGCTCTGACTTCTGGTGGTGTGGGGGACTGAACCTGGGACTTAAGAACCTGAGGTATTACAGTCTATTTGCACAAACCTGTTATTTCCCATATCCTCTTCTCCCTCTTCTTCTTCTTCTTCTTCTTCTTCTTCTTCTTCGTCTTCGTCTTCGTCTTCTTCTTCTTCTTCTTCTCCTCCTCCTCCTCCTCCTCCTCCTCCTTCTCCTCCTCCTTTTCTTCTTCCTCTTCCTCTTCTACTTTTTGTCTTCTTCTCCTTCTCCTTCCTCTTCCTCATCTCTTCCTCCTCCTTCTCCTTCCTCTTCCTCATCTCTTCCTCCTCATCTCTTCCTCATCACTAGGGTTATCACTGGGATTTGGTGCCTAGATAACTCCACTACTCCTTGTGGCCATTTTCTTTTTTACTTTTCTTTCATAGAACAGAAAGAGATAGAGTAGTGGGGTGGAGGGAGGGGAGAGAGAGAGACACCTGAAGTACTGCTCGACTGCTATGAAACTTCCCCCCACAAGTGTAGTCTGGGAACTTGACTTGAGTTTGGGTCCTTGTGCATGATAATGTGTGTCCACTATCCAGTGTGCCACCACCCCAACCCTGAAACTTTGCTTTGTTATGGTTTACTTGAGACTACCCAAGATGCTGAAGCTATCTGAGGTTCTCAGTTAAGAGTGGTTATTATTAAGCATAACAAAAAATAGGGCTAGTGGTGACACACCTGGTTGAGCGCACATGTTACAATGCACAAGGACCCAGGTTGGAGCCCCTGGTCCCCACCTGCAGGGAGAAAGCTTTGCAAGTGGTGAAGCAGTGCTGCAGGTGTCTCTCTGTCTCTCTCCCTCTCTACCTCCCCCTCCCCTCTGGGTTTCTGTCTCTATCCAACAAATAATAAATATAATTAAAAAAAATATCTTCTGATTGTATTCTTCACAAATCAATCAGTGAGTATTGACTGAGCAGCTTCTTTACTCCAGAACTGGATTAGATGCAAAAAGTAAGTTCAGGACCACAATGTGGAGAGGAAGACTAGCATTTATCAAGTCCTGCTATAATAGCATACGCTCATAAGGCTCCAAAGTCTGTATAAGGCAACATTTCAGTGCAATTGAGATGATTTTTTTTAAAGTTCTTTAAAGATTGCACACTGAAAGGGCCAGGCAGTAGTGCACCCAGTTGAGTGCAGATGCTACCATGTGCAAGGATCAAGGTTCAAATCCTCAGCTTTATGACTGGTGCAGCACTACTGCTACAGTCTTATCCCTAACCTTCCCTTCCCCCACTCAATTTCTCTCCAAAAAAAAAAAAATCTCTACAAAAAAAAAAAGCTACTGGGAGTGGTGGATTTGTTATGTAGGCACCAAGACCCAGAGATAACCCTGGTGCCAGTTTAAAAAAATAAAATAATAAGATTATACATTGGAAACTCATTTTTCCCTCTCTCAGGTCACTGCTGCTTCAGACCTAGCTGGCATGTGTCTGGAGGCCAGGCTAGATGAAATCACAGGGAAGCTTAGATGCTGGAGAGTCCATCTGTGGCCTGTGGGCACCAAGGCGACTCAGAGCACAGCTGGTCTCCTGTCTAACACACACTTGAACTACACACTCATTGAGTAGAACCACACGCTACTGAACTGATCCTTCTCTCTCTCTCTCCACATCCCAGAGTGCATATAGATGAGCCAATATCTGAGTTAATATAGAGAAGCATAAGACGTAGGGAATGGTGTGTACCAGACCCGGAAGGAGAGCTTTCATATAATTAAATTTTTTAATAATTTTTTTATTTGAAAGGACAAAGAGAAATTAAGAGGGGAGAGGTATAGAGAGGGAGAGAGAAAAAGAGACAACTGCAGCACCAATTCATTAGTTGTGAAGCTCCCACCCCCCACAGGTGGGGACCAGGGGCCTGAACCCAGGTCCTTTTATTACATGGTAATGTGTGTGCTTAACTAGATGCACCACTGTCTGGCCCTGCTGTGATATACTCCCCATAACATAGCAGTTAAGCAACTTACCTAAAGCCACTTAGTACAAAGCAGACTGAATAATCAGCTGATTCCAGAAACTCCACTTTCTTTTTTAAAATTTTGTTTTTAATTGGGGGATTCATGTTTTACAGTTGACAGTAAATACAATAGTTTGTACATGCATAACATTTCCCAGTTTTCCACATAATACAATTTCCACTGAGTCTTCTGCCATCATGTTCTAAAACCCCACTTTTTTTTAAATTTGTGATTAATAATGGTTGATAAGAGTGTAAGATTATAAGATATAATTCTACACCACACCCACCACCAAAGTCCTGTGCCCCCACCCTCCCAAGAATACCCACCCTTGTTCTCACAAAGTCTTAGCAGAAGCTCCACTCCTGCTAGCACATGCACTTATACTTAAGAGTCAAAAAAGGTAATACACACATGCATGCACTAAAAACCAATTAAGGTTAAGCCCTGGAAATTCAGAGGAGTGAAAAGTAGCTGAAGGAGGAAGAAGGTTTTTATGGAAGAGGAGAGGTTGAGAATCTAAAGTGGATCTGAGAGGAAGAGTGGGGTTTCGAGAGGCAGCACTAGGTGGAGTGGTGGTGGTGGGGCAGGGTGTGTGTGCTGAAAATGGGAGACCCAGTTCAGGCTGAGAGACTGAGGACCGGATGTGCTGGCTGGGTGGGTGGGTGAAGTCTCTCCAGAGCAGTGTCTTCTCAGCCTTATGATGTTAAAGGTCAGTTTGTGATGGGAGGCCTGAGTCTAAGAAAGCTGGATAGCAAACCTTTGTAGGGAGACTTTGGAAGAAGCACTGGGGACGCCAAGGTAGCCAGCAGGACAAGGAGCAGGGATGGCCCCCACTAGCATTTCCCAAGATGGTCCATGGACAGCAAGAGAAAGGTACTGCTACACAAAGGGCCCTTCAGACTCCAGCTGAAGTTCCCAAAGGAGCCTCCATTGCTGACAGAGAACAGATCTCTTTGCTGTTGTTTAAGATCTGTTTATCTGGAGCCGAGTGGTGGTGTATTCAGTTGAAATACACAGCCATAGGGAGTCGGGTGGTAGCGCAGCAGGGTTAAGCACACGTGGCGCAAAGTGCAAGGACTGGCTAAGGATTCCCTGGCTTCCCACCTGTAGGGGAGTCGCTTCACAGGTGGTGAAGCAGGTCTGCAGGTGTCTATCTTTCTCTCTCCCTCTCTGTCTTCCCCTCCTCTCTCTATTTCTCTCTGTCCTATCCAACAACAACGACATCAACAACAATAGCCACAACAACAATAAAAAAAAAAGAAAAAATACACAACCACTCGAGTTTAAGCCCCCAGTCCCCACCTATGGGGGCTGGGCTGGGGGTGGTGGATTTCAAGAGCAGTGAAGCAGTGCTGCAGGTCTCTCTCTTTCTCTCCCCCCCCCCACTTCATACCCCTTCCCTCTCTACCCAATAAACAAATTAACTAAAATAAATAAGAAACTCAACAAACAACAACAACAAAAATCTATTTTGGGAAAGAGAACCAGAGCACAGCTTAGCTCTGCTATGAAGTAGTGCCAGAGATTGAACCCATAGCCTCTGAAACCTCAGGTACACACGATGATGCTCTACCAGGTTCAGTTATCTCCCTGCCTCCAGAGAACCAGTTTGTTAACTGTGTATAATTCATATTAAAGGAGGACTTACAAATCAACCATCAAACCTACTTGGTGAGGAAGAGTAACTTACCAGTCAAACAGGAGTCACCTGAGGAGGAAGCACCTGTGCAGGTAATGGTGGCCCACTCTGATATGGGCTGTGTGACCTCACTGTGAGGAGGATCACATGGAAAATGGAAAAAAAAAAAAAAAAACTTAAAACAAGCGTGCCCAGGGTTCTGCCCCAAATGCTCTGACTGTGCCCCAGTCATCCTACTTTACAGAGCTGGCAGGTGAGGTCTGAGAACGACTGGCACTGGAGTGAGGGAGGGCAGCTTCTGCGTGGTGTTCAAATCCAGTTGTAAGACACATGGCTCGGTAACTCTGATGGCAAACCTTTTCATGCCATCCTTGAGTTTTTCATGGGAGTAGAGAGCTGGGCAGAGCTGAGTTCTGTATATATCAGGAATATCAAGACCAGGGAGGTGGCTTGTTGGTAGAGCACAGACCTATGTTGGGCTCTGGGTTTGATCCCCAGTAGCACATGAAAGAGCAACAAAGTCAAAGCAAGTAGAGCTCCATGGATGGTAGAGCAGTGCTTTGGTGTCTGTCTGTCTGTCTCTCTCTCATAATAAACCCATGCAGCAGATTAAGCGCACATGGCGCGAAGCGCAAGGACTGGAGTAAGTCCTGGTTCAAGTCCCCAGCTCCCCACCTGCAGGGGGGTTGCTTCATGGGTGGTGAAGTAGGTCTACAGATGTCTGTCTTTATCTCCCCCTCTCTGTCTTCCCCTTCTCTCTTGATTTCTCTCTGTCTATCCAACAAGAACAACAATAACAACAACAAGGGCAACAAAAATGGGGGAAAAAAGCCTCCAGGAGCAGTGGATTCGTAGTGCAGGAACCGAGCCCCAGCAATAACCCTGGTGGCAAAAAATAAAATAAAATAATAACTGAGCTGAAGGGGTGGTTTAGTAGTAAAGTAATGTATGAGGCTGGGTTCAGTCCGCAGCTCCATGGCGCCATATTAAACATATGTATCAATACTGATTTCAGTATCTTTCCTTCTCTATTCCTGTTTTATTTGTTTGTTTGTTTTACCAGATCATTCCCCAGCTCTGACTTATGGTAGTGTGGGGGATTGAACCTGGAATTCTAGAGCTGCAGGCATGAGAGTCTTTTTGTACAACCTTTGTGCTATCTCCCTCACACTCCATTTCTGTTTCTGATCTCTAGCTGTATGTTTCCCCTGATATCTGAAAGTTGGGTGTTCCTGCTTGGTATGATTTGGTAGGTTAGTTTCTGGGTTTGCTGATGCTATTGCCACTACTTTATATAGAATAACTTTCATTGATTTTTATAAGATAGGGAGAGAGAGACAGACAGATAGACAAACAGAGCTCAGAGCACCACTCCACTCTGTAATGGCTTGTAGTGGTGCCAAGGATTGGACCTGGGACCTCTGGGGCCTCAGGCATGCATGCAAGTCTGATGTCCTAACACAAAGAACTATCTCTCACCTGGCTAGAATAACTTTTGAACAGTCCCAGTTCCCCTAAAATAACCTACTAAATAATACCAAATAGGAGTGCTCTATTTTTTGGATGGTGGCAGAAACATGGACCTATATCTGTTTCTATCAAGGAGCCTCAGATGTTTCTGGGTTGGGTGGGTGGTGGTGCCATTTACTAAGCTGAGAGAGAGTGAGAACCATCAAGAGCTGTACATGACACCTATTGCATTAGAGAAGATCTAAGAGCTATGTTCCTGCTTTGGGGCTTTTGCCCGCAGTGCTCCCTGCCTAGTACATGTTTTCCACCAGACATTCCAGGATTTAAACCAAGTGCTGAATAAGATTTTCTTTCATTTGTTTGTTTGTTGTTGTTTTGTGCCACCAGGGTTATTGCTGGGGCTTGGTGTCTGCATGACTCCACTATTCCCGGTGGCCATATTTTCCTTTCCTCTAGATAAAATGTGAGATAGGGAGAGAGACAGAGAGAGGAGAGGCATTGCAGCACCACTCCACAGTTTGTGAAGCTTCCATACCTGCTCCCATGTGGTTGCCTGGGGCATGAACCTGAGTCCTTGCAGCTGATAACGTATACTTCACAGTTTAACACATAAGCCTGAAGCTTAGAGGGAAGGGAAGTTGAAGCCAGAAGATACATGTTTAAGAGACACTGCATAAAGGTGGCATTTAAGTCATAGGAGTTACTAATACCACCTTTACTCAGGGCTCAGGACTGCATACTGAGAAAACTCTACATCTAAAGTCACCTCTTGGAGCCAGTTGTTGGCACACCTGGTTAAACGTTCACATTACAGTGTGCAAAGACCCAGGTTCAAGCCCCTGGTCCCTACCTGCAGGGGGAAAGCTTCATAAGTGGTGAAGTAGGGCTGTAGGTATCTCTCTCTCTTTCCCTCTCTACCTCCCCCCTCCTTTCTCAATTTCTGTCTGTATCTAATAAAAATAAATTAATTAAAAAGTAAAAGTACAGTCACCTCCCCAGTGTTTTATTTTATTTTATTTATTCCCTTTTGTTGCCCTTGTTGTTTTATTGTTATAGTTATCATTGCTGTCTCTGTTGTTGGATAGGACAGAGAGAAATGGAGAGAGGAGGGGAAGACAGAGAGGAGGAGAGAAAGATAGACACCTGCAGACCTGCTTCACCGCTTGTGAAGCGACTCCCCTGCAGGTGGGGAGCCGGGGTTCGAACCAGGATCCTTATGCCAGTGCTTGTGCTTTGCGCCACCTGCGCTTAACCTGCTGCGCTACAGCCCGACTCCCTCCCCAGTGTTTTTTATTCCTCCTTCTTCTCTTCTCTTCCTCTTTCTTTTTCTCCTCTTCATCCTCCTCCTTCCTCTTATCCTCTTCCATCCTTCTCCTCCTCCTCCCATTCGTCATTGTCTACTCCCCCTTCTCCTCCTTCTTTCAATTTTATTTGGTAGAACAGAGAGAAATTGTGAGAGGAGAGGGAGACAGAGAAGTAGAGAATGACACCTGCAGACCTGCATCACTGCTTGAAGCTTCCTCCCTGCAGGTGGAGAGTGTGGGCTTGAACCCAGGCCCTTATACATGGTGACATGTGCTCTCACCTGGGTGCACCACCAACTGGCCCCCTCCTTTGACTTCTGGTCATGTAATTTCATAGTCTTCTTTCCTCCTTGAATTTGCCTGTCAGTTTTCAGAGACCTTTTATTCTCATAAGCTATATAATTTTTTTGTTTCCCTGCTTATGAGCATAAGCTTCTTAAAGGAAGGACCCTGCTGTCAAAATTACTCTTTTTTTTTAAATTTTCTTTTTCCTAATTAGAGCACTGCTCAACTCTGGTCTATGGTGGTGCTGGGGATTAAACCTGGGAGTTCTCTTGGGTTTCTGAGCCATGAAAGTTTTTTGTATAACTGTTACCCTATCTCTCTGGCTCAAAATTGCATTCTTGAATTAGATGAGGTTATGTTGGACTAGAAAAATAAGATTACCTGGAGAATTTTACCCACTAGGATGTCAGTGTTAAATGTATCATCATTCCAACTTAATAGATCATCACCCCACATTTCTAGTGAATTATTATTAATTATCCTTTACAATGGTAGGCTTTTGCTCTCAAATTAGTCGCAGAAAGTCAGAAATCAGATAAAGTCAACAGACCTAATGCTGTTAATTTCAGGAGTTGTAATAATGTTGCTTGATCACTATTATATGATAGATGTTGAATTTTTTTTCTCTAAATTTTCAGGATATTGAAAGAGACTTGAAAAAAATTAGACTTCAGAGTATAATGGAAAGTAAAAGCCCAGAAAAGATTTGTAAAGCTAAGGTAATAAACATTCTGATCTTTTGGTGTCACATAAAGAAAGCTGGGAATCCCCTTGCAATCTGGATCCTTACAGGGTTTTCTTCTATTATTTGTGGAACTACCTGGTCTTGTGCTGTTAGACTAGTGGTTTTCAGTATCTTTAATGTCAAATTGGGGGTTGTAATTTATGATTTTTTACTGGATTGATTGCTAAACTAAAAATGTTTTTTCTTGATTTTTTCTAGAGAGGGGTAAAGTTCGAGATTAATTTAGACAAATGTTTTTCTGATGAATACAGCCTCCAAGATGAAGAGGTATGACATTACATATATACTTCCATTAGTAGAGATGAGAAGAGAATCTTAATTGCATGCTCCATAAAATTATTTCACTAGAGTTTCAAGAGAATTTTCTTAAATCTTCCTAGTAGGATGTTTAATGGTGTCTTCCAGAAACAATGAATATACTCCTGCTCTTTTAAAAGATGAGGTTATTCCCTTAGATGGACTATTTCAGTTTATTTTTATATTATAGAGGAGCTGTTTTCCTCATAATATTACACTTCTACCATAGCCAAATCAAAATCTGTGACATACTTACCCAAAAATGAAGTACCCTGAACTATGCATATTTATTTTGGGTCTTATCTCTGTGTGTATTTTAAGAGAAAACGCACTAGACAAGGATTAAGAGGGCGTTTATTAGAAGAAGCTAGTACTTGCACACACACGCACACACACAAAGAGAAAGAGGGGAGGCATTTTCTTTTTTTTAATTTATTTTCCCTTTTGTTGCCTTTGTTGTTTTATTGTTGTAGTTATTATTGTTGCTGTTATTGATGTCATTTTTCGATAGGACAGAGAGAAATAGAGAGAGGAAGGGAAGACAGAGAGGGGGAGAGAAAGATAGACACCTGCAGACCTGCTTTACCGCTTGTGAAGCGACTCCCCCACAGGTGGGAAACCAGGGACTCGAACCGTGATCCTTATGCCAGTCCTTCTGCTTTGTGAAGGCATTTTCTATAAAGCAGAAATGCCTTTATTTAGGTCTAATTTAGCTATTGATAACTGTATTGATCTCTTATAAATCTCAGTTCTACATGTGGATTCTCATTGACACAGCAGTAAATAGACAAGTTTGGTAGGCTCAAACCTCATTGTATCACTTGAGTTTAATGTCCTTGCCACATATAGTGTTAGGGACTAAACCCAAGATCTCAAACCTGCTAAGAACAGTGCTCCATTAAGTGTGCAGCCTCCCTGATCATTTAATTTTTCTAACTTTTACTAGGTATTTCATATCAGAATTAGTTGTTTGTGTTCATATTTCTTAAAATTTGCCTTTGAAATGACTTAAAGGTATGAATATATATATATATATGTATATATACATATATATATATTTCTGTGTCATTCCTGATACTCAATTTCTTACTTTTAGTCTTTACCAGTTTAAAATTGCTTAATGTTATCATTTCTTTGTGGTATTTTAAAAATCTTTTTATTTATAAAATAGAGATATTGACAAGACCATAGGATAAGAGGGGTATAATTCCACACAATTCCCACTGCCAGAACTCCCTATCCCATCCTTCTCCTCTCCCCCTTGAAAGATTTCTTATTATTTAATCCTCTGGGAATATGGACCCAGGATCATTAAGGGATGCAGAAGGTCTGGCTTCTGTAATTGCTTCCCTGCTGAACATGGGCATTGGCAGGTCAATCCATACTCCCAGCCTGTCTCTCTCTTTCCCTAGTGGGGCAGGTATTTTGTGTAAATAACTGGTTGTATTTTTTTTTCTTCAGGAATTTTAAACTTTATTTGGGAAAATTAAGAACTTTCACATGTTAGAGAGAGAGAGAAAGGAGAGAGAGAGAGAGAGAGAGAGAGAAAGAAACCCCAGGGCTCTCTTACTCAAACATGTTGATGGAGCATTCACTTTGCGTCCGATGAGAGTGAGTAAGCCTAAAAAGCAGCTTACTCACGTTGTGACCTAAGCAGAGAGAGACTCACAGGGTGATCTAAGCAGAGAGAGCATGAGAGAGAGAAAGAAGCCCCCTACTCACATCTTGACAGGAGGCCCACATAGGTAGAGAGAAAAAGAAAGAGAGAAAGCAAGAGAAGCCTTTGAGAGCTGGTACTCACATGGTGACCTGGACAGACAAAGAGCTGGCCATGCCCCACATGTCTAGCTTTTAACATTTAAGCCCTGCCTCCATCTTTTGAATCAGTTGTATTTTTATGTTTAATGGACTTCATGGCCTAGGAGCAATTGAGGCAAATTCATGGCAAATTCAAGCAGAAGATACAGAGGTTTCCCATCCTTCCCTGACCTCATAGATGGCACAGAAAAACAGGCTCTTCTCCCTTCCCCCCATTAACATTCCCCCACTGGAGGCGAATATTTCTTACAACTGAGTAACTCACACTGGCATGTCACTGTCATTCCAAGTCCGTAGGGATGTCTGTGTTCCAACTACCTTTCAGAGTTTCGCTAGCATTCTGCTAGGTAAAGATTTTCTTCTGTAGGGTGGCGCTAGTGCTCACCTTCATTTTTAAAATCAGGTTTATGGGAGGAGAGTAATGGTTTACAGTGCAGTCATTGACACATGGGCGCAATTTCTCATCTCCCTGTGCAAGTTGTCTGTAGCACGCTCACACCCACAGCCTGGGTCCTTTTACATCATCATTAACCGAGACCCCAAGGTTTTCTTCAGTCCCTCCCTTGCCCTCCTTTCCAAGAGTGGTTTGCTTTCATGCAGTACACCATGCCCAGTCTAAGTTTCACTTCGTGTTTTTCCTCTCTGTTCCTGTTGATTAAGTCCTGCATATAATTGAGATCATTCAGTATTTGTCCTTCTCTTTTTGGCTTATCTCACTAATATGATATCTTCATGTTCCATCCAAGATGACACAGGAGAAATGACCTCGTCGTTTTTAATGACTGAGTAGTATATACACCACAATTGCAAATGTCCTGCTATGAACATAGGTGCACAGACCTCTTCTGATAGGTGTTTTTGTTTCCTTTGGGTAAATTCCCAGGCGAGAAATTGTAGTGTCATAGGCTAGGTCCATTTCTAAACTCCAGACTGTTTTCTACAAGGGTTGGACCAGTGTACACTCCCACCAGCAGTGCAAAAACATCTCTTTTCCCCCACATCCCCTCCAATATTTGTTGTTACTGTCCTTTCTAATGTGTGGCATTCTCACAGGTGTGAAGTGAGAATGTCACTGTTGTTTTTATTTGCATTCCTTTGATAATCAGTGACTTTGAGCACCCTATCATATGTCTATTGGTCCTCTGGATCTCTTCATTCAGGTTTCTGTCCGTGTCTTCATCCTATTTTCTAGTTGGGGTTGTTTATTTATTTGGTGCCAAGTTTACTGAGTTCTTTATATATTTTGGTTATTAATCCTTTACTTAAAGTATGTTGTATAAAGGCCTTCTCCCACTCTGTAGGGTTGTTTCTTTTCTTTTTTTTTTTTAAACCATCTTTGGGCTATTAGAGTCCTAGAGCTGTATCAGAGGAGGCAGATCTGGGGAGCTGTCTCTGGGCTGAACCCAAGGAGTGGTATATCCTCAGTGCCTTCCCATTTGTGCAGCTGACCTGCTAGACTAGGAGTCACTGCAGCTTCATGTACTAAATGTTCTTCTTCTTCCCCTTTTTTTCTTTTTCTTCTTCTTCTTCCTCTTCTTCTCCTTCTCCTTCTTCCTCTTCTTCCTCTCCTCCTCCTCCTCCTTTTTCTTCTCCTCCTCCTTTTTCTTCTCCTCCTTTTTCTTCTCCTCCTTTTTCTTCTTCATCTTCTTATGTCATGCTTTCATATACTTTGAAACAGAATGGTCTATCTAATTTGACTAGGATGGGGGTATTAGGAGCAGTTCTAGGAACCTCATTAGGAATGGGTGGCATGGATGGACCTAGGAGGTAGCTCAGTGGATGAAGCCTTGGACTCCCAAGCAAGAGGTCGTGAGTTTGATTCCCAGCATTTCCCTGTACCAGATGCTCTTGTGCTATGTCTATATATTTTACTAGAGCACTGCATACTTCTGGTTTATAGTGGTGCTGGGACTTCAGAACCTCAGACATGAAAATCTTTTACATAGCCATTATGCTCTCTCTCCCACACCCACTCTTCTTTTTCTTCCTCTTTCTCACTTCCTCCTCCTCTTTCTCCTCTTCTTCTTTCTCCTCCTTCTTTTCCTTCTCCTCCTCCTCCTTCTTCTTTTAAATAAAACGTACTTATTTATTTAATCAAAGCCAGGCTTTCACCACCTAGGGCCATTTTTTTTTCAGCTAGAGAGACAGAGAAAGGAGAGACACTACAACATCAAAGCTTCCACCACTGCAGTGAGAGCCAGAACCTAGCAGATGTATTATCCAGATGAGCTATCTTGCCAGCCCTGGGAATCAATTACCTTATGAATGGTGCTGTCATTGTTGACAAGGAAAAGAAATGGAAGCATTCCTCTTTCCACCTTGTGCTAACCTGGTTCCAGGTTTCAAACTACTGATTTTATTTGCTTAATAAACATGCTGGGTACTTACTCTCTATCTTGGTAATTGTTATTACTAGGAGCACAAAACATTTTTCACATTTGTTTTCAAACTGTGCCCCCCCCCCCCGTGAAACATGGTGTATTATTATTATTATTATTATTTTTGCTTTAGACAAAAGATCTACTAAATGAAACCATGACCTTTGAGGATGGCAAGAAGTTTAAGGAATATAGGTATATCAAGGAACATGAAGATAATATGGACAAAGCATTTGAGAAACTCTCTTGTCCAGAAGCAGGTATGTGTCCCTTAAAAGCTATGAGAAGGAAACCTTTTAGCAGTGACTCATCTCCTGCCTCCACTGACCCTTGCCATCAGAGTCCTGGCTTCTCCATCCCTCCCTCTATCCCTTCCTAGTTATGAGAAGCCTCACATCCAGCCCACCCACCTCTCTCCCTCCATTCTGCTTCTTCCTTCAGCAATGTCATCCACTCCATCTTCACTTTCTCCCAGTCACAAGCTCCAAACACACCTATTTTCTGTCTCTCTGATTCCCCCCCCCAAAAAAAAAAGCTCTACTTATAGGAGGGGATAGATAGCATAATAGTTATGCAAAGAGACTATTATGTCTGAGGCTCCAAAGTCCCAGGTTTGATTCCCCAAACCACCATATGCCAGAGCTGAGCAGTGCTCTGTAAAAGAAAGGGAGGAAAGAAGGAAGGAAGGAAAGAAGAAAGATCTACTTATTTATTAATGAGAGACAGTTGAGAAAAGAATCATTCATTGCTTTTTTTTTTTTTTTTTTTAACCAGAGCACTGCTCAGCTCTGGCTTATGGTGGTGTGGGGTATTGAACCTGGAACTTGAGAGCCTCAGGCATGAAAGTCTCTTTGCCTAACCATTATGCTATACCCCCACCCATGGAAAGAGAGAATCAGAACATCACTCTGGCACATGCAATGTCAGAGACCAAGCCCAGAACCTCATGCTTGTGAGTCCACTGTTTTATCTAGTGTCCCACCTCCTAGGCTGTTCATTTTCTCTTTGCCTGCTGAGAAATTTCTCGGAAAAGTCTCCCCAGCACCTCAGACTCAGTGTGTGTACAATAGCACTTCCAAGTGTCCCTTCCCAGAGATCCTTTCTTTTGGATAGTGAATAATGCCCTGGGCAGGCTGTCCATTTCTGTTCTTTGTCCAGGGTGGCTTCTGCTTTGAGAAGTCTCTCCTTCATTCCCCCGGCACTGATTTGGAGCAGTGTTGTGTAGTAGGGTCTGCACAGTAGAGAGGAATTTGGATTCCAACTGATGTGTAATGATGTCCCAGGTTTAACCTTAGGCAGCACCATAAGCCATACATGAGCAAAAATAAAATAAAATAAAATAAAATAAAATAAAATAAAATAAAAGGAATGAGTGATGGCACACCTAATTGAGTTCACATGTTACCATGTGCAAGGACCTGGGTTAAAGTCCCCGCTCCCCAGCTGCAGGGGGGGAGCTTCATGAGTGGTGAAGCAGGGCTACAGCTGACTCTCTTTCTCTTTCCCTCTATCTCCTTTTTGCCTTTCAATTTCTCTCTGTCCTGATATATATATGAAATGAAATAGGTGATCTGTGAAGGAATATTTACCCCTATTAAGTATCAAAATACCCTGTCATTAACACAGTAATGATGCTGGGGCTGAGAGATAGCTCATCCAGTAAAGGACACGCTGTGCCATACTTGAGAACCCAGGTTTGAGTCACTGGCCACTACACAGGAACACCATGAATAGGGGAAACTTCATGATCTGTGGAGCAGTGTTTGGTACATCTTCCTCTCGGTCTATCTCTCTACCTCTGTCTCTCTCTGTGTGTGTCTGAAGTAAAGAAATGGAAAATACAATCAGTTTGGGAGTGCAAGAATCACACAAGTAAAATACAAGTGAAAGAATTTTAAACCCGTTTATGGATTCAGTTGTCTAAGTGTGATCTATGCCTTAGGTCTGCCCAGGCTGCTATGACATAACAGTGCTAGCTCAGTGATGTATAGACAACACCTGTGTGCTTCTCCCAGTGCTGGAGGCTGGAAAAAGTCTAAGCTTACAACGCTGAGATTCAGGCTATGGTGAGGGTGCCAGTCCATTTCCTTGAGTGTGTTCACATGGCAGAAAGGGATGAAGATGCTCTTTGGAGGTCTTCTTTTCAAGGGCACTAAATCCCATTCATGAGGGCCTCATCTGTGAGCCAGGCACATCTCAGGAGCTCACATCCTAGCAATGTTACTGAGCTGCAGTGTGTAAATTGGGAGTTCAGGACCTCAGTTACCTATGTTGGAATGAGGGTAGTAACTTCACTGTGTTTGAATGTGCCGGCCGATAGACTTGCCTTAAGTTCCTAACCACTATCTGGTGACATTAATGGTCTTATTGGCTGCTTTTGAATGATTGAGCTTTTTTTGTTTTTTTTGTTTTTTGTTTTCTCCCACCCAGAACTGCCCCTGGATCAGGACGGCACTGATGCAGCCAACAGGAGGCAGTGGGATGCCCGAGCCCCCCAGACTCTGCTGCAGATGATGGCAGCAGCTGACATCAGCTCCACTTGCTCCATGGGGCCTGAGGGTGAGTCCACCACCAGCTGACACCAGTCCTCAGCAGGGGGAGACCAGAGGAGCGGTGATGCCAGTGCTCCCCCTAATGTGGTAGTGCTCATTTCCCCGTGCAGCCCTTACTTTTACAGGTATTATTTTGTTCCCCCTGCCTAGACTAGGCACCACCCAAGCCATGGGGGTGTAATAACAGAGACATGAGAGCCTCACCTCCCTTGTGGTAGGGGGGAGGCACAAGGAATGATAGGTGGCTTGGCTTTCCCTCCCAAGCGAGCTCACCCACTACCTTCCTTGTAGTGTTTGGCAGGGTTGGTTATTATTATTACTTTTTTTTTGCCTCCAGGGTGATATCTGGGGCTTGATGCCTGCACTATGAATCTACTGCTCCTGGAGGAGCAGAAGATTTTTCCTTTTGTTGACCTTGTTGTTTATCGTTGTTGTTGTTATTGCTGTCGTTGTTGGATAGGGCAGAGAGAAATCAAAAGAGGAGGGGAAGACAGAGAGGGGGAGAGAAAGATAGACACCTGCAGACCTGCTTCACCGCCTGTGAAGTAACCCCCTGTAGGTGGGGAGCTGGGGGCTCGAACTAGGATCCTTGCACAGGTACTTGTGCTTCGCCCCATGTGTGCTTAACCTGCTGCGTCACTGCCTGACCCCTTTAGGTTGGTTATTTTTAATTTTAATTTTTATTTTTAACAAATCACAATTAAAGTGTTAGCTATTCCTAAGGGCTAGGCAGTAGTGCACCCAGTTGAGCACACATGTTACCACATGCAAGAACCTATGTTCAAGCTGAGCTCCCTATCTGCAAGAGAGAAGCTTCACGAGTAGCAAAGCAGGGCTACAGATGTTTCCCTCCTTCTGTCTCTCTCCTCCTCAGTTTCTTTCTGTCCTATCAAAATTAAAATCAATAAATCAATTAGAAATAATAGTTATCCCACAAGAATTAGAGTTCACAGTACAATGAAAAATCTCAAGGTGCTTTAAAAGCCATCATGCTGTTTAAACATTAGCAGTGCTTAGAATGTGACCATAGTTTCAAGGTAAGTCCCTTGACTCAAGTCTAAGCTTCTTGCCTAGTCTATCCTTAGGTTGACAGGTGCTGAAGATTTTTATTATTTATTTTCTGTGTTCCTCTGGATCCCAGTAGGCTAGGGGAGAGTTAAAAATATATAGTGGTGTGATAAGTTGAAATATTCAGGGATATCAGAAGTACCTAATGTATCTCAGAAATGTACTAGCCTGTAAATATTTAATGTATCTCATAAGTATACTAGCTTATATGTATGCTATTACAAAATTTTGAAGATGTAAAAATTTCAGGAAAGTACTTGCAAAGGTAAAAAAAAAAACTAACAGCAAAATGAGAGAATCTCAGCTTTAAAATATGCTAGTAGAAGTTTTAAGACACCATAAAAAACAATTTATAGAGAAAAAAAAAGACTCTCCCACTCATCAACTACATGACTCTAAGCCATTAGACTTTTCTTCCTATGTATCTCACTAACAGAATGAGGAGTGGGCTTACAACCTGCAAGTTTCTAACATTCTGTGACTTTTATGAAAATCCAAGCGAAACAGCATTTCTTTCTTTCATGCCAAGTGAGAGTGATCGGAGGAGTCCCAGAAAACCGGAAACAGTGGTGTCACAAAGTGCCAGGGACTTTAATGAGTGTTTTGGCAGCAGCCCATCTAACAAATAACTCATTTTCTGCCAGTGAAGAAGAATTTGGTATGTAGTTTATTTTTATCTTTTCCTTTGTTGTTGTTAGAGACAGAGATGCTGAGAGGCACAGAGAAAAAGTGAAAGAAAGCACAGCACCAAAGCTTCCTTCAGTACAGTGGGGGCCAGGCCCAAACCTGGGTCGTACACATGGCAAAATAGTGCACTATACAAATGAATGCACTTGGATGAATGCTCATGTTACCATACACAAGGACTTCTAGTCCCCACTTACAGGGGTGTAGCTTCACTAATGGTGAAGCAGTAGTGTGGGGTTTGGTCTTTCTCTCTCTCTCCCTCCCTCCTCCTTCCCTCTTCCCTCTCAGTTTCTTTCTGACTTTACCTAAAATAAATAAATCTTTTTAAAAAAGGAGTATAACATGATTTTTTCAAGGTCCATCCAAGATCGGCTGAAAACGGTGAAGTCACCGTTTTTTACAGCTGAGTAGTATTCCATTGTGTATATATACCACAACTTGCTCAGCCACTCATCTGTTGTTGGACACCTGGGTTGCTTCCAGGTTTTGGCTATTACAAATTGTGCTGCCAAGAACATATGTGGACCTTGAAAAAATCATGTTGAGTGAAATAAGTCAGAAACAGAAGGATGAATATGGGATGATCTCACTCTCAGGCCGAAGTTGAAAAACAAGATTAGAAAAGAAAACACAAGTCGAACCTGAAATGGAATTGGAGTATTACACCAAAGTAAAAGACTCTGGGGTGGGTGGGTGGGTGGGGAGAATACAGGTCCATGAAAAATGATGAATGAAATAATGGGGGTTGTATTGTTAAGTGGGAATCTGGGGAATGTTATGCAGGTACAAACTATTGTATTTACTGTTGAATGTAAAGCATTAATTCCCCAATAAAGAAATAAATTATTTTAAAAAAAAAACAACAATTAAAAAAAAAGGGCAGCAAAAGGGAAAAAAATAAAAAAATAAAAATAAAAGGAGTATAACAATCCCTTGAGGAATTTTGTGAAAAACTTATAAATGCAAGAAGGGGATAAAAATATCTTCAGTTACTACATTGGAAGAAGCTTCAGTGCTGGGTCTCTCTTCCTCTCCCTCTCCCTCTCTCCCTCTCCCACTTCCACTCCTTCTCCCTCTTCCTCTCTCCCTCTCTCCCACTCCCTCTCCCTCTCTACTTTTCTGTCTCTTTCTACCTGAAAAAGTCATCCTGGGCAATAAAGTCTTGCAAAAAAAAAAAAAAAGTCTTCATCCTGGAGAGAGAATGGGAGGGTGTCTAAGCCTTTTCAACTGTTTATTTGCTTTGTCCAAGCCTAGTCTAAATGCCACTAATAAAAGATTTGAATGTTGGGGAAGAGGATAGTGGGAAAAAATTTTTAATGTGGTAATTGGCAACTGATGAAATGTAATGTAAATAGAACTAGTGACTTTGTAGATGGGAACCTAGTATTGCTTAGTTCTCCGTGTCAGCTTGTTTCTGATAGTTGTCCAATGGGCTTCAACTGCTGCTGTGTGGGCAATGAAAACACGTTTAATTGTAGCCTTTGGAGTGTTAGCTTATTTTTGGCAAGATTATGCTTGTGGTTACTTACATGGGCACCAACTGTAACTTCCTGAAGTCAGGGGATTCATGTCAAGGCCAGGGATTTGGTCCTCTGTTAGGTGTGCTAGCATGATTGGCTCTGAGGAGCATTGTGGGCAGGTTTCACAGGGAACACCTGTGCAGGTGTGTGGTGCGGGAGCTCGAGGAAGGAAAGAGGCAGAGATACAGACTGGTCAGCAGTGGAGGCTGAAAAATGAAAAATGCTAACAGAACTGAAGAGCAATACAAAAATAAAGTGCCCCTGATTAAGTGCACACATTACAGTGCGCAAGGAAAAGGATTCAAGCCCCTGGTTCCCACCTGTAGGAGTATGGCTTCATGAGTGCTGGCGTAGGGCTGCGAGTGTCTGCCTCTTTCCCTCTCTACCTCCCCCTTTCAGTGTCTCTCAGTCTCTATCCAATAATAAATAAATAAATTTTAAAAGACTCTAAAATATATACAGCACTAAGCATTATGCATGAGTGGGACCTGCCTCTTGCTGAAGAGCAGGTCTGACGGTTAGTTAAGCACACACTTCACAATCTTTATGAACATTGAATGTTAAAAGATAAGAGTGTGTGGGGGCAGGTGAGATAGCATAGTGATTATGCAAAATACCTTCATGCCTGAAGCTCTGATCTCCCAGCTTCAACCCTCAGCACCACCATAAAACAGAGTTTAACAGTGGTCTCTCTGTATCTTTCTCCTTCCTTCTTCTCTCTTATCCTTCCCTTCCCTTCCCTTCCCTTCCCTTCCCTTCCCTTCCCTTCCCTTCCCTTTCCTTTCCTTTTTTTCCCTCCCTCCCTCCCTCCCTCCCTCCCTCCCCCCTTCCTTCCTTCCTTCCTTCCTTCCTTCCTTCCTTCCTTCCTTCCTTCCTTCCTTCCTTCCTTCCTATCTAACCAGGGCTACTGCTAGGGCTTAGTGCCTGCACTATAAATCCACCATTCCCTGCAGCCCTTCTCCACTCCCTTTTTTTTATTTGATAAGACAGAGAGAAATTGAGAGGGGAGGGGAGATAGATAGAGAGGGAGAAACAAAGATATACACCTGCAGACCTGCTTCACCACCACTCATGAAGCATCCTCCCTATAGGTGAGGAGTGGGGGCTCGAACCCAGGTCCTTTGCATGGTAATGTGTGTGCTTAACCAAGTGTACCACCACCTACTCCCCTTCTCTCCATATCTTTCTCTGTATATCTCTCATTCAAACGAGTAAATAAAAAGTATATATACATATATACACACATTATATATATACATATATATGAATGGACATATTTTTTGTTTATCCAATGATTTATTTTTTCTTATATAGTGATTTAATATTGATTTACAAAATACTAAGATAATGGTGGGGGTCAGCTGGTGACACACCTGCTTGAACATGTATGTTAAAATGCTTAAGGACCTGGGTTTGAGCCCCGCCCCCCCCCACTCTCCACCTGCAGGGGGAAAGCTTTGCAAGTGGTGAAGCAGTATTGCAGGCATCTCTCTCCCTTTCTATAACCCCCCCTTTTTATTTCTGGCTGTTTCTATCCAATAAATAAATAAAAGTAACATTTAAAAAAAGATAACTCACTTCACAAGCGGTGAAGCAGGTCTGCAGGTGTCTATCTTTCTCTCCCCCTCTCTGTCTTCCCCTCCTCTCTCCATTTCTCTTTGTCCTATCCAACAACCACAACATCAACAACAACAATAATAACTGCAACAACAGGGGCAACGAAAGGGAATAAATAAATAAATCTAAAAAAAAAAAGATAATGAGTATAATTCTACACTATTTCCACCACCGGAGTTCTGTGTCCTTATTCCCTGCACTGGAAACAACAAGGTCACATATATGGGTTAACTATTAACTCTATAACTATTTATCTGTATTTTGTTCTTGTCCATTTTCTCTGTGGTCCTGTGTTCTCTTCCTTTCTAAGCCACACCTACACCTGATACTACTTCCAAGAGTCCCTCCTTTTTTTCCTCTTCTCTCTCTGGGTCCAGATGAAATTGAGGTTTAGAGCTCTGTAGTCATCTTCCCCAAGTGGGCATGATTTTAGTGAGATAAGAAGAAATGGACGATTTCTTAGATACCTACCAACTTCCAAAACTAAGTAAAGAGGAAGTGGATAACATGAACAGGCCCCTCACAGCCAATGAAATTGAAACGGTTATCAAAAATCTCTCCAAAAATAGAAGTCCTGGACCAGATGGTTTTACAAATGAATTCTACAAAACTTTCAAAGAAGAACTAATACCTCTACTTTTAAAAGTCTTCCAGAAGATTGAAGACACTGGAATACTTCCTGCCAGCTTCTATGAAGCCAACATCACTCTGATACCAAAAGCAGACAGGGACACAACCAAAAAAGAAAACTACAGACCAATATCTCTGATGAACATAGATGCGAAAATATTGAACAAAATTCTAGCCAACCGGATACAGCAGTATATCAAAAAGATTGTTCATCATGACCAAGTGGGGTTTATCCCAGGCATGCAAGGTTGGTTTAATATACGTAAATCAATCAATGTGATTCACCACATTAACAAAAGCAAGACCAAAAACCACATGGTCATATCAATAGATGCAGAGAAAGCCTTTAACAAAATACAACATCCCTTTATGATCAAAACACTACAAAAAATGGGAATAGATGGAAAATTCCTGAAGATAGTGGAGTCTATGTATAGCAAACCTACAGCCAACATCATACTCAATGGTGAAAAACTGGAAGCATTTCCACTCAGATCAGGTACTAGACAGGGATGCCCACTATCACCATTGCTCTTCAACATAGTGTTGTAAGTTCTTGCCATAGCAATCAGGCAGGACCAAGGAATTAAAGGGATACAGATTGGAAGAGAAGAAGTCAAACTCTCCTTATTTGCAGATGACATGATAATATACACAGAAAAACCCAAGGAATCCAGCAAGAAGCTTTTGGAAATCATCAGGAAATACAGTAATGTGTCAGGCTATAAAATTAACATTCAAAAGTCAGTGGCATTCCTCTATGCAAACACTAAGTTAGAAGAAATTGAAATCCAGAAATCAATTCCTTTTACTACAGCAACAAAAACAATAAAATATCTAGGAGTAAATCTAACCAAAGAAGTGAAAAACTTGTATACCGAAAATTGTGAAATTGTGAAATTGAAAAAGACACAAAGAAGTGGAAAGATATTCCATGTTCATGGGTTGGTAGAATTAACATCATCAAAATGAATATATTACCCAGAGCCATCTACAAATTTAATGCTATCCCCATCAAGATCCCAAGCACATTTTTTAGGAGAATAGAAAAAATGCTACAAATGTTTATCTGGAACCAGAGAAGACCTAGAATTGCCAAAACAATCTTGAGAAAAAGAACAGAACCGGAGGCATCACACTCCCAGGTTTCAAACTGTATCATAGGGGCATTGTCATCAAAACTGCTTGGTACTGGAACATGAATAGACACACTGACCAGTGGAATAGAATTGAGAGCCCAGAAATGAGGCCCCACACCTATGGATATCTAATCTTTGACAAAGGGGCCCAGACTATTCAATGGGGAAAGCACAGTCTCTTCAACAAATAGTGTTGGAAACAATGGGTTGAAACATGCAGAAGAATGAAACTGAACCACTCTATTTCACCAAATACAAAAGTAAATTCCAAGTGGATCAAGGACTTGGATGTTTGACCAGAAACTATCAGATACTTAGAGGGAAATATTGGCAGAACTCTTTTCCACATAAATTTTAAAGACATCTTCAATGAAACGAATCCAATTACAAAGAAGACTAAGGCAAGTATAAACATATGGGACTACATCAAATTAAAAAGCTTCTTCACAGCAAAAGAAACCACTACCCAAACCAAGAGACCCCCTCACAGAATGGGAGATCTTTACATGCCATACATCAGATAAGAGTTTAATAACCAACATATATAAAGAGCTTGCCAAACTCAACAACAAGACAACAAATAACCCCATCCAAAAATGGGGGGAGGACTTGGACAGAATATTCACCACAGAAGAGATCCAAAAGGCTGAGAAACACATGAAAAAATGCTCCAAGTCTCTGATTGCCAGAGAAATGCAAATAAAGACAACAATGAGATATCACTTCACTCCTGTGAGAATGTCATACATCAGAAAAGGTAACAGCAGCAAATGCTGGAGAGGGTGTGGGGTCAAAGGAACCCTCCTACACTGCTGGTGGGAATGTCAATTGGTCCAACCTCTGTGGAGAACAGTCTGGAGAACTCTCAGAAGGCTAGAAATGCACTTACCCTATGACCCTGCAATTCCTCTCCTGGGGATATATCCTAAGGAACCCAACATATCCATCCAAAAAGATCTGTGTACACATATGTTCTTGGCAGTACAATTTGTAATAGCCAAAACCTGGAAGCAACCCAGGTGTCCAACAACAGATGAGTGGCTGAGCAAGTTGTGGTATATATACACAATGGAATACTACTCAGCTGTAAAAAATGGTGACTTCACCGTTTTCAGCCGATCTTGGATGGACCTTGAAAAATTCATGTTATGTGAAATACGTCAGAAACAGAAGGATGAATATGGGATGATCTCACTCTCAGGCAGAAGTTGAAAAACAAGATCAGAAACGAAAACACAAGTAGAACCTGAAATGTAACTGGCATATCGCACCAAAGTAAGACTCTGGGGTGGGTGGGTGAGGAGAATACAGGTCCATGAAGGATGATAAATGACATAGTGGGGGTTGTATTGTTAAATGGGAAACTGGGGAATGTTAT